>NC_134878.1:50954880-50957380 GCF_041734735.1 Babylonia areolata
TATGGCCCGAATGGATTGCCAGATGGAAACAGCACAGGCCCACGTACTTACGTAAAAAAAAATAAAAAAAATAAAAAATAAAAAACCGTTACAAGGAGCATTATTGCTCTGAGTAAAGCATGCACTGGAAACCCCATCTTGTCTGCTACAAGTAGGTATAATCAATTCTCTTTCTGATCATGCCAGCCGGACTGTTTAAGTGCTTGCTGGCGGGGAGCCAGGCTGAATGACTTCTGCTACCGTTCACTTCACAACTGAAAAAGTTAGGGACCACCTCTTCATAAAAGCAGTCGTGCTTTCTTTAATTAAAAGAATGCATTCAAAACAGAATCGAGAGATTGGTGTAGCTGATGCAGGTTGCATAATTATGGGTCTGCCATTGACCAGGCTCCGTGGAAGATATTGTATTGAATTGTATTGTGTTGTGTTGTGTTGTGTTACAGGTACAGGTACAGGTACAGAATTTGGGACTTTTTATTATTATTTTTTTTTAAAGCCTTTTTGGCTTTTCAACGCCCCTTCTTAATATAGAATTTAGTTTAGGGTTGCGTACATGCGTATGAAATTTTTTAAATGTTCATTCATCAAAATCGAATGGTTTTATTAATGATTTAGAGCCATTGTCTAGAAGATTCTTGAACTGGTCGATAGTTTTAGCTGTTTTTGTTGAATTTTTCAGTGCATCCCATCCTTTAACTGTTCTAAAGCTAAAAGAAAACTTACGAATATTTGTTCTGCAAAATTTTTGAAAAGGTTTGTATTTGAACTTCTGGTAACATGGAGTTTGTTAGTAAAAAAGAAGGTGCAGGGGTCAGTGTCAACCATTTTATTAATTATCTTGAATACTTGCATCATGTCTCCTCTCATGTTACTCTCTCTCTCTCTCTCTCTCTCTCATTTTCCCTTTTTTTGTGTTTTTTTGTTTAATTGTCTTTTTCCTCCTCTTTCTTCATTTTCTTCATGTTCCTCTTTCCACTTCGTTTGTTTTGTTTTCTGATGACTTTTAAAGGGAAAAAAAAAATTATTATCATTATTTGTTGTTATGAGGGCATGGTAAAAAGAAGCTAATAACTTGACCTTATACCCTCAAGAAAACATTGGAGTTTAAGTTCGAGTCTCTCTCTCTGTCTCTCTCTCTGTCTCTCTATGTGACCTCTGTTCTGTCTTGTGACACACTTAGGGGTGCATGGACAAGTACGTGACACACTTAGGGGTGCATGGAAAAGTAGGTAACACTCACAGGGGTGCATGGAAAAGTAGGTGACGCACAGAGGGGTGTATGGAAAAGTACGTGACACACTTAGGGTGACACACTTAGGGGTGCATGGAAAAGTAGGTGACACACACAGAGGGGTGCATGGAAAAGTAGGTGACACACACAGGGGTGCATGGAAAAGTAGGTGACACACTTAGGGGTGCATGGAAAAGTAGGTGACACACACAGGGGTGCATGGAAAAGTAGGTGACACACACAGGGGTGCATGGAAAAGTAGGTGACACACTTAGGGTGACACACTTAGGGGTGCATGGAAAAGTAGGTGACACTCTTAGGGTGACACACTTAGGGGTGCGTGGAAAAGCACGTGACATATTTAGGGTGACACACTTAGGGGTGCATGGAAAAGTAGGACATTCAACGGGTAGCGAAAATTAGCCACTTTCATATATGTCTATCAGGCTTTGGTATGCTGATTCCTGGAGAAAAAATTCCTGGAGAGAAGAAAAAAAAAGCTTGTTTTATTGCACTCATGGAACTGTGTGATCAGTTCCTGTACAGGACAAAAGACGATACACAAAAATAACAGAAAATGATATTCAAGTGACAGTCTATAGAAAAAAAAAAAATCGTTGAAAGACAAATTCTGGAAACACTTCAGACAGATCTTCAGGGAATAGAAAACTGAACGGTTTGAACTAACAGCGAGCATGTCTATATTCCCCCAAGGTTAAGGTTCCTCCAGGTCTATGTTTCCTGCCGATGTATGTCTCCACAGCTATGTTTTGGAAGTCATGAATTCCCCCCCCCCCCCCAGGTAAATTTTCCCCAGGGATACCCCCTGCCTCCCCGCCTCCCCCCCTCCCCACACACACCCCAGTTCTACGTTTGTTTCATCATCCATACACTTTTTGTGAGTTCTCAGTGGTCAACAGCGGTCAGTAGTTGCCCGCGGTCAAAACCGATAAAAGTTGAAAAGATTCCAAAAGAAGGTTCACATAATCCATAAAAAAAAGTTAACAGAACGGAAGCTGCACATTTTGGTTTTGATCAATGTTTGGCAGTGAACAGTCATACCAAGTCAAAAAGTCTTAGTATTACACAACATAATAAAGAAAAAATTAAAGAGCCGCATTCTTATTTTTTGGATCGTCGTCAGTTGTGGTCAGCAGCGAACAGCAGTGGTCAGTCAACGATCAGCTGTGGTCAGTCAACGTGGTCAGTCAACGATCAGCAGTGGTCAGTCAACGTGGTCAGTCAACGATCAGCAGTGGTCAGTCAACG
>NC_134878.1:50972380-50982380 GCF_041734735.1 Babylonia areolata
TACTGAGGCGATGCGCTCCAACCGGGCATAGCAGCCTGAATTTCACACAGATATGTATGTTGTGACATAAGTCATGCAATATAATGCAGTGCAATGCAATGCAATAGACTACAAGTTCGTGCTGCTCACCTTGACTTGTGTACTGCATAATGTACTGGGCTATCTCAGTGACTTTGCACAGCCAGTGTCAGGACTGGGTCTCCATTAGCCCACCAGTTCCTCGGCGTTGGACATCCACGTCGGCGGACACTGTTGCCATAATTATATTTTGCCTCCTCCCGCCAGAAAGAACGAGCGAACGAACAGACGACCTTGATGATGGCAGTGGCATAAGCAGACAGATTTTTTTTTAAAAGTACATACACGCACACACTCACACACACACACACACATAGGGAGGGGTGGCAGTGTGTGGAGTGCGAACTGAATTCTGGAATTGTTTTGCATGCAGCATGTTTTTACCTGCCCAGTTTTACCTGATTTTACCTGACTTTTACTCACTGGCTGTACCCTTGCCTGACGAAGCTGGTTTTACAGCGAAAATTTGCTGCTTTTTAAGAACACAAGTTTTAAAGACATGAATAGCCTACTGTTGTTGATATTAAAAAAAAAAAATTTTTTTACCGGTCTTGATATTTACCTCAGTGCTTTTTGCAAGGAGCGGAACCCAGGACACGAAGAGAGTGTGAACTATCTCTCTCTCTCTCTCTCTCTCTCTCTATATATATATATATATATATATATATATATGTGTGTGTGTGTGTGTGTGTGTGTGTGTGTGTGTATGATATATATATATATATATATATATATATATATATGTGTGTGTGTGTCTTTTGTAATCCAGCCCTCAGGACAAAGAGACAATGAAATAAATTTATTCACATAAATGACAAAGGGTTTTAGAAGTTACACGAGAGAGAGAGAGGAGACTGTGACAGAGAGAAAGAGGGAGAGAGAGAGCGGGGGCGGGAGGGGTGGGGGGGAGAGACGCGGTACCGCTCAAGGGCAAAAGGAGTATGCACCTTTCCAGGCGCAGCATTGATGTTGGCAGCTGTCTGCGCCCTTGACAACCAGCGCCAGGGATCAGGGCGTCTGACCCAGACAAACAGAACACAAGCGCACCTTGCAAGCAGCAGTTTGAGGACTTCTTCATAAAAGGAAGTTTGTTTTCATATAAAAAAAAAAAAGTTCAAAATTCGAGAGATGGTGAAAATCATCATGGTTGCTGCTTATAGTCAAATACTGACCTCTCATTCAACATACAAACCGACTATTCAAGACAAACATGCAGGATGAACAGCTTGAAAAAAAACGGATGCATTTGAAGGATCGGGATGATGTTGTTTTCTGCCAACATTTTCACAAGTTAATTGCTGGTTCATAAACAATAGTTGTAGATCTTCATTGAAAGTAGAATCAGTGCAAAAAAGCACCTCACAGAGTGATGCTCATTACATCGGCTGCATACACCGCTGTTTACCGAAATTTCAGTATCATTTCACCATACCTCAAAGGAGAAAATGGTGTAAGTTCATTGACTTTTTTGTGAACCCCGAATAAGGGCCGTCGCCCATGGGGCGTTCGTGTCGGCTGCGCATAATTGTTTTAAGCCCGGGTTCGTTGTTGTAGACAGAGTGCTTAAAAGGTTTGTAGCGAGGTGTGGAGCTCGCACACACGCGACAAGCATCAGGCGTCATTTCAATACATACTGATTGGTTGTTCCTCGCGACAACCTCACTTTGCAGCGGGTGGAACAGGACAAAGTTCTAATCACAACGCCTGGCGTCATCAATCTCAATGCCCAGCGTCTGACACTTGTTGCCCTGTAAAGCTCGCACACAAGGCTCTTCGCGAAACTTGATGCTTGACACATGACACTTGATGCTTGATGCCCCGTGTGCGATAGGCCTAAAGAGAGAGAAAGGAGGAGAACTTGACGGACAGGCCTCATCCCCTCCAACAACGCGACCTTCACTGAAACAAGACCCCTAGCCCTGGACCGTTTCTGAGAGGTCGTTAAACCCAAGTCTATCTGCTTGAACACTCAGCTTATATCACAGATTGACATAAGTTTACATTTGGGCCAACAGCAAAGTGAGAGCTGTATAATCAATGGTTTCTTCAGTCAATGGGAAACCATTTACAGCTTAGTCTTTTGTGAAGGACCGCGACTCTCAAACTAGGAGGCAAAATTGCACTGGCTCTTAGTGCTGCAGCCTTGTGGGCTAGTTGGTCTTTGGGAACCATCCCAGCACCGACTGTCCTAAAACCCTCTTGGCCGAGAGAGTGGGGATGTACTTGGGCAAGACACTGTCCACTATAATTAAATTCTAGCCCAAATAGTCGGAACAGCAGTTGCCTCCTCTGCTGTTCTGATGGTCATAGTCGGACACGACTGACTATCATATATATATAAATCTGCTTGAAGTCTGTTACGAGCTCATTCTCGTTTGTCTGCAGTGTCCAGAGCTCTGTCTTGCCATGGATGATGGATTTTTTTTAAAGCTCGACTGAACCGCCCTCGTTACCATTCTTGTGGAAACTGAAACTCGAAGAAACCTCTTCGCTGAGAACAAAGGAACCATTATAGTTGGTTCCATTCTGTGGCTGAATTCCTGCATATACCCCAACTATCCGCATTCAGAGAACACGCCAGGTGGGGTTGGAGGTGTGTGTGTGGTGTGTGTGTGTGTGTGGGGGGGGGGGGGAGCTGCAATCTGCTTGCACTGGGTGACAACTGCACCTTCGGCAACTGTCTGGTCCGACTTAAACTGTCGTGGGAACGTGTGTGAGGGTGTGTGTGAAGGTGATGGGGGCTGGGGGTGAAGAGGGTGCTCGCGCGCGCGTTGTGTGTGTGTGTGTGTTTATGACTTGCAATTTTGTTGTGTTTTTTGTTTGTTTTTGTTTTGTTTCTCAGGGGAGGAAGGTGGCAGAATGGTTAAGACGCTCATCTGCCAGGTACACACACACACACACACACACACACACACACACATATATATATATATATATATGAATGCACTCAAGGCCTAAGTGCGTTGGGTTAGACTGCTGATCAGGCATCTGCCCAGCAGATGTGGTGAAGCGCATATATGGATTTGTCCGAACGCAGTGACGCCTCCATGCGAAACTGAAACTGAAAGTGTTTTTTTCTCAGTCATCAGTTATCGCTGGCAACCTAACTACTACTGTTCGACCTCTTTACTGATTTTCTAGGTTCAGCATCACTGCCAGCTTTCAGTTGATTAATAGCTGCTGCCATAAACATTTTGTACAGCGAACCGAACAGCAGTCGACTGAACAATGCCAACAGCTTTAAGGACAGGAGGACTGGAGGGAGGGGAGTATCTTGATCCTCATCTGTTGAACACATGTTAACCGAAAAGGTGTCTGCGACTTGGTGCTTATTCTTCTCAGTTAACTAGAAGAGAGAGAGAGAGAGATGATTTATTCATATATAGGCCAAGGCCCCTTATGAAGGGGTATGTGAACATAATACAATGCAAACACCATAATGCTACATAATTGTATGTAAAACGTGATATAATATCATTTCCAAATGAAAACTAGCTTAGCTAGGAAACATAATGCATACGAAACAGTATTCTCATGACGTAGTGGTTTCTCGCAGAGACAGAGAGACAGACAGACAGACAGACACAGAGAGAGAGAAGTTGTGTTCGTCATCTGGCGGTTTGTTGTTGGCATTCATCCCCTTCCTAGTCCAGCCCTTCGGACAGCTTTTGTGGGAGGTATAATTATCTTCTCTGGGAGATGAATTTTCGTCATCAGAGTGTGCATTGTCTTGGATGGAACAATCTGTAAAGTTGATGAATAATGATGTGAAACCACAGAAAATGGAGTGATGTCATGCTACTGGCGCCTGTGAAATGCAGTGCAGCGTATTTTTGTTTCTGGTTTTCTTTTCTTTTTTTCTAACACCGTCACCGTGACTGTGTGCTTTTCCAGTGAAATCTTTTTGATCTTCACCCAACCATTCATCCCTCCTAGTACCCCCCACTCCCCCCCCCCCCCCCAACCCACCCTTCCTGCACCTCCCCTCCTCTCTTCCTTTACTACACACCTTTCCAGGCTCATTTCCATCTTCCAATCTTCTCCCATAATCTCACCTGCCTCCATCCAGCTCAATAGTAGTGTCTGCCTCCCACCCCCTCCCCCCACCCCACCACCCTGTCTCCACATCCCTCCCCCCCCCACCCCCCGACTCCCCCTATCCCTTCACCCTCCAGCCACACTCGAACTCCATTTCATTTCGCTTCACTGCGCTCTTGCCATCAGTTGATTAGTCATCATTTTGGGGTCTGTCCTGCCGAAGCCTCGGCCAGGGACAGACGCCTGAAGCTACAAATACAAGCTGCAGCTATTTAGTGCACGTGAACCAGACATGACGATTGCTTTCTACTCGCCGTCTCAGGGTTTTAGGGAGCATGGCGGGCAGTTGCCGGAGTTACGTATGTCAACTATGTGAAGCGGGGTGAGGGGAGGAGGGGTGTGGCAGTGGGGGACAGCGGGGGTTTCTTTTTAATGACTGACTAAGTAGACAGGGCGGCAAAACGGGGAGCAAAGAATTTTACAAGTGGTATAAAAAAAATTTAAAAAAACAAACAAAAAAAAAAACCCACATGATTTATTGCCCATTGTCATGCAAAGAAATTAGTAATGCGCTTACTTGAAAGTGACTTTAATAATGATAAATGCATCGGTTCAGCGTTTCAAACCTCGTCAGTGGGTTCTCTCAGGCTTTGGGCCGATTCACAGAACTGTTTTAAGTTTTTACAAGCATAATTCATAACGGGATGAATGCTATCCTGATTTAAAATACAGCATTTGTTTTTGTGATGTTGCAGTTAAACCAGCTTCGTTTTTGTCTGTGAGTTGATAAAGTCTTACAACAACAACAACAACAACAACAAAAAGTACGTCATCTACAGTCACTGGGAAAGTATGTTATGTTTAGTTTTGTTTAGTTTTTTGATTTGTTGCATTCAGTATTAGTTGTTTCTCGTATTAATCAATGACCGTACATTTTTCAAAGTCCCTTCAGTGGTCCCCCCCACCCCTCCACCCACCACCCCCGAATATTCATAATTGGTTCCACCCTCCATGATTATACACAGGCTGTTTCCCCCCAACTCACCATTCTGCTCCTCCACTCTCATCTCCTATCGTTGTATATATTTTTTTAACATTTAAATTTGAACATTAATATACTTTAATTAGATGTCTTTAATTATGTGTCTGTGTATGTATATATATATATATATACGTGTGTGTGTGTGTGTGTGTGTGTGTGTGTGAAGGGAGCAGAGAACTGTTAAACATCCTTTAGGCTATACTCAAACCTTGTGAGGAGCAGGCTAGACAAAGATGAGTAGATAATGAGAAATGTGTTCACACTTTACCTACCATTCAAACTTAAGAGGGCAGGATGATTAGAGTATTCCAAATCGTTAGAGGTGGTTGAGCAGCCATACGGGAGCGGGGGTGGGTGGGTGAGGGGGGGGGGGGGGTGGCGGGAGGCAGGCGAGACTCCACGGCCCATCGCCCAGGGTAACACCTCGGCAGCAGTGAGGTCCAAGGAGGGTGTGAGAAAGGAATAGGTTTCCGGGCTGCAGGGTGGATGAGCTCATGCATGAAGGTGGGTGGACACTAACTAGGAAGCTGAAGAGTTGAGGTGGAATGTTGCTGAGCTCCAGCCTCAGGAATGAAGAGCGTTTATCAGTAGATTTTAACCAATAGAATTGGAGATAAACAGTCCCTTTTATATATACCCGCTTCTAAATATGAAGATTTTCTGCTGTTGTCAGGCGGAGAAGATCTAAATGCAAATAAAATTTGTAGTGGATTGGTGTGCACGAGTTTTGTGCTTGTTATACTGAAAAAAAACACACACCCAAACAATGGAAATGTTGTCACGTGATAAACAATCCCGTCAACACTGACAGGTGTGTGTACGGGACTTCTGGGTAAGACTCATAGAGTGAGAGGCTTGTGAGAGCAACTGGTCAGACGAAAGGTCACCGGAGAGAGGTGACGGGAGAGAGACTGAAGCGAGAAGAAGTGGAGAAGGAAAAGGAGACAGAGGAGCAGAGACATCTCCCTGCAGAACGTCTGCAAAGACACCTGGCCTGCCAGCACTAGAAGATCCAGAAGACTGACCGGGCGTGAGGTTCTACAAACCTGTGCGAAAAAAAAAACATTCTCGGAGCCAGCTACAGTCGGCAAGAGTGACTGTCCGGGCAGAACTGTGGTGTGAGTGTGTGAATGGAAACCTGGCCAGGTGAGAGAGTAGTACTGATTAGGATTATAATCAGGATGTATAATGCTTTTGAAATTCCATGTTGTGTGAAGATTTTGGATTTGATGTGTGTGAATTAATGACTATTTTTAGTAAGTAGATAGTATATAGATGTATACTGTCTTCGGCTCGCGAAAGAGGAACGAATTAGCAGTGATTGAGTGCATAGATGTGTGCTTGATTTAGAATCGAACCAAACTTGTTTAGCTAACCCTGACGACAACAACAAATTCACTTAAACAAAACTAATACACATTTTCCCCAAACCTGGACAATGTGTGTGTGTGTGTGTGTGTGTGTGTGTGTGTGTGTGTGTGTGTGTGTGTGCTGAGTGAAATTCGACAAAACTAAATTTGAGAGAGAAAAAAAAGTAAACTGAGCGTCTTACAATAAGAATCAGCTTACAACTGTGAGCAATTTGGGAACAAATGCCTCTCCTTCTCACTCCCCCTACCCCACCTCTTCACCTGATGTGCAGCCTTATTCAGCATGTTTGAATGCCAGTGTGTTTGTCTGTCTGTCTGTCTGACTGTCTCTTCTTTGCCTGTTTGTCTTTGTCGCTGCCCGTCTGTCTGTTAATCTGTCTTTTCATGTTTTTCCTTCTCTGGTTCTCTCTCTCTCTCTCTCTCTCTCTCTCTCTCTCTCTCTCTCTCTTATTACAATGCTTATGACTTTATGTAATATTGTGTAGTAATGTAAACCTTGTTCAGGGCGGGGACTGGATGCAAAAAAAAAAAAAGTACGCCAGTGCCTATAGATTATCCTCGAAAGTAAACTGAGAATTGTCTTGTCTCTCTATCTCTTTGTCTCTCTCTCTCACTCTCCCCAATTGCACAGCATGGTCTTACTCGTCCACCTCCCTCTGCTATGTTCACGACCCCCTCCAACTTCCGCTCCCCCACCACACCGCAACCTTTCCTCGGAAGTCTTCCATTACAGGATGTGTGTGGTGTGGTGTGGTGTATGTGTGTGTGTTCGTGTGCGTGCGTGCGTGCGTGCGTGCGTGTGTGTGTGTGTGTGTGTGTGTGTGTGTGTGTGTATACGTGTGCGTGTGCGTGTGTGTGTGTGTCTGTGTGTTGGGATGGGTGGGGTAGCTCGGTGGGACGGGGTGTGCTCGAAAAGTTTCCCATATGAACAAAAACTGGCTCTTCCCTGGCATTCTTCCCTCGTGTCTGTCTGTCTGTTCGTCTGCTTGTCTGTTTCTCTTATTTTGCTTTCACACCTGTTACTCTTTCATCTACAAGCTCAATATAAACTGTTGACAATCAATAGATCCCAAAAAGTACATAGCTACATGTTTAAAAATAATGATAATAATGATAGTATTTACATAGCGCTGAATCTTGTGCAGGGACAAAAATCAAAGCACTTTCACACCAGTCATTCACACGCATGCATAACTCTAAAACTGAAAAAGAAACTGAAGACAAGGAACAGGCAGGGGAGGGGGTCTATCTTGTGAAAAGGTGGGTTTTAAGGCCAGACTTGAAAGAGCTGAGTGCGGAGACCTGACAATGCGAAAGAGGAAGTTAATCCCAAATGCAAGATCCAGAGACAGAGAAAGAACGGCGTCCAACAGTGGAGTGTTTGAATCTGGGTATGCGTAAACATAGTGGGTCCGAAACCGAATTGTAGAGAGCGAGATGGAGTGTAGAGGTGAAGGCAGCCACAAAGATAGGAAGGGGCAGATTTGTGAGTACATTTATAATAGAGTGCTGATCTTGTACTTATTCTATGTGAGACGGAGCCAATGGAGATGTTGCAAAAGAGGAGTGATGTGCTCAGATCTTTTCTTTCTGAGGACGAGTCGGGCAGCAGAGTTTTGTATGCGCTGAAGGGATTGAATGGATGAAGCAGGCAAACCAGACAATAGAGAGTTACTGTAGTCAAGGCGAGAGAGAATGAGAGAAACGGTAAGTCTAGATGATGCGTCGGTGGACAGATATTTCCGAATGGAACTGATGAGTCGCAATTGACAGTAGCAGGATTGACAGTCTGACTGATAAATTTTTTGCATGTCTAGACTGTTTCTCTCTCTCTCTCTCTCTCTCTCTATCTATCTTTCACTATGTTATCTCTCTCTCCCTATCTTTCACACACACACACACACTCTCTCTCTTTCTCTCTACAGTAAGTTAGCCCATAGTACAATCTGTGTCACTGGCTCCCAACCAAACGTATGCCGCTCACGCACAGTACAACGCGAGGAGCAATAAAGCTCGAGAGACCCTTGCAGGAATTCTCCTTCACCTTGTCACCCATCCCCTCCCCCCAAAACAAGTCCGTCATCTTTCTTTAGTTCTCTTCCTTGTAGTGATTTAAGTTCACCGCTTGACAGGAGGAGGAGGACTGAGGAGGAGCGAGCAGTAAGAAAGCTCTTGGGAAGAGAAGAGGAGTAAGTAGGAGGAGGAGGCGGCGGCTTTTGGGAAGAGGAGGAACAAGCAGTCAGGAGGAGGTTTTTGGAAAGAGGAGGAAGAGGAGCAGCAAGCAGTAAGGAGGCTCTTGGGAAGAGGAGGAGCAAGCAGGTAGGAGTAGGCTCTTGGGAAGAGGAGGAGGACTGAGGAGGAGCAAGCAGTAAGAAGGCTCTTGGGAAGAGGAGGAAGAGAAGGAGTAAGGAGGAGGCTCTTGGGAAGAGGAGGAAGAGGAGGAGTAAGGAGGAGGCTCTTGGGAAGAGGAGGAGGAGGAGTAAGGAGGAGGCTCTTGGGAAGAGGAGGACTGAGGAGGAGCAAGCAGTAAGAGGGAGACTCTTGGGAAGAGGAGGAAGAGGAGGAGGAGCAAGCAGTAAGAGGGAGACTCTTGGGAAGAGGAGGAAGAGGAGGAGCAAGCAGTAAGAGGGAGACTCTTGGGAAGAGGAGGAAGAGGAGGAGGAGCAAGCAGTAAGAGGGAGACTCTTGGGAAGAGAAGGACTGATGAGGAGCAAGCAGTAAGAAGGAAGCTCTTGGGAAGAGGAGGACAGAGGGTGAAGAGGAGAATCAAGCGGTAAGGAGGCTCTTGGGAAGAGGAGGAAGAGGAGCAAGCAGTAAGAAGAGGAGGCTCTTGGAAGAGGAGGAAGAGGAGGAGGAGGAGGCTCTTGGGAAGAGGAGGAAGAGGAGCAAGCAGTAAGGAGGCTGCTGGGAAGAGGAGGAGGAGGAGGATCAGGAAGAGGAGACTGGTAGGGCGAGAGAATGAAGGAGCAAGAGAGGTGTGATAGGGAGGGAGGGAGGCAGGTTGTGGAGCAGAGAGGTGAACGACCCTCACCCCACCACAAAATCCTCCTATTCCCCCCCTCCCCCCACCCCACCCAAACCCACACACCCCTTCGGGCAGGTCAAGCAGGTCGCAGCAGAGCAAAGGGGGTGTGGAGGGGCGGGGAGGGGGGGGGGGCGAAAGGCCACTTTGAAATCCTAGTCCAGCAGAAACCCAACCAGCTGTGTGGTAATGTCATTCCATTGCGCACACCGGGCCACGTGAATCGGGGGGTACTGGATGGGGGCGGGAGGGGGTGTGTGTGGGGAGGGGAAGGTGTGTGTGTGTGTGTGGGGGGGGGGGGGGTGGACCGTAGCGACCACGCCTACCACGGTGTAGTGAGCGGAGTTACAAAGCTGCATTATAAAAGTAAGAAAGTATGAAGCGTGGTTGGGCACAGCAGAGGAGAGTGAGACATACCGTGACAGATGCACTGAGAGAGTGCGAATTCTT
>NC_134878.1:50992380-51012380 GCF_041734735.1 Babylonia areolata
ACATTACCATTATAGCAGGAAAGCATGCTGTTAGTGAACATTACCATTATAGCAGGAAAGCATGCTGTTAGTGAACATTACCATTATAGCAGGAAAGCATGCTGTTAGTGAACATTACCATTATAGCAGAAAAATGTACTGTCAATGAACGTTTATCATTGCAGAAAACATGCTAGCGGTGGGTTCCCGGCGCAAAAAAAAACACATGTTGATGAATGTTGTTTATAATAATTATAATTACAACTCACCTTTTTCCTCAGCAGTAAGTTCAGTTGTGGCAGGTCCACTTCCTTTGCATTAGCTGTGCTTGACTATGTGTGTATACATACGTATGTGTACATAACTACATGCATATATATGAATGTGTATTGTGTGTGCGTGTGTTTATGTAAGTTTGTGCCTGCCTATGTGTGTGTATGTGTTAGGGTAGCTGTTAGATACACATGTATGTTAAAATGTATGTATGCAATGTGTGTGTGTGTGTGTGTGTGTGTGTAGTCACATTTTGGTGTGTGTATGTAACATAGATGTAATGTTTTATGTTAACAAAAGTGTTTTTGTAAAGCACCTAGAGCAGATTTCTGGATAGTGTGCTATATAAGTATCCATTATTATTATTATTATTATTATAAATTACTCCAATAAATTATGCTACCTGGGTGAACAGTAAACATGACGGTCTTTTTTATCTCCACCTGTGAACAGGAACGAGCACAGGCCCCTCAGTGTCCAACGGGGCGGCGGTTCCCGGCACGGATCCCCAGACAGAAACGTCCACCGTGAAGCGCTTGGTGGAGCGGGTGGTGGTGCCACTGATGCTGATGACCACCACACCCAACGCCGTCATCCTCATGTGGTTCTGCGCCAAGCACTGTGACGGCAGCTATGCCTGCATCGGCGCCATTTTTCGGGAACGGTGAGTCAGTATTGTCGTAGCGTATTGTATTGTATTGTTGCTCCGTCAAAGCACATCTGTCTTGGGGTGGTGTTTTCTTTCTAAGATAAGTTCGTGTGGTGGGGGTGGGATCGGAACTGGTCAGTGAGACAAGGATGTCATACATAAGTAGAGAGAGACAGGAAAGAATGAAAATAAAAGAACAAACCTGAAGAGCATAATAACAACCCTTTTCGGGGCTTTTGATCAGTGAAATCTACCTTGACAAATTTAAAATTGAAGTTAAGTCGAACGAAATAGTGGAAGAAGCACAAAGATACTTTGCATAAGAATAATAACGAAATGAAACCGAGTCCGTCCTTTGAAGACAGTAACCGGGAACTACATAAAGCCTTGTGAAAGAGAGCAACCGCTTCTTCAAACTCCAGGTTTGTAGCGTGTAGGCTTGTCAAACGTCTGAGCAGTGCCTTTTACAGCATGTAGAGTCGGGTATTGGTTAATGAATATCAGTGTGACTTCAGCTAGTGAGCACACACCTTCGCTCTCATCTGGTTACGCGCTTGGGTTCTGGTGGGGTGAAGGTATTTTTGGAGAGAATGAAGAAAAAAATGTAAAATAGGTTCTCACGGTGAATCTGATCAAGAGACAACATTTGCATTTCAGCGGTGTTCCATATCTCTGCTGGAGAAATAATTCACAATCCATTGACTTCCCAACACTATGAAGAATAATATATTTATATACAGAAGAAAAAAAAAATCAAGAATGAAGCAAAACGGAGAAATATTTTCTCAAAGAAAATGTATTAGTTTCTGACAAACAACTGATCTTTCCACAAAATGTGCTTGGGAAACCGACAAGTTGCAAGGGAGGTCAAAATGTGTAGACAGGTGGAGTGGTCAGCTGAGATCTATCATGACGAAAACAGTGCCAGGCACCGAGTTGTGGCACAGTGGAAGCGTTGTGTTTTGTAACACTTACTTCTGTCTTCATAGACATATTTAATTAAGCTTACAAAGAGAAAGATGGGAGGGGGTATCTTTACGCGCCGTGGCCAATTTGTCAGATTAAAGTGCGTAACGTCCTACTGTGTTTGAAGGCCAGCATGGGACCATAGTTTGAGATGTTTTGTCAATGAAGGATACGTACTTTGATATTTCCTCGTCGTTGGACGCAATGAGGCAGTCAAAGCGCTCCATTCTGTGCGGTCCTCGGCCAGATTGCTGGTTTCATGCCATCGTCTGTCAACAAATAATATGAGGTCTCTCTCCGATGTTCGCTGCCAGTCTATCTTGGGCCGTCCTTTCTTCGGTAGATAGGTAAGTGTCCAGTTAGGGTTTGGCATGCGATTCCTGTCGCGGAGAGCCTCAGTACTTGACCCAGCCAGCGGAGATGTCGTTTGCGAAGAAGGTTGACACGAGGTCAATGAGATATCTCTCTGACTTTTTCTTTTGAGATACATCACGCCATTTGATACCAAATTCCTGTCCACGCTCCTCTACAGATGCGAATCTTGGCAGCTAAACACCACACAGGAGGAAAATGAATGGGGTGCCTTTGTTGATACCTTTGACACCAAATGCTTCCGCAAGATCCTCAGTTGACATCCTTGACGGAAACAGCTTCATTTAAAGAAGAAAAAGAAAAAAAGAGGTCTTTTCAATCTGTGTTCTGTCGACAAACTCTCTGCTTCACATAGTGGGATAAACATAGGACCAAGTGTGAAAATTAGGGGGCTGTGGTTAAACTTCCGTTTGGTATTCATGATATACACAAAAGGGTCTCCTCCTCGTGCCCCCCCTCGCCCCCCCTCCCCGTCTTGTCTGACATACTGATACACTCTAGTGACGCTTATCGCATCGTCAATTGCAGTCTGTTCGGACATCCCGAACAAGAGCCTTTTAACATGGACACTGAGATGTGTGTGAACCACCATGTCCGTGACAGTACTAAAGTCTGCTCCTTGTTTGTCAAGGTCAAGTGGACAACACTGATTATTGAGAGAGAGAGAGAGAGAGAGAGAGAGAGAGAGAGAGAGATACAGATGAAAAGGACACAGTGCGTGACTCAGCCACGTGTCAGCAGAACTAACTACATTCCGGTTTAACGTTGAGAAATTTCTCGCGATATATAGCCGACGGGGATAATTCTCCCAGAAGACTGTGTGTGTGTGTGTGTGTGTGTGTGTGTGTGTGTGTGTGTGTGTGTGTGTGTGTCGGTCGGTCGGTCGGTCGGTCCTCGGGGATGTCTGTGAGTTTGTGTGTGTGAATGTGTGTTTGTTTGTCTGTGGCTCTTGTGTGTGCGTGTGTGTGTGCGTGTGTAGGTCTGGATGCATGGCTGTGATTGTACGTTCTTAAATTTAAAGTGATTTGTCGCAGATCTGTGATTGGAGGCCTGGCGTACATCTGGAGTCACGTGAACTGGCCGTCAGCTGTGGTGGTGTGGATCCTGGTGGGCTACTCGCTGCTGGCTCTGGCTCTGATGCGCCTGGTGCCGGGACAGACCGTGTACGGTCCGCTGACTCCTAAAGGGAACCGCCCCCAGTACACCGACAACGGCTTTGCCTGCTTCCTCATCACTATCACCCTCTTCTTCCTCCTGACGGCCGTCTGCAAGACCTTCTTCTCCGTGTCGCCCACCATTGTCTATGACCGTTTTGACGAGGTGCTGGTGCTGCTCAACTTCTTCAGCCTGGTCTTCTGCCTGGCGCTGTACGTCAAGGGGCTGGTGGCGCCCTCCAGCACGGACTCGGGGTCCTCGGGCAACTTCATCTTTGACTACTACTGGGGCACGGAGCTGTACCCGCGCGTGCTGGGCTTTGACGTCAAGGTGTTCACCAACTGCCGCTTCGGCATGACGGTGTGGCCTCTGCTGGTCTGCATCTTCGCCCTCAAGTCGTACGAGCTGCATGGGCTGGTGGACAGCATGCTGGTGTCGGCCGTGCTGCAGATGATCTACTTCACCAAGTTCTTCTGGTGGGAGGCGGGCTACATGTGCACCATCGACATCATGGTGGACCGTGCCGGCTACTACATCTGCTGGGGGTGCCTGGTGTTCGTTCCGGGCTTTTACACCTCCCCGTCCCTTTACCTGGTCAACCAGCCCACCGTGCTAGGCCTGCCACTGTCCCTCCTCATCCTAAGTGTGGGCGCCCTGGCCATCTACGTCAACTACAACGCCGACGAGCAGAAACTGGCGGTGCGCAACTCCAACGGTGAGTGTCAGGTGTGGGGCCGGAAACCCGTCATCATCCGCGCCAACTACCGGCTGGAGTCCGGGGAGAAGAAGGAGTCCATCCTGCTGGCGTCAGGCTGGTGGGGGCTGGCCCGCCACTTCCACTACCTGCCCGAGATCCTGCTGGCCCTATGCTGGTCGCTGCCCGCGCTTTTCCGCAGCCTGATGCCCTACACCTACGTCATCTTCCTCACCGTCCTCCTC
The DNA here is from genome assembly GCF_041734735.1 of Babylonia areolata. Taxonomy (NCBI): domain Eukaryota; kingdom Metazoa; phylum Mollusca; class Gastropoda; order Neogastropoda; family Buccinidae; genus Babylonia; species Babylonia areolata. Next base: position 50,996,714 of record NC_134878.1, read on the forward strand.
GTGCACCGCAGTTTCCGTGATGACACTAAGTGCCAGGTCAAGTACGGCCGTTTCTGGGCTCAGTACAAGGAGAAAGTGCCTTTCAAAATCCTGCCCTACATCTTTTGATGACCGCTGTGCAGCTGCCTGGGGAATTTGTGCGTCTAGGTTTGTTTTTTTTGTTTTTTGTTTTTCTTTGTTTATCAGCAGAGTATTCCTCCGTCTTTTTTGACGATGGAGCAGTCTTAAGTATTGTGGGTTTTTTTTTTATTCAGTCAGGGAGTTGGTGGACCTTGCGCATGTGGCTAGCTTTGCCGTGTGTCGCCTTGCAGCGTGGACCGCCACTTGGGGGCTCAGGGCTTGCGTCATATTTCTGTGATGTCACCGTATTCAGTTTAGACCAGGACGGCTTCGTGATCCGACTCTTTGGTGGTGGTGGTGGTGGTGGTGGTGGTGGTCATGATAAAGTTGATGATATGGATAAATAGCTGCTGTTATTTGCTGGAAGGTATTGAAGCAGCCAAATACCCCCACAAACACAAACTGTTTCAAATATGCACGGTCAGCCATGCATACACACGTACGCAAACATATTAGAGCCTTCTACCCCTACGCACCTCCAACATCACACAATACACCCCACCCCTACCTGCTGTAAACGTACAGACTGGTGGCCCACTGAAGTCTGAAGATGACACCTGGCTCCTCCACCACTGATGCCCTAAGATAATGGTTTTGCTTTCGTGCCACGCCTTGGAATTATTCATTATTCATGATAGGAAGTGAGGCGACTTCCGTATGTCTGCGTGCGCGCGCGTGTGTGTGTGTGTGTGTTTGTGCGCGCGCGCGCGCGCGTGTGTGTGTGTGTGTGTGTGTGTGTGTGTGTGTGTGTGTGTGTGTGCGCGCGCTATGATCATAACGAAAAATGAATTATTCCCCCACGCCCCTTTTTTTTTTTTTTTTGTTTGATTTTTGTTCTAATGATAGGAAGGCAGTACGTCGCTCACGTTTTCGTAGCTGTCATTCGGTGCAGAACATTCACAGCACATCTTGAATAAAATATTTTTTTAAGATATAGAAGAAAGAAGAAAATTACGCATATTAGGTTGACTGAATACTCCTTGTTCGGACGGGCGTCTTGGTATCCTCAATTCATTTATAAAAACAAAAAACAACAAACAAAAAAAAACCCAGCTCGGCGACCTTCGGACGTCGTTTCAAACCGTAGAAGCTCAACCAGCGGAACCCTCCTCCGTCCGCTATGCTTCAAGTCCAATTGAGCTCGAGTTAATGAAAGGTAATGATTTTTTTTAAAAATATATATATCATAAAATCATACCATTGTCTATGTCATCGTGGCAGAATCGGTTAGACATTGGAAATCTGATGCAGTGTTCGCCACTAGTCAGGGTTCGAAGCCACGTCAGTTGTTGTGTCCTTGGCAAAAAGGAAAGGCACTTAACTCCGATTTTCATCTATCCGTTTACACCCTGTTTACCTGAAATCGGTTGGGGGAAGGTTAAAACGGCGGAAGGAAAGGATTGGGCTCCGCGTTCTTATGCTGAGCCCTAAACACAGTGGGTACAAGTTCACTCCCCCGATGGCTGGAAAAGGCTAGGGGGGTTTTAACATTTCTATGTAAATTCTTTGTAACTATGACATCGGACTCGGGGTTGAGCTAAAAACAGTACTGGTCGTTTGCTCATGGACACTTCGCTTGGGACCGTAGATCAGATGTTTATTTCAATACGTGTCAACATTTTATTTAGTGGTGTGTTTATATTTTAAATGAGTGAATGTTAATCAGTTCTTGTTTCTGTGTTGTTTCTTTGTTGGTGTTTTCTTTTAATAGAAAGTGTGTATGAGGTTTGGTACATCGGGTTAAACACCATTTTGAACTGGTCACTATAATAAGCAAAACTGTTCAGTTCCGATTTTATTTGAGGGACCTTTTATTTCACATTCTAATCTTCGCATGCTGCTCTAATGTCTTGTGCATTAGAAATTCTTCTTTATCTTTCAAGAAACAACCTTATCAATAACTTTTTTAACCGGTAGGTTTTAATTCTAAACTATGCAATTCTTCCTTGCCACAATTTTTGTGCCTTTCCCGTAAGAGTGGAGCTCGTGATGGTGCCTTTGCTGTTGATAGGTACATATGACGTGGTCATGTCAGTGTGAGATTTTCGCCATATCGGTGGTTTCATATGGACTTTTTCTTGTTTGGGTCGAGGATTAAATTGTGGTTCTCACGAAGCTCGTTTTCGTATGTGACCGTCATGCAATGCATCAAAGGAGGATATGCTCCGTGTGTGTGTGCGTGCGTGCGTGTGTGTGTGTGTGTGTGTGTGTGTGTGTGTGTGTGTGTGTGTGTGTGTGTGAGAGAGAGAGAGAGAGAGAGAGAGAGCCAGAGACAAAATAGATGAGAAAATGCCCTTGAAGGAGGTCTATAAGGGAAATACATGGGAAGTTGGCGTCACGACTTAATACAAAGTGTAGCATTCAACTGGTGGGACACTCCACATTGGTGTCAGCATTCAGCTGGTGAGACACAACATTGGTGTCAGCATTCAACTGGTGAGACACAACATTGGTGTCAGCATTCAACTGGTGAGACACAACATTGGTGTCAGCATTCAACTGGTGAGACACAACATTGGTGTCAGCATTCAACTGGTGAGACACCACATTGGTGTCAAGCATTAAAGTGGCGAGACACCACACTGGTGTCAGCATTCAACTGGTGAGACACCACACTGGTGTCAGCATTCAATTGGTGAGACACCACATTGGTGTCAGCATTCAACTGGTGAGACACCACATTGGTGTCAGCATTAAAGTGGCGAGACACCACATTAGTGCCAGCATTAAAGTGGTGTAACACACATTGGTGTCAGCATTAAAGTGGTGTAACACCACATTGGTGTCAGCATTAAAGTGGCGAGACACCACATTGGTGTCAACATTCAACTGGTGAGACACCGCATTGGTGTCAGCATTCAACTGGTGGGACACCACATTGGTGTCAAGCATTAAAGTGGTGAGACACCACACTGGTGTCAGCATTCAACTGGTGAGACACCGCATTGGTGTCGGCATTCAACTGGTGGGACACCACATTAGTGCCAGCATTAAAGTGGTGTAACACACATTGGTGTCAGCATTAAAGTGGTGTAACACCACATTGGTGTCAGCATTAAAGTGGCGAGACACCACATTGGTGTCAACATTCAACTGGTGAGACACCGCATTGGTGTCAGCATTCAACTGGTGGGACACCACATTGGTGTCAAGCATTAAAGTGGTGAGACACCACACTGGTGTCAGCATTCAACTGGTGAGACACCGCATTGGTGTCAGCATTCAACTGGTGAGACACCACACTGGTGTCAGCATTCACCTGGTGAGACACCACATTAGTGCCAGCATTCAACTGGTGAGACACCACACTGGTGTCAGCATTCAATTGGTGAGACACCGCATTGGTGTCAGCATTCAACTGGTGAGACACCACACTGGTGTCAGCATTCACCTGGTGAGACACCACATTAGTGCCAGCATTCAACTGGTGGGACACCACATTGGTGTCAGCATTAAAGTGGCGAGACACCACATTAGTGCCAGCATTAAAGTGGTGTAACACCACATTGGTGTCAGCATTAAAGTGGTGTAACACCACATTGGTGTCAGCATTAAAGTGGCGAGACACCACATTGGTGTCAAAATTCAACTGGTGAGACACCGCATTGGTGTCGGCATTCAACTGGTGGGACACCACATTAGTGCCAGCATTAAAGTGGTGTAACACCACCTCACTGCTGTGAACATTAAACTTGTGTCAGGTGACATCACACTGGTGATAGCATTAAACTGCCGTGGCTCCAGATGAAGCAGGAGATTACATACCGACTGGTACCAGTATTCTGAATGTCAGGGAGCAGACAGAACTTGGTGTGAGAGTTTGAGAGAGGGAGCCGATGAAGTGAGAGGGAGGTGTGTGTGTGTGTGTGTGTGTGTGTGTGTAAGAGATGAGTGTTTACAGTCTGCAGAGAGGAGCTCTTCCCTAAGTGACTGTTCGAGAAGCCACACCCAGTTTGTGAGTGCCATTACGTTGTTGTTGTTCCGGTTCGGTGTGTGTGTTGTTGTTAGGTTTTTGTTTGTTTTTGCATTTGCAGTTCAGACACTCCATCCACCTTATTTCTGCTTACTACCCAAAAAGAATGTGGGAAAAATAGGGGGAGAGAGAGGTGGAATGGGGTTGTGGAGGTGGACAGGAAGGGGGTACAGCTAAGATTTGTTATGTATATATATATATATATATATATATATATATATATATATATGTATGTGTGTGTGTGTGTGTGTGTGTATTCTGAGGAATTGTCTTTGACGTCCAAGAGAGGCCTTTGGGACAGCTGCTTGCACAATTCCTCTGTCCTCAGGGAAGAAGGAAAACTCTGTCCATTTGGTTTGCTGCTGTTGTCCTTTCTGGGGCCTTTTCCCCGATATTTCCAAAATGTACCCCTGCACGAACTGTTAGAAGAGTTGAATGATTTCCTCAGTCGCCAAGTGGTTAAACTCTTTTTTTTTCTCTGTTTTCCAAAGTAGTACTGAAGAATGAATGAGATAACAAATTAGCGAAAATTCTATCAATGTAGCGACGCACTCTCCCTGGGAAGAGCAGCCCGGATTTCACACAGAGAAATCTGTTTGACAAAAAGAGTAATACAAATACGAGATTTATACACAAATACAAATCACCGTCACCCATACGACTGAGTCACCTGTTGCGCATCGGGGTGTCCAGACGTTTAACCCGCATGTACGAGTAACAAGTGAGATGTAATGTATGCAAGTCACACAGCTTACACATCAGTGGCTGCAAAGGTAATGGTTGTTTTCCCAATCACCCGCGTTAATACATCACCATCAGACACGTAAACGTCAGTTTCACTGGATTTATTCCAATTATACGCAGTTATTTATTTTGGAAAAAAAAAAAATTGATGAAAAAAAAAGAAAATTCTCTAATAACAAGAATGCGTTGAGACTTCACTGAACATTGGTCACATTCAATTCTTTTTTTCTTCTTTTTTTTTTAAGATGCCGCTTCAGATATTTTCATATAATGTCCAATACATTCTTGACACGTAGACTTAACAATAATAATAACCAAATACACACATTCATATGTCGGTGTGTTATGTATAGATGTATTGCCAAATGTAAGCAGCATTTTATGCCACACCATCATTACAAAAAATTCGGCACACACACAGACTCTCTCTCTCTCTCTCTCACACACACACACACACATACACACACACACACACACACACACACACACACACACACACACACATTTGGGCTTTTCAAGTGGGACGTTTGCATCGGCATGAAAAATTTGACAAACGTATAAAACTAAACTAACAAAAATCAATGATGAATACCGTATCAAAATTGGATTAAAATTCGTAGATTTGCAGCCAACTGAACCACAAAAATAATGAATAATAAACACATTCACAGACTTTGTTTCTGCAGTTCCTTTTAATATCTGCGTATGATATTTTAAAGTGGGATCCTAAAGTATTTCAACAGTCAAAGTTTATCGTATGACTCGAACATCAATAACTTCTTTTTACAATTTTTTTTAAAGTATAAACAAAAAGTTAAAACGAACTGTTCTTGTATCATGTAATCGTTTACCACAAAACATAAGTAAAAATCCAAACAAACAAAACAAAAAAACACAAAAAAGTATACAGTTCTTGTGTCATATTTCCGTTTTTCGTAAGCACACGAGTATTTTCAAGGTAGAGACCAGCCTTTGAAGTAGTTAAAACTTTTTTTTTTTTTAAATCATGGACTTTCATAATATATTGTCAGAAATAAGTGGTCCCCGTCTCCCGCACGCCATCTCTCAGGCATGCTACAAATTCACAAAGGGTTCACATTCAGCTTGGTCTAGCAAAGGGAAAACGTTTGACACGCGTGAGCTATCATACCTGTGCCTTCACAGAGATGGAAAAAGTATAAAAGGCAACACTGCCCCATTCACAAACGAGTTCACACACACACACACGCACACATACATACACACGCATGCACGCACACATATGAATACACGCACGTTTTTGAAGACATACATGTATCAAATTTCCCTTGTTTCCAATGAAACGGGAACGAGAATAGCAAATGAGTTTATCTACTTGACGCCAACCTTGCTTTAATTTTTTTTCTTTATTAAAGGAAATTATATATATCTATATATCTATATATATATATATATATCATAAGAAGAAGCTTGCGAGAACAGTGACACCTACATTCCGCACGTGCGCCGCACACCCTAACCCACATGGTACCCCCACACACAGAAAGGGAGAAAAACACATTTCCAACTTGAAATTAACTAGCTCTGTGTGTGTGTGTGTGTGTGTGTGTGTGTGCAACAGTTGTAGAATAGCCTACTGTCGAAGTCTACTACAGGTTCGCGCGCTTGGGGAACTTTGAGAGAACATGTGTTAGCAGTTACCATGGAACACACTTCCACCCACGCTACGGTGCCGGACGAGCATAATGGCACTGGCTTGCCAGGACGAGATGGCTCCACCAGAGAAACTGGAAATAACAGGTTCTGTCTGCTATTCCTGGCTCCACTTACAGCCCGTGTAATGGATGGAGCGGAAGGTTAGAAGAAACATTGTCCAAACTGAGCAGCAGTATTTGCTTTTTACGCAACTGTGTTCATGATTATGATTTCATGCAACTGTGTTCATGATTAACTGTGTTCATGATTAAGATTTCATGCAACTGTGTTCATGATTATGATTTCATGCAGCTGTGTTCATGATTATGATTTCATGCATGCAGCTGTGTTCATAATGAAGAAAAGACATTCCTATCTCAGAAAGGGGGTCCAGTTGTTCGAGAACTTGCATTCGGCATTCCAATGTTGTTTTTCGTTGCTGTTGTTTTTTGTTTGTTGTTTTGTTGTTGTTGTTTTCAATATTATATTTCTCAAGAAAAGAAAGAAAGGATTAGTAGTGCCAGCAGCTACTAGGGATGTGGAGTACTCACAGCCTTGTAACATAAAGGTACGTAAAAAGTTTTGACTGTTGTCGGATTTTGGACGTTCACCTTATTCTACAATGCTGCATGAACAAGTAGAGGGTCGGGAAACCAAACCCAAACAACCGAACATCCTCACAACGTGTCGCACGTGCACAGCACTGACACCAGCACCCCGGCAGGCGCAACAAAGTCCACTAATATAACCCCGACCCAGTCCTACAGCTACAGCAGCTGACAATACTGTCACATGATGGAACACGCTGTTTGAAAACGACTCTTAACGTGTGAATGAGTTTGTCGTGCACGCTCGAACACTGAAAATATTACCCCCACCCCAGTCCCATTGAGAAACAAACAAATAAATAAATAACCAAATAGATAACAATTATTTAAAAAAAACCAAAAAACAACAACAACAACAACCAAGATTGATAACATTATTAGTAGTACTTGACTGACAAAGCAACACCATACATAACGGACAGGAACTCTCTTCGCGACATCTTCTCATCCACCTCCACCTCCACCTCTCCCGTAGTCTGGGTTCAGACCGTTGGGGCACCGCTGCTGACCTGGCCACCACTCCTCTCCACTCTTCACGGTTTTCTGATTTCCTCAGGGCGTCACCGAGCGTCAAGCCTGTCCACCCCCGGATGTTGTCTTCCCATCTCTTCTTCTGCCGTCCTCTCCTTCTGCCTCCTTGTACGGTGCCTTGCAGGAACGTTTTGGCAAGACCAGATGATCGGGAGATGTGTCCATACCATCTAAGTTTGCTTTTTTTCACTATGGACAGAAGGTCTTCGTAGGGTCCAATACTTTGCTGGATTCTGTTCTTCACTTCCGTGTTAGTGATGTGGTCTCTGTAGGAGATGCCAAGTAGTCTACGAAAGCATCTCATCTCGACAGCTTGGATTCTTCTCTCGATGTCTGCAGTCAGGGTCCAAGTCTCGCAGGCGTAGAGCAATATTGATATAACCAGGGAACGCATCAGTCTGATTTTTGAGCTGAGAGCGATGTTTTTGTTGTTCCAGATGGTGTTCAGCTTGTTGAGTGCCGTTGTTGTTTGGGCAATTCTCGAGAGTACTTCTGGTTTAGATCCTTCATCTGACACGATTGCTCCCAGATATTTGAAGCTGTGGACAGCTTCTCATCATCCACCCCTAAACCCCCACCTCTCCCCATGTCCCCTACCCAATCCTCCCCATTCAGGCACGTGACAAATGTTGTTGTTTTTCCTGCTCCAATAATAATAATAATATGAAGCCCGAGAAACAGCTTGTTGAAAAAAATATTAACAGGAATGGTGGGGGGAGCACCGCACTATTTTTGGTTCCTCAATCGGTGATCGAGCTGTGACTTGAACTGTGGTACCTGTCGAATCGGCTTCTGGTTGATTGGTCCATGTCCTCAGCACACTGCAGTGTGTTTGGAGTTGGTTTTTGTTGCTTTTTTTGTGTGTTTTTTTTTTTGATTTGCCGACGTGGGAACGCTTAGCATGCACCAAGAGGCACTGTCATGATACCATCTGCTCGCCATACTTCCTTCAGGGGCTAAAAGCTGAGCCTTTCTTTCCTTTTATGTCGTTATTATTATTATTATTATTATTATTATTATTATTATCTTGCTTGCTCTTCTTTTCTGTCACCTTTGCCGTTTTCTTCTTTCAAACCCAGAAAGGCTTTCAAGGGGTCTGATGCTGGGCTAAGGTTTCAGAAACGGCATGGACTTGGCAAAGAGTGGAGTCAGTCTGTTGCTGGACACTGAACCTTGCATAAAGATAATTATCAGTTAACCGATGTTGCTTTGCGGACAGTGAGAGGGACCTGATTATTATCAGTTAACCGATGTTGCTTTGCGGACAGTGAGGGAGACCTGATTATTATCAGTTAACCGATGTTGCGTTGCGGACAGTGAGGGGGACTGATAACTATCAATTAACCGATGTTGCGTTGAGGACAGTGAGGGGGACTGATAATTATTAACTAACCGATGTTGCTTTGCGGACAGTGAGATAGACATGATAATTATTAACTAACCGATGTTGCTTTGCGGACAGTGAGATAGACATGATAATTATTAACTAACCGATGTTGCTTTGCGGACAGTGAGGGGGACTGATAATTATTAACTAACCGATGTTGCTTTGCGGACAGTGAGGGGGACTGATAATTATTAACTAACCGATGTTGCTTTGCGGACAGTGAGAAGGACCTGATCATTGCACTCAGTCCACTGAGCGTTGCTCACAGAGTTCCCCCCGGCTGATATCTTCAGGGACAAGGGGAAGACAAGGACAGCGCTACTTGTCTGTGAAGACGGCGTCTTCTTTCGTGCACCTTGAGAGGTTGATGAAAGGACGTTCCTCCTGAATGCAATTGGTGTTTATCAGTTCATCAGGATTCACGATATCGAACACAGTCACTTGCGAGTTTTCTGTCCACGAATGACAAGACAAGACAAATGAAGCAAAAAAATAGGACGTTTGACTTTTCCTCAATAATCCATTTCAAGAATTCCTTGATGAACAAAAAAAGCTTTGTTCCCCCCCCCCCCCCTTCAAACGACCTGATTAAATAAACCATCTCCTTGGATATAATAGCTATCAATACTTTTTAAAATATACTTTGAAACTTGCGGGGTTATTGTCGGTACCTGACCTGTTAGCTCTGTTTCATCTCGGTGAAGTAACAACCCCTTCTCTGAAGAGCGTACTGGTCAGTCAGTGTCAGTCAAGCATTATGTAAAAAGCCCCCCCAAAAAAATATTCGAGAACTTGTTTAAAGAAACTGTTTGATGCCAGTGCTGCAGAAGCACTCTTTTCTCTTTCGAGGAACAATAAACGGCATGTAAATGGTCAAAAGGGCCGGCGTTCATTGTTCTGCCGAGTATCAGTATCAGTAACTCAAGGAGGCGTCACTGTTTTCGGGACAAATCCATATACGCTGCACCACATCTGCTGAGCAGATGCCTGACCAGCAGCGTAACCCAACGCGCTTAGTCAGGCCTTGAGAAGCCGAGCCTTTTTCTAGTGCAATGTGCTGTATTCATGTGCAACAGAAACCGTCATGGTGACATGGTCAGTTGAAGGACCATTGCAACACCAGCATAATAATCTGTAGACAGGTAACGGTCTGATTAAATATATTAAAAAATTAACAAAAAACCCCAAACAAACAAACCAAACAACAAGAACAACGAGGGCATCAGTTTTTTCTGCACAATTGATGAGCATAAGAGGAATAGGAAAAATATATTCCTGCAACAGAGTGCATGTATGTTTTTAAATAAAGTAAAATGACTGCGTTTCATTTGAGAGACAACCGTGAATACCAAACGAAAATAAAAGAAGAAAAAATAGAAACATAGGCGAGAGGGACTAAGGACCATGGTGGTGGGGAGTGGGAAGGGGGGATGGGGGGGGGGGGCAGAAGGGAGGGGGGGACGAGAACACGCAACTGACGCAAAACGTGCTGATTCTACAGCGTGCATTTGTTGCTGCGTACCGTGCCCAGTACCTAGAAGATGTAGGGTAGGATCTTGTAGGGCACCTTCTGGCGGTACTCGGTCCAGAACGTGCCGTACTTCTTCTGGCACTTGGTGTCGTCCCGGTAGCTGCGGTGGGTGAGGAGCAGCACCAGCCAGATGAGGTAGGTGTAGGGCAGCATGGTGCCGAACAGGGCCGGCACGGACCAGCAGAAGGTCAGCAGGATCTCCGCCACGTAGTGGAAGTGGCGGGCCAGCCCCCACCAGCCTGACGCCAGCAGGATGGACTCCTTCTTCTCCCCGGACTCCAGCCGGTAGTTGGCGCGGATGATGACGGGTTTCCGGCCCCACACCTGACACTCGCCGTTGGAGTTGCGCACCGCCAGTTTCTGGGTGTCAGCGTCGTAGTTGACGTAGATGGCCAGGGCACCAACAGCCAAGATGAGGAGGGACAGGGGCAGACCCAGGATGATGGGCTGGTTGACCAGCGACAGCGACACCGAGGTGTACAGTCCCGGCACGTACACCAGGCACCCCCAGCAGATGTAGTAGCCGGCACGGTCCACCATGATGTCGATGGTGCACATGTAGCCCGCCTCCCACCAGAAGAACTTGGTGAAGTAGATCATCTGCAGCACGGCCGACACCAGCATGCTGTCCACCAGCCCGTGCAGCTCGTACGACTTGAGGGCGAAGATGCAGACCAGCAGAGGCCACACCGTCATGCCGAAGCGGCAGTTGGTGAACACCTTGACGTCAAAGCCCAGCACGCGCGGGTACAGCTCCGTGCCCCAGTAGTAGTCAAAGATGAAGTTGCCCGAGGACCCCGAGTCCGTGCTGGAGGGCGCCACCAGCCCCTTGACGTACAGCGCCAGGCAGAAGACCAGGCTGAAGAAGTTGAGCAGCACCAGCACCTCGTCAAAGCGGTCATAGACAATGGTGGGCGACACGGAGAAGAAGGTCTTGCAGACGGCCGTCAGGAGGAAGAAGAGGGTGATAGTGATGAGGAAGCAGGCAAAGCCGTTGTCGGTGTACTGGGGGCGGTTCCCTTTAGGAGTCAGCGGACCGTACACGGTCTGGCCCGGCACCAGGCGCATCAGAGCCAGAGCCAGCAGCGAGTAGCCCACCAGGATCCACACCACCACAGCTGACGGCCAGTTCACGTGACTCCAGATGTACGCCAGGCCTCCAATCACAGATCTGCGACAAAATCACAACTCTATCAAAAACAGAAATACTCAGGTCAGAAGGAAAGCTATCTCTAACCAATCAACACTCTGAAAACTCCTGCTTGTTCACGCAGCAAACAATAATTCGTGATGGTAAGGCTTGTTCGTCTCTCGACACATGTGTCCAACCCACACTGTCATCGGTATTACTTTCCCACTCGTTTCTGTCACTGGCAATTAATTCTCCACTGCAATGGGAAATCAATTACAGCTTAGTCTTTTGTGAAGGACTATGATTCTCAAACTAGGAGGCATGACTACGCTGGCTCTTAGTGCTGTAGCCTTGGGGTTTAGTTGGCTTTCGGGAACCATCCCAACGCCGACTGTCCTAAAACCCTCTAAGCCGAGAGAGTGGGGATGTAACTTGGGCAAGACACTTTCCGCTATACTCAAATTCTAGCCCAACTAGTCGGAACAGCAGTTGCCTCCTCTGCTGTTCTGGTGGTCATAGTCGGACACGACTGACTATCACACACACACACACACACACACACACACACACACACATATATATATATATATATATCGGGTCCATTATGCATAGGGCTCTGAAGCGGAAACATGAACGTCCGATACACCAAGACCTAAGCGCTCTTTCGGGGTTCGACAGACGTAAGAAAGTTACCTGCCCCTATGGAAATGACATCCCCACTATCTACAGCGAGCAACACTCACATCAAGGCGACACACGACCTGCCTGTGGACATGAGCAAGATCCTGTTCATACCGCCTGCAGAAAGTGTCCAAAGCTCGATGCAGCCAACTTCATCACTGAGTCACGGGTAAAAGGTTTCCTCAAGTTATCCGGAATGGCAGAATCCGTCAATGAGTTTCACGCTCAACAGAAGTCAATGAATGACAGTGTGCAAAATAACTGTGTGGTAAAGCCGTCGGTTGCTTTACATGCTTATACGCAGTTACTGACTGGATTAAATGAGCTGGTCACTCTGTGGTTATTCTTCTTCTTCTTCGTTCGTGGGCTGAAATTCCCACGTTCACTCGGGTGTACACGAGGGGCTTTTACGTGTATGACCGTTTTCACCCCGCCATGTAGGCAGCCATACTCCATTTACGGGGGTGTGCATGCTGTGTATGTTCTTGTTTCCATAGCCGACCGAAAGCTGACATGGATTACATGATCTTTAACGTGCGTATTTGATCTTCTGCTTGCGAAAACACACGAAGGGGATTCAGGCACAAGCAGGTCGGCACATAATTATGTTGACCTGGGAGATCGGAAAAATCTCCACCCTTTACCTACCAGGCGCTGTTACCAAGATTCGAACCCTGGACCCTCAGATTGAAAGTCCAACGCTTTTATCACTCGGCTATTGCGCCCGTCGTTGTGGTTATTCTGAATCAAAGTGAAACCTCAAACGCTTTGTCGGTGCGTAAAGATGGATCTCTTGAACGTGGCATTGCATACCACTGTTTTAAACCGCAGTTAGAAAGGGCGTGCAAACAGCCTCATCTGTTGGATAAACAAATCAGATAACAGTTTTGGCAACAAGGTTTGTGTTCCACGGAAATATTCTGTACTGCCGACGGACCAGCTCTGAGTTATGGTAGAGGGTGGGAGAGGAAGGAGCGCGTACATGACGGAGTGCACGCATTGTTCGTGGCTGTACGTGTGTGCGCATTAAAAATATATCAATATCTAAACTAAATGCTCAGTAACTGAATTGAAAAATAAAAGAAACAAAAGTAAAGATAAACCTATATACGAGGCACGCGTTGTTAAATCCATTTTCATGTACATGGGGAAAAGTAAATTACTGCTGTTAATCGTGCTCTGAGCGTGGAAACAGCTGTTGCCATGTATGAGGCAGATTTTCACACAAATACAGACGAGCGTTTGTTGGAGGTTTCGGTTTTACCTTCACCCCCTCATCCAGTAAGAGCGCAATGCTTTTTCTTAAAAGCCATTCAGTTTGCCTCTCTCGTTCAGTTTCATAAACTGAGACGTGTTCACTATCTTGTGCCAGGATTCTGTCCAAAGACACTTTAATCTCTCAATCTCAGATGCATCGTGTGTGTGTGTGTGTGTGTGTGTGTGTGTGTGTGTGTGTGTGTGTGTGTGTGTGTGTGTGTGGCGGGTGCGTTCGCTCTGCTTGGTGGAATATACTTTCTCTAAGGTTTATTTCTTTTGCACTGAAAGGAGAGAAATCTCTTCGAAAACGGAGAATGGCTGCCCAAGAAGCGGCGTAAAAACGACACTACCAGAGCAACTGAGCTGTTGCCCCTCAACACAGAGGATGAAGAAGAGAGAGAGGGGGGGGGGGTGAGGGAAATGTGCCGGGTGTGTAGGATGGGGGGGAGGGGTAAAGGAAAGATGGTTTGAGGGAATTAGAGTTGAAGCAAGACGAGGACAAGAGGTGGACTCAGGCAAGGGAGGCAAACAAGTGCCCGTTGTCCCCTCACTGCAAATTATCCCCCCTCCTGATCTCCTACTCCTGTTGTGCGTCTCCTGCTGGCGGGAGCTTATGCAATGTCACGGTGTTCGTATAATAACTAAGATCGCGCGCTGTGTGTGTGTGTGTGTGTGTGTGTGTGTGTGTGTGTGTGTGTGTGTGCCATCCCATCTCATCCCATCCATTCTAATCATCCCTCCACTCATTATACAGCTCAGTGCTCCACTCGCGTCCCTCCACCAACCAGCCACTTCCGACCACCCCTCCCACTCCCTCTCTGTCTCCCCATCCCCATCCACTTCCTCTCCTCTCCCCCTCCCCCACCAACCATCCACCTCCGACCACCCCTCCCCCACCCCTCGCCCTCCCCTTCCCCTCCCCCACACCCATCCACCCCTCCCCACCTTTCACTGAAGATGGCCCAGAGCGTGGAGTAGCTGTTGCCGCAGTGGACGGCGCAGAACCAGAGGAGGATGACCAGGTTGGGCGTGGTGGCCATCAGGAAGACGGGCATCAGCGTGCGCTGCACGAAATGCTTGAGGGCCTGGATCAGGGGGTTGGCCTGGTACTCGTGCAGACCCGTCATCAGCAGGTCGCTGCCCCCGCCCCCTGCACACAGTGCATGGCACGGGGAGATAGGATGGCTGTGCTTCAACAAAGCATACTTCTTACATCAGCAAGTCGCTGCCCCCGCCCCCTGCACACAGTGCATGGCAGGGGGAGATAGGATGGCTGTGCTTCAACAAAGCATACTTACATCAGCAAGTCGTTGTCCCCGCATGCACTTGGCGCACTGAAAACAACCCATTTTGTATTTGTATTTGTATTTCTTTTTATCACAACAGATTTCTCTGTGTGAAATTCGTGTTGCTCTCCCCAGGGAGAGCGCGTCGCTTCACTACAGCGCCACCCTTTTTTTTTTTTTTTTGTCCTGCATGCAGTTTTATTTGTTTTTCCTATCGATGTGGATTTTTCTACAGAATTTTGCCAGGAACAACCCTTTTGTTGCCGTGGTTTCTTTTACGTGCGCTAAGTGCATGCTGCACACGGGACCTCGGTTTATTGTCTCATCCGAATGACTAGTGTCCAGACCACCACTCACGGTCTAGTGGAGGGGGAGAAAATATCGGCGGCTGAACCGTGATTCGAACCAGCGCGCTCAGATTCTCTGGCTTCCTAGGCGGACGCGTTACCTCTAGGCCATCACTCCATGGCAACGAGACTGTTGTCCTCTGGAAATTTTCTGTAGTAAAAATCCCACTCCGACAGGTACACAAATAGATAAGTATGTACCCTAGGCCTGACTAAGGGTCATTATGCTACTGGTCAGGCATCTAGCCTAGCAGATTGTGATGTGGCGTATATGGATTTGTCCGAACACAGTGACACCTCCCTGAGGAAATGAATCTGAACTCCGCTCCGTCCGCGGTTGCTGGAGCAAGGATCCCATATTCAGAAGGTTTTGAGGTCGAATCATGGACACCCAAC
>NC_134878.1:51017380-51024880 GCF_041734735.1 Babylonia areolata
TGTGTGGCTCTGTGTGTGTGTGTGTGTGTGTGTGTGTGTGTGTGTGTGTGTGTGTGTGTGTGTGTAGTGTGTGTTGTGTGAGTGTATGTAGTGTGTGGTGTGTGTGTGTGTGTGTGTGTGTGTGTGTGTGTGTGTGTGTGTGTGTGTGTGTGTGTGTAGTGTGTGTGTAGTGTGTGTGCGTGTGCTGTGTGTGTGTGTGTTTGCGTGTGTAATCTGTGTGTGCGTGACACACACACACACACACTCCCCCCGCCACACACACACCACTATGCCACCACCACCACCATCACCATCAATACCACGACCGCTAAAATCGCAATCTGGACAAATGTTATTGAAAAAAAAAAAAAATGAAAAACGAAAAAGAAACGAAAAACGAACGAACGAAATACCACCACCACATTCATTATCATCACACAGAACAACCTCCTCCTTCTCCTCCAGACCCCCACCTCCACCCCCCACCCCACCCCCCAACCTCCGTCCCTGGAAAACCTCTCTCCCCTCCTGCAGTCCATTCCCTTTTCCGTCCTTCTCTCTCACAACGAACACCATCTCCCCTGAACACCACCTTCATCAACATCAGGAATTTTCAGACCGGTGAAAAAGGTTTCAAAAATATATAATATAATAAAACATCATTATTAACTGATGATACATACACGCCAACAATAACACTGACACACCAACGCATGCCAACACACACACACACACACACACACACACACACACACACACACACGAACAAACGAACGAACGAATCACTATCACTACCACCACTACCATCATCATCATATCATCATCATCATCACCGCACAGAACAAACCCCTCTCCTCCTCCTCCTCCTCACAGACCACACAAACGAACAAACAAACAAACACACAAACACAAACTAACTCACCATGGTAAGTGTTGTAGCAGTAATTCCCGAAATGAAAAAAAAAAGAAGTTTAAAAAAAGAAAAGAAAAAGAAACCACCAAATCACCACACGACGACGAACTCACTGGGACTGTCCCTCCAGGAGCTATTGAAATGACAAGAACACAACAGCAGTAGCAGTAGTAGTAGTTGTCAGAAACAAGCAGCAGTAGTCGAGGCAGCACCAGCACCAGCACCAGCAGCAACCGACGACGTCGACGACGACAACTACCGACGACTTCTACAACTACAACGGACGCTGTCTCTCTCCGGCTCCTCCGGCCCCCGTCGGTTGAAGTGATGCGATGTGATGTGACGAGATGTTGAAGCCCGCTGCAGCCGCGATAGAGGGGGAAAGAAAGGGCTAGCAGGCAACGCCGCTATCAATAGGCCCGTGCAGTAATGACTGGAGAGCAGCAGTAAAGCCAGACCGAGAGCGCCGTGTGTGGTGTGTGTGTGTGTGTGTGTGAGGATCTCTTCTCGTCTCTTGGTTGAACTCTTCTTCTCTTCTATATCTGTCTGCTGTTCTCTCTCTCTCTCTCTCCCTCAACGGGCGTTCCACTGGATGCCGTTTGAGCGAGTGGCTTGGGCGGACTCGAGCTGACACACGCCACTCTCTCTCCGTCCCTCTCTGTCTCTCTCCGTCTCTCTCCGTGTCTCTCTGTCTCCGAACTGCTGCCGTGGGGGGGCGGGTGGGGGAGGCGGTGGAGTGGTTATGCAGAGAGCCTGGGAGAGAGAGAGAAAAGAAAAAGAGAGAACAGAAAAAAAAACCCAGTAAATATCAAAATGATTTCTGAGGAGATGCTGTTGCCAGGGCGACGAGGTCTTTAGTTCTTTCTTCCCTCGTGCTCTCCTGGGTGTCTGTCTGTCTGTCTGATTCTGTTTCTCTGTCTCTGTTTCTGCCTCTGTCTCTCTCTCTCTCTCTCTCTCTCTCTCTCTCTCTCTCTCCGTCAGTTGTAACAGGTCATAATTATGGCCTATACAATAAAATTATTGCGTTCTCTCTCTCTCTCTCTCTCTCTCTCTCTCTCTCTCTCTCCGTCAGTTGTAACAGGTCATAATTATGGCTTATACATTAAAATTATTGCGTTCTCTCTCTCTCTCTCTCTCTCTCTCTCTCTCTCTCTCTCTCTCTCTCTCTCTCTCTCTCTCTCTCCGAGCTCCCGTTACGCTGATCATAAAGTGGTCTGAGGTCAACAGCCGGGAAAGGTTGAAAGCCTGCATCGGACACACACACACACACACACACACACACACACACACACAGATTGGCAAACACACACACTGGCACACACACACACACACACACACACACACACACACACACACACACACACACAGACTGGCAAACACACACACTGGCACACACACACACACACACACACACACACACACAGACTGGCAAACACACACACTGGCAGGCACACACACACACACACACACACACACAGACTGGCAAACACACACACTGGCACACACACACACACACACACACACACACACACACACACACACACACACACACACACACAGACTGGCAAACACACACACTTGCACACACACACACACACACACACACACACACACACACACACACACAGACTGGCAAACACACTGTGACACACTGGCGCGCGCACACACAGACACACACACACACACACACACACACACACACACACACACACACACACACGGCCGGCCCGGGGCTCAGTCGCGTGCACAATCTACTATGAGTAATTAGTAATTATAATTACACTGCATTCTTCTGTACTGTCAGTAGGCGTTGTGTGTTCAGTTGCGTTGTATAATGTATTGTCGTTATGTTTATAATCTGTTTGCTTGGCATTGCACTGTACTGTACTGTGTGTTGTGTTGTGTTGTGGTGTGTTGTGTTGTGTTGTGGTGTGCTGTGTTGTGTTGTGTTGTGCTGTGTTGTGTTGTGTTGTGCTGTGTTGTGTTGTGCTGTGCTGTGTTGTGTTGTGTTGTGCTGTGTTGTGTTGTGCTGTGCTGTGTTGTGTTGTGTTGTGTTGTGCTGTGTTGTGTTGTGTTGTGCTGTGTTGTGTTGTGCTGTGCTGTGTTGTGTTGTGTTGTGCTGTGTTGTGTTGTGTTGTGCTGTGTTGTGTTGTGCTGTGTTGTGTTGTGTTGTGTTGTGTTGTGCTGTGTTGTGTTGTGCTGTGTTGTGTTGTGCTGTGCTGTGTTGTGTTGTGCTGTGTTGTGTTGTGTTGTGTTGTGTTGTGCTGTGTTGTGTTGTGTTGTGTTGTGTTGTGTTGTGTTGTGTTGTGTTGTGCTGTGTTGTGTTGTGCTGTGTTGTGTTGTGCTGTGCTGTGTTGTGTTGTGTTGTGTTGTGTTGTGGTGTGTTGTGTTGTGTTGTGTTGTGTTGTGTTGTGTTGTGCTGTGTTGTGTTGTGCTGTGCTGTGTTGTGTTGTGTTGTGTTGTGTTGTGTTGTGTTGTGTTGTGCTGTGTTGTGTTGTGCTGTGCTGTGTTGTGTTGTGCTGTGCTGTGTTGTGCTGTGTTGTGCTGTGCTGTGTTGTGTTGTGTTGTGGTGTGCTGTGCTGTGTTGTGTTGTGCTGTGCTGTGCTGTGTTGTGCTGTGTTGTGTTGTGCTGTGTTGTGTTGTGTTGTGCTGTGTTGTGTTGTGCTGTGTTGTGCTGTGCTGTGTTGTGTTGTGTTGTGTTGTGGTGTGCTGTGTTGTGTTGTGTTGTGCTGTGCTGTGCTGTGTTGTGCTGTGTTGTGCTGTGTTGTGTTGTGTTATGTTGTGTTGTGTTGTGTTGTGTTGTGTTGTGGTGTGCTGTGTTGTGTTGTGTTGTGCTGTGCTGTGTTGTGTTGTGTTGTGTTGTGCTGTGCTGTGTTGTGTTGTGCTGTGTTGTGCTGTGTTGTGTTGTGCTGTGTTGTGTTGTGTTGTGTAATGTGTTATTTTCTGCACATCGTTGCATCAGTCGCATCATCAGTTCAGCATTGCTGTACTCCTCTCAGTGTTGCCGTATCTCAAAACTCCATCAGCACCCACCCTATCACCATTACTGAGTAGGCCTACTCAGCGGCTCAGTTCAGTTCAGTTCAGTGACTCAGTCAGTCAAGAAAGCGTCACGTCACTGCGTTCGGACAAATCCATAATATACCCTACACCACATCTGCTACTACTATTAAGCGGCAGATGCCTGACTGAGGTAACAGCGCGGCGCACCACGTCACAGTGATGTAAAGTACTGGCTTCCCATCAGTCAGACCGCCCGGGACGGACAGACCGACAGACCGACTGAATCAATGCCATTCTTAGGTAACCCATTTTATTAAAATGATAAAAATAGATAACTACAAAGCCGTACCACCGAAACGTCGCGTGGTCTTGGTGTGCATACGAAAAAAAAACACAAAAAACCCGACCCAGCTAAGGATGTCACAGCAACAGATGTTAGTTCACCGCAGGACCGCTCCCGCTCAGTCGTTTTGCCGAAAGGATCGATCCGGCGTTAGAGTGCAAACTCGGCGTGTTTTTTAGAACGTACTAAAATTGTAGTATTCGGTCGATGATCATTTCCACACACACACACACAAAAAGAAGAGAGAGAGATATATATATATAGAGAGAGTGTGTGTGAGTGGGGGGGGGGGGAGAGAGAGAGAGTATGTGTGTGTCTGGAGAGAGATGGGGGGATATATATATAGAGAGAGAGATAGATGACTCGGAAAAGTAGAGAGAGGGGGGGATGGATAGAGAGAGAAAGACGAAGAGAGGGGGGGGGATAGAGAGAAAAAGACGAAGAGAGAGAGGGGGGTAGAGAGAGAAAGACGAAGAGAGAGAGGGGGATAGAGAGAGAAAGACGAAGAGAGAGAGAGGGCGGGGTAGAGAGAGAAAGACGAAGAGAGAGAGGGGGGATAAAGACGAGGAGAGAGAGAGTGATATAGAGAGACGAAGAGAGAGAGGGGATAGAGAGAGAAAGACGAGGAGAGAGAGGGGGGATAGAGAGAGAGAGACGAAGAGAGAGAGGGGATAGAGAGAGAAGACGAAGAGAGAGGGGGGATAGAGAGAGAAAGACGAGGAGAGAGAGGGGGATAGAGAGAGAAAGACGAAGAGAGAGAGGGGGATAGAGAGAGAGAGACGAGGAGAGAGAGGGGGTAGAGAGAGAGAGACGAGGAGAGGGGGGATAGAGAGAGAAAGACGAAGAGAGAGAGAGGGATAGAGAGAGAAAGACGAGGAGAGGAGGGGGTAGAGAGAGAAAGACGAAGAGAGAGAGGGGGATAGAGAGAGAAAGACGAGAGAGAGAGGGGGTAGAGAGAGAAAGACGAAGAGAGAGAGGGGGATAGAGAGAGAAAGACGAGGAGAGAGAGGGGGTAGAGAGAGAAAGACGAAGAGAGAGAGGGGGATAGAGAGAGAAAGACGAGGAGAGAGAGGGGGGATAGAGAGAGAAAGACGAAGAGAGAGAGAGGGATAGAGAGAGAAAGACGAGGAGAGAGAGGGGGATAGAGAGAGAAAGACGAGGAGAGAGAGGGGGATAGAGAGAGAAAGACGAGGAGAGAGAGGGGGATAGAGAGAGAAAGACGAAGAGAGAGAGAGGGATAGAGAGAGAGACGAGGAGAGAGAGGGGGTAGAGAGAGAAAGACGAAGAGAGAGAGGGGGATAGAGAGAGAAAGACGAGGAGAGAGGGGGGATAGACAGAGAAAGACGAAGAGAGAGAGGGGGGGGGGATAGAAAGACGAAGAGAGAGAGAGGGATAGAGAGAAAGACGAAGAGAGAGAGAGGGATAGAGAGAGAAAGACGAGGAGAGAGAGAGGGATAGAAAGACGAAGAGAGAGAGGGGGGATAGAGAGAGAAAGACGAAGAGAGAGAGGGGGATAGAGAGAGAAAGACGAAGAGAGAGAGGGGGGATAGAGAGAGAGAGACGAGGAGAGAGAGGGGGATAGAGAGAGAAAGAAGAAGAGAGAGGGATAGAGAGAGAAAGACGAAGAGAGAGAGAGGGGGGGATAGAGAGAGACGAAGAGAGAGAGTGATATAGAGAGACGAAGAGAGAGAGAGGGATAGAGAGAGAAAGACGAAGAGAGAGAGAGAGGGATAGAGAGAGAAAGACGAAGAGAGAGAGGGGGGATAGAGAGAGAAAGACGAAGAAGAGAGAGAGGGATAGAGAGAGAAAGACGAAGAGAGAGAGAGGGGGGATAGAGAGAGAAAAACGAAGAGAGAGAGAGAGAGAGGGCGGGATAGAGAGAGAGAGAGAGAGAGAGAGAGAGAAAGTGTGGGGGGAGAGAGAGAGAGAGAGAGAGAGAGACTGACACTGACACTGACACTGACATTGACACTGACAGTGACACTTTTTTCTTGGCAAATAGCGTTTTACAGATCAACTGCCAAGGGGGATAATTCAGCTTGTATAAGGGGAAAGAGAGACAGACAGAGAACAAGAACAAAACTTTAATCACAAGGCCTCCGGACACTAGAAAGAGGTCAAAATTACACAATATGGTGATCACGCAGCGACAACAAAATGTAAAATACGAACTAACTTAAACCTGTTGAACAAAAATGCTTCTTGTGCATTGTAAATTAATTCTAACTTTCATCACTGTTGTCACAGAATTCCTGTCGTAACTTCAGGGCATTAAATATATAAACGCAGAGTTTACGAATACTGTAAACAGAACCATTCTTCAGCAAGTGAACATACGATTGACCTTCAGAGTTCAGATGTTTTTGCCGCAGGTTATTGTAAAGGACACAATTGTTTATAAAACGGTTTTCATCTTCGACCACATTACAATATTTACATGCGTAATTTGAATTACATTTGAATGCTCTTCTGAAAAATGATTGATTTATTGGGAGCAAACCAAGCCGTATTTTTACCAAACAGTCCCTAAAATACTTTTTATCCACAAAGTCAAAATACTGCTCACACTGAAAACCAGTTTTAAACAGTCTGTAGTTTTGATATATATCTTTAGACATTATTGACTCGTCCCACTCTTGCATAAATATATCTTTCATTCTCTGCTTAAATAATGACAAAAAAGTTTGCTCACAACCAACGCCTTGTTGCAACCAGACATATCCAAACCCAAGTTTAAATAAAGTATTTTTTACTAAAGACACCCAGCATTTTTTTCCCCTTTCGTCTAGGTTAAACATCAAATATGCCTGTCTGGGTAATCGATGCACATTCATATTCAGCAACCTTAACCAGTACTTGATACACCTTGTTGCACTATTTATATACAGTGGATAACGTCCTAATTCGCCGTATGCAAACTTGTTTGGTACTCTGAGTGGTATGTTCAAGAAACGTTTACATGCAAAAGAATGAACCTTCTTAATATTATCAAGTCTGTTAAGACCCCACATCTCAGAAGCGTACAAAAGAATGGGTTGTACCTGAGCATCAAATATTTTGAAAAAACATTCTTTGGAAATATTCAGCTTCGTTATATGTGTTATACAGTCAATGCATGTATGTTTGCCTTTTGCTGCTAAAATCCCTACTCCTTTGTTTATACTCATTTTTGTCGTAAAAACAAACCCTAGATAATTATATTCATTCACTACTTCTAGAGCATTTCCATCGAGATTCCACTTTTCATATCTTCCCAAAAAGC
>NC_134878.1:51032380-51037380 GCF_041734735.1 Babylonia areolata
CTCGGCCTCGAACCGTACTGATCAATCGTGAACATTGGATCAGAAACCATTCAGCTATTGCTCCTCTGTGCTACCTACTGAGGCCACAAGAAAGGGGGAAAAAAGGAAATGGAAACAATAGAGTGTGGGTGATATGACTGGGGACTGATGATTGATCCACATACATACATACATACATACACACATACATACATACACATCAGCAAGCTCCTCCTGCCTCCATACCAATCATCTGCCAAATGCTATCGATCCTACAACATCGTGTACTATTGATGTGCTCAGTTATTAAGTCTGTGCCTCGCGCATACGGTATGTCACAGTGTCGACTCCGAAATGTGTATAAGAGAGAGGGGGGAATGAGAGAGAGAGAGAGAGAGGGAGAGACAGACAGAGACAGAGACAGACAGACAGAGACAGAGATACAAAGATTGACAGTGACAGAGAGAGACAGACAGACAGAGACAGACGGACAGAGACAGAGATACAAAGATTGTGCTGCGCGCGCGCTCGCGTGTGTGTGTGTGTGTGTGTGTGTGTGTGTGTGTGTGTGTGCGCGTGTGTGCGTGTGTGTGTAGGCGTTGGCATGCGAGTGCTTGTAGCACTCTCTCTGTCTCTGTCTGTGTGTCTGTCTGTCTGTCTCTCTCTCTCTCTGTGACCCCCCCCCCACCCCCCTCTGTCTCTTTGTCTCTGTCTCTCTCTGTCTCTCTCTCTCTGTGACATCCCCCCCCCCTCTCTCTCTCTCTATCTCTCTGTGTCACAATGTTTCTGTTTCTTTTTGGATCCTTCTCTCGTTCTCCTTCCCTGTCTCCCCAGTAATTCGTCTACGAAATCCTATTGATCACTGAACGTATTAGGCACTACTGAGTTGTTAGTCGATGTCGGTCTGACTGTGTGTGTGTGTGTGTGTGTGTGTGTGTGTATCGACACGCTCCCCCTACCCCCTACCCCCCTCCTCCCTCTTTAAATCTGTACTGTTTCAATCCGTCTGTTTGCCTCTTTCTCTCTCGTTCTCCCCCCACCCCCACCCCACGTCAGTCACACACCCGTACACACGTGCAAATACCCTTTTACCCCATACTATTCCATCTCTCACTACACATACCCACAGACACAGACACACGCGCGCACGCACGTACACACAGGCACACAGACACACACACACACACACACACACACACACACACACACACACATGCCGTTTCACATGGGTTACCAAAGGGTGTGACACCGATGACTTTATTTTGCTCCAGTCCCCAAGCCACACGACCCATCCCACATCCCTAGTCATGAGGCAGGCAGAGGTATGACGATGCCGACAACAAAGGAACTGTGACGGCTCTGACCTCATCGCTTCGTATGTCGATTCTTCAAAGCAGACATGTCATCACTTTGTGGTGATTCACCGAAGCACACACGTTATCACTTTGTGAGGGTTCACCGAAGTACACACGTCATCACTTTGTGAGGATTCACCGAAGCACATACGTCATCACTTTGTCAGGATTCACCGAAGCACACACGTCATCACTTTGTGAGGATTCACGCGACAGGAATAATCACGTCAGCACCGACTTTGTACCGATCGACCAAAGCAAATCATGCGCACGTCATCACTTTGAAATATAGCCCAAGTGCTAAGCACAGACTGATTACTTAATTATTACATCGATCCTTGACCTCAGGCGCGGAACAAGAAGAGAATTAATTAAGTTTTTGACGTCATCGTTTTGCGATCAGTGACGAAACTGGTCTGCTCTTGTTTACCAAACCTGGACTGGTTTCAAGGAGGAAGTTTTAGAGGCTGCAGACTAATTATGACTTCATCACATCTCCTTTAAAATAAATAAATAAATAAATAAATAAAAGGAGCAGATGCTTGACTGACCAACGTATGAACCCCTGTCTCCCCCCTCTCTCTCTCTTTCTCTGTCTCTGTCTCATCCCCCTCTCTCCCTGTCTCTGTCTATCTGTCTGTCTGTCTGCCTCTCTCTTTCTCTCTCCTGTCTTCCCCCCCACACACACCCCCTCACCCTTTCACTCTCTCTCTTCCCCATCTCTCCTCCTCCCTTTCTGTCTATCTCTCTCTCCTGTCTCCCCCCACCCTTTCCCTCTCTCTCTCTGTCTCTCCCCTGTCTCCCCTTCTCTCTCTGTCTGTCTCTCTCTCTCCCCATCTCTCCTCCTCCCTCTCTCTCTCTCTCTCTTTGTCTCTCTCTCCCCTGTCTCCCCTCCCCCCTCTCTCTCTCTCCTGTCTTTCCCCTCCCCCTCTCTCTGTCTCTCTCTCTCCCCATCTCTCCTCCTCCCTCTGTCTGTCTCTCTCTCTCTCCTGTCTCCCCCTCCCCCTGTCTCTCTCTCTTCTGTCTCTCCCCTCCCCCTCTCTCTGTCTCTCTCTCTCTCTCTCTCTCTCTCTCTCTCTCCTGTCTCTCCCCTACCCCTCTCTCTGTCTGTCACTCTCTCCTCTGCCCCCCCCCCTCTTCCCTCTGTCTCTCTTTCTCACCTGTTTCCACTCTTCTCAACCTCTCCCCTGTCTCCGCCCTCTCTCTCTCTGTGTCTGTCTCTCCGCCACCACCTCCCCCACCCTCACCCTCCGCTCTCTCTGTCTCTCTCACCCTGTGTGTCTGTCTCCCCTTCTCGCTCCCCGTTCCTCTCCGCGCACCTGCTGTCACAGCCAACAAAGGGCATTCAGTTCTCAGTGCAACGCAGAGCAGAAAATTAATAGCATCACACACGCTTGGAGTGAACG
Organism: Babylonia areolata; assembly: GCF_041734735.1. Lineage (NCBI taxonomy): Eukaryota > Metazoa > Mollusca > Gastropoda > Neogastropoda > Buccinidae > Babylonia > Babylonia areolata. Next base: position 51,035,121 of record NC_134878.1, read on the forward strand.
TTCCTTTCCCTGATCTCTCTCTCTCTCTCTCTCTCTCTCTCTCTCTCTCTCTCTCTCTCTTTCTCTCTGTCTGTCTCTCTCTTCATCCAACTCAAGGTTTGGTTTTTATATGTATGTATGCACAACACGTGCATTCATATATATACAGGTCGGTGGTCCTTACATTAAAACAGTTCTGAGTTCTCTCTCTCTCTCTCTCTCTCTCTCTCTCTATATATATATATATATATATATGAGGCAGAGGGCAAAAAGCAGGCGAGCGACATAGTATATGAATGTCGTTCTAAGCAGAGACAGCCAGCAACATCATTGCTTTCGCCTGGCTGCCGAGGAGGACACGTTATTACTTTAGTTGTCCAGCCAGTGACACTGGAGACACGCTCTCTTTCTCTCCTGCCCACGTGAAAAGATGGGGGTGGGGTGGAAGAAGGGTAGCGGGGGCGGGGATGGGGGCACAGAAGGAGAGAGAGGGCAGAGATGGGGCAGAGAGAGAGAAAGAGAGTCAGACAGACAGACAGACAGAGACAGAATAGAGACAGAGGCAGATAAACGGACAGACATAGTGAGAGAAGAAGAGGGAGGGGTGGGGGTGTGAGAGAGAAGGGGGAAGGGAGTGAATGGTGCGGAGGGTGGTAGGGGGATGCAGGGGGGGAGGGGGGGGGCTAAAGAAGAAGGAAGATAGACCGACAGTGACAGAGACAGACAGACAGACAGATAGAATGTATATCCAATGTAATTTTGTCATTATCACGCCTTCCTACCAGCCCACAAAACAGCAATATATCCAGTGTAATGCAGTCATTATCACACATTCCTACCTGCCCACTAAACAGCGATATATCCAGTGTAATGCTGTCATTATCACACCTTCCTACCTGCCCTCAAAACAGCGATATATCCAGTGTAATACTGTCATTATCACACCTTCCTACGTGCCCACAAAAGAGCGATATATCCAGTGTAATGCTGTTATTATCACACCTTCCTACCTGCCCTCAAAACAGCGATATATCCAGTGTAATACTGTCATTATCACACCTTCCTTCCTGCACACAAAACAGCGATATATCCAGTGTAATACTGTCATTATCACACCTTCCTACCTGCCCACAAAACAGCGATATATCCAGTGTAATGTTGTCATTATCACACCTTCCTACGTGCCCACAAAACAGCGAGATATCCAGTGTAATGCTGTCATTATCACACATTCCTACGTGCCCTCAAAAGAGCGATATATCCAGTGTAATGCTGTCATTATCAGACCTTCCTACCTGCCCACAAAACAGCAATATATCCAGTGTAATGTTGTCATTATCACACCTTCCTACCTGCCCACAAAACAACGATATATCCAGTGTAATACTGTCATTATCACACCTTCCTACCTGCACACAAAACAACGATATATCCAGTGTAATACTGTCATTATCACACCTTCCTACCTGCCCACAAAACAGCGATATATCCAGTGTAATGCTGTCATTATCACACATTCCTACGTGCCCAAAAAACAGCAATTATATCCAGTGTAATGTTGTCATTATCACACCTTCCTACGTGCCCACAAAAGAGCGATATATCCAGTGTAATGCTGTCATTATCACACCTTCCTACCTGCCCACAAAACAGTGATATATCCAGAGTAATGTTATCATTATCACACCTTCCTACGTGCCCACAAAAGAGCGATATATCCAGTGTAATGCTGTCATTATCACACCTTCCTACCACCCCACAAAACAGCGATATATCCAGTGTAATGCTGTCATTATCACACATTCCTACCTGCCCACAAAAGAGCGATATATCCAGTGTAATGCTGTCATTATCACACTTTCCTACGTGCCCACAAAACAGCGATATATCCAGTGTAATGCTGTCATTATCACACATTCCTACCTGCCCACAAAAGAGCGATATATCCAGTGTAATGCTGTCATTATCACACCTTCCTACCTGCCCACAAAACAGCGATATATCCAGTGTAATGCTGTCATTATCACACCTTCCTACCTGCACACAAAAGAGCGATATATCCAGTGTAATGCTGTCATTATCACACTTTCCTACGTGCCCTCAAAATAGCGATATATCCAGTGTAATGCTGTCATTATCACACCTTCCTACCTGCCCACAAAACAGCAATATATCCAGTGTAATGCTGTCATTATCACACCTTCCTACCTGCCCACAAAACAGCGATATATCCAGTGTAATGCTGTCATTATCACACCTTCCTACCTGCCCACAAAACAGC
>NC_134878.1:51042380-51049880 GCF_041734735.1 Babylonia areolata
AGTTCTGGTACACTGTTCGGAGATCCCCCGAAGATGGGAACGTTTACACAGATGCTTAGGTGACAAGTTTACAGTCACGATGTTTCGGTGACAACGGCTTCTCCAAGAGAACAGCCAAATAGCCGTGGTTTACGCTAGATATCAGTTTGTCAATACTTTCCCCAACCCCACTAAATAGGCACCTACCAACAAGCCTCTGAAGAAGAAAAGAAGGGGGGCTCACAACAACACCCTCACAAGCAGATCGCTATCTTTTCCTGATCAGCACTTCAGCCCTTCAGCTCTTCCGAGCCTGTGCTAACCACCTGCAATATGTTTACAGGTATGTGTGACCTCTACCATGTTCTTGTTAGGACATAGAATATTTTAGCATGAAGCCAAGAATAATGTAGCTGCAAATAAATGTGTTACTAGAATCCAAATACTGCCTGTGTCTGTGTTTAGCTAGTTAATTCCTGGTTTCATCTCGGTGTGACTGAAAGTTTGAGAAGAATATTCCAACCTCTTTGCAGTTGCTTGCAGTGTTAGTGATAAAATTCTTCTCGTCTTACTGTGTCTCAGGACTTGCCCTGGTGCTCTGTGTCGTGCTAGTCATTGAATTCATCTCGGGACCTGCCAGGTAGAAGTTAATGGAAGAACAAAGCTTCCTCCTTTAGAACCACCAAACTCTCACACTGTCATAGGGTATAATCCACGAAACCATTTCGTGTAATTGTAAACACGCGAATTTCCGTTCGTGTGATACTTCCATAACCCACCGAACGCTGCGTGCGTATACACACGAAGGAGGTTCAGGCACTAGCAGGTCTACACATAATTATGTTGACCTGGGAGATCGGAACACTCTCCACCCTTTACCCACCAGGCGCCGTTACCGAGATCCGAATCCGGGACCTTCAGATTGAAGGTCCAACGCTTTAACCACTCGGCTGTTGCGCCCGTCGAGTACTTAACCAGTCTGCCATTGTGACCTGACCCTGACCCTTGCGCCCTCTGACCTAAACTCTGGTTTCCTAAGGCGGTAATTAATTGATCAACCACGCTGGAGTCAACCTCCCCCCCACCCCCCATCATCCTCCTCACCTCCACCCACTTTCCAAGGATGGTCAATGTATTGTGTCGGTCAGTATAACACGTGAGGTGGGCGTGTTGGCTTCAACTCCAGGTGCGACTTGATGACGAATATCGCTGATTCTAATCAGCGGATTATGAATTAAATTCCGCGTTCGTGGGGTTGCATACTCCCACGTTCACCTGTGGCATATACTGGTGGGCTTTCTGTTTTTTTGTTGTTTTTTTTTTGTTGTTTTTTTACATTACCGCGCCATGTAGGCAGCCATTCTTCGTCTTCGGGGGTAAAATCTGAGGATTATCGAGACTGTCTCTGTCTCTTAATCTGTGTCTACCCCTCACCCCACCCTCTATCTCTCTCTCTCTCTCCTCTATCCATCTATGTGCCTCCCTCCTTTACTCTTCCCTTCATTTCAAATCTCTCTCTCTCTCTCTTTCTCTCTCTCTCTCTCTCTCTTTATCTCTGTGTCTCTTTATGTCTCTCTCTTCCTCTATCTCCCTTTCTCTCTTTCTCTCACTCACACTAGTACACACACAAACTCTCTCTCTCTCACTCTCCCCCCCTCTCTCTCTCCCTTCCCCCTCTCTCTCTCACTCTCCTCCCCTCTCTCTCTCTCTCTCCGCCGTCTCTCTCTCCCTCTCTCTCTCACTCTCTCTTTCCTTCCCCCCTCTCTCACTCTCCCTTTCTCCATTCTCTCTTCTATTTCTCTCCTTTTCTCCATTTTCTCTTTCTCTCCGCCCCCCCCCCCACCCCCCTCCCCGACCCCCCTCCTCTCCATTTCTGTTCATTATTCCTCCTTCCCCTCCCCCCCCCCCTCTCTCTCCTGTCCACATCATTATCCCCATATTGCCTTTCCTCTTGTCTTCTCTTTCACTCACACACACACACTCACACACGATTACGCAACACACCACAGCGACCTTTTTGGCCACGAAAAGTCAAAAGTCAGCAGACAACACTTCAGCCGATGGTGGTGTGGGGGATGGAGGCTTGGGGCTGGGTGGGGGTGGGGGTGGGCGTAAGGGTTCCTTCCGTCCGTTGCCCCCCGTCATAAAATCACCGAGCTTGAATCCTTGTCGAGAGTCCTATCCTATTTAGTTCAGTGCATACAATACATCTTCATAAGTCCTTCCGGTGTCCTTCACCTTCCGCTTCCTCCTCCTCTCTTCCACCACCACCACCCCCCACCACACACACACACACACACAGAGTGCGTTTATAAGAATGGGAGGGGTGGGTGGTGGGGGTGGAAGAGAGGTGCGGGGTGAGGGGGGGGGGGGGGCGTTGATTGTGTGACTGTGTTCCCTTTCTTATTATTTTTTTTTTTTATCGATGATGATGATTTATTTTATTATCATCATTAGTAGTAGTGGTGGTGGTGGTGGGAGTTGTAGTAGTAGTGGTCGTGGTAGTAGTCGTAGTATATACCATCATTATTATTGTTGTGTCTTATCGTTAGGGTTATTGTTGTTGTCACAGGGACAGACTGGAAGACTGGGCAATGCCTAAAATCTTTAATCCTTGAGTAATAAAGTTCTCTCTCTCTCTCTCTCTCTCTCTCTCTCTCTCATGTCTTCAAGATAGGAATGTACTCTGTATAACTTAGCCATATATATACATGAAGCATTAAAGAGATTACGTACAGTTATCTCGTGAATGTTGTTGAATATTTGTGTTAACTATTTTTGGTTGATATTGTGTTAACTATTTTTGGTTGATATGAATTGTCTATTTACTGTGTCATGTCATTTTCTCATTATCATTTATAAATGAATCTTCCTTCAGTAAGGGGCTCTGACCTTATTCGAATAAACAGTTCGTTCGTAGTTCTCTCTCTCTCTCTCTCTCTCTCTCTCTCTCTCTCTCTCTCTCAAGGATAGATTGGTAGAATAGGCTATGCCTAAAATCTTAATCCTTTAATAAAAACGTTTGCAGTTCGGGGTTCTCTCTCTCACTCTCTCTCTTTCTCATTCTCACCTCTGTATCTCACATTCTCCCTCCCTCCCTCCCTCCACTCCATTGAGCAAAATGCAATTGAGCTCGATGCTCCAACCCCCTCTCTCTCCCCACTCTCCCCCCTCCTCCCAGCCCCCTTCTCTCTCTGTGCATCCCTCTCCCCTCTCTCCCCACTCTACGTCCCGCCTCCCCCCCCCCCCCCCCGGCACCCCCCTCCTCCCCCCGCCCCCACCCCCCACCCCCCACTTCTGACGCGTGCCAGTCACTGACTGTTAACACCTTGTCAATGGTGGCGACAGGTCTGTCAACACTGCGCCGTTTCTTCTTCATCCAACGTGGGGCACGTGGGCTTCGTGTGCCGGGCAAACACAGCGCCCCCTGTTGTGTGCCCACGCCGGTGTCGACCCGACAGTGAGACCTCTCCTGAAATCTTATCCCCTCGGATATTACTTTTTTGGTGGTTGTTGTTGATGCTTTTTGACTCACTTGTGTAAACAAAGTAAGTCTATGTTTTAACCCGGTGTTCGGTTGTCTGTGTGTGTGTGTGTGTGTGTGTGTGTGTGTGTGTGTGTGTGTGTGTGTGTGTGTGTGTGTGTGTGTGTGTCTGTGTGTCCGTGGTAAACTTTAACACTGACATTTTCTCTGCAAATACTTTGTCAGTTGACACCAAATTAGGCATAAAAATAGGAAAAATTCAGTTCTTTCCAGTCATCTTGTTTAAAACAATATTGCACCTCTGGGATGGGCACAAAAAAAAAGAAGCCTAATTATATGCAAACTGCATTTGCTGTTATATTTATATTTTTGGTATTCTCTAAACTTGGCACTTTGATCTGATATTCTGACCCAACAACAAGAGCAGTCATTATCATCATTTTTTGTTCAAACAGGAACTTCTTTTGGTAAGCATGGAAGTTTTATTTATTTTGCAAACGTAATTAATGCTAGGGGACTTAATTCGCTTTAAACTGATCTTTTTCATCTTAAACATTACATTTTGAAATTATACACAATAGATAAAATGCTTGGATTTTTTATTCAGTGTATCACAAGTGAGTCTTGAAGGCCTTGCCTCTCTTGTTTTAAATTTGTTTTGTTTTGTTTTGTTTTGTTTACTCGAAGAAATAGTATATAGTCTAGAGCTGCGTGAAAACGTTTCAGGGTACAATGCAAACGTGACATTCGTTTAGAAAATCATCCTTTCACACACACACACACACACACACACACACACACACACACACACACACACACACACACACACTGTTACACACACATTGTGTGTGTGTGTATATATATATATATATATATATATATATATATATATACACACACACACCACCAACTTCCATATCATCATCTACCACTCCCTACCCCCACCTCTCTCTCTCTCTCTCTCTCTCTCTCTCTCTCCTAACATTGACATGTTCAATATACAAATGAACATCTCAGCATCTCTAATTGTTGACATATGAAACTAACCAACGGCAAGTTGTTTTTGTTTTTTTCGTTTCTGTTCGCGCGTGTGTGTGTGTGCGTGTGTGTGGGAGTGTGTGTGTGTGTGTGTGTGTGTGTGTGTGTCTGTGTGTCTGTGTGTGTGTCTGTGTATGTGTGTGTGTGTGTGTGCACGTGTGTGTGTGGGAGTGTGTGGTGTCTCTGACTCTGTGTGTCTGTGTGTGTGTCTCTGTGTATGTATGTGTGTATATGAGTGCGTGTGTGAGTGCGTGGATGCGTGTGTGTGTGTGTGTGTGTGTGTCTGTGTATGTGTGTGTGTGCGTGGCCAGGCCCACCACCTCCCTCCTACCGCCCGCATTGTGAAAGCATCTTGTGGGACAGCAGAGGAAGCAGACAGCGACCTCATCAATCAATCAACCAACAGGCTGGAAGCGCAGGGGTGGCGGGGGGCAGGGGGTGTGGGGGGCGGGGGAAGTGGGGGTTGCAGCTGGAGGTGCTGCCTGTTCGGTGGCCAGCTGACGGGCGTGTGGATGGATGGATCATCTCCGGAGGGGGGACGGGGGGAGGATAGGGGAGGGAGGGGGGGGGAGGGGGGGGGGCGTCCTTGCCATCTGTCACTTCGCTGCCAGTCTGTCAGTGAACATACAATATTGTCGTGTCGTGATTTGCCCACTTTGACACAATGAATGAAACACAGTGTCGGTATATCTGTTAACGTACAATCTTCTTCTTCTGCGTTCGTGGGCTGCAACTCCCACGTTCACTCGTTTGTACACGAGTGGGCTTTTACGTGTATGACCGTTTTTACCCCGCCATGTAGGCAGCCATACTCCGTTTACGGGGGTGTGCATGCTCGGGTATGTTCTTGTTTCCATAACCCACCGAACGCTGACATGGATTACAGGATCTTTAACGTGCGTATTTGATCTTCTGCTTGCGTATACACACGAAGGGGGTTCAGGCACCAGCAGGTCTGCACATTATGTTGACCTGGGAGATCGGAAAACTCTCCATCCTTTACCCACCAGGCGCTGTTACTGAGATTCGAACCCGGCACCCTCAGATTGAAAGTCCCACGCTTTCACCAAGCGGTGAGCTGCAGATTTTGAAACAACGAATGAGTTTCAGTTTCAGTTTCAATAGCTCAAGGAGGCGTCACTGCGTTCGGACAAATCCATATACGCTACACCACATCTGCCAAGCAGATGCCTGACCAGCAGTGTAACCCAACGCGCTTAGTCAGGCCTTGAGACAACGAATGAAAGACAGTGAAAGAGGCGAGGGAGTCAGAATGACAGAGGTTGTCAGAGAGCTTGTTCCACGTCTTTGGCGATTGAAAAGAAAATCATCTGCGTCCGTAGGTCTTACTTCTGACGTGAGGTATATTCTTATAAGTCGAGTATCAGAGAAAGAACGGAGCTGGCGAGATGGAGTTTAAGATATGGAAGAGTTCAGAAAGATACTTGGGGCCAGATCCTTTGTCTGCAGAAAAAGTCAGAGTGGATAGTTTATAGTCTATTCGATCAGAAACAGGCAACCAGTGGAGAGACTGAAGGAGAGGAGAAACATGGTCAAATCTAGAAGCTCTGCAAATGAGTGCTGTACAAAATGTTCCGGTCTTCAAGAAAACAGTGAACAATCCATTCATTAACGCGTCGACCGACCATTGCTGAGTCGGACTAAATGTTTCGGAACAGCGACTTTTTCGGACCAATGCTACATCGGACTAAGTGTTTCGGAACAGCGACTTTTTCGGACCAATGCTACATCGGACTAAGTGTTTCGGAACAGCGACTTTTTCGGACCATTGCTACGTCGGACTAAATGTTTCGGAACAGCGACTTTTTCGGGCTTTTGCTGCGTCGGACCATGGCTCCATCGGACTTTTGCGACGTCGGACAACCGAAACGTCAGACTATCGACACGTCAGAGTAATGAACGTCGGACTATCAGACTGCAGCCAGTCTCTGCACCATCTCGTTGGAAGTGAAATTGACTATACTGTGATTGTGTTGTTGTTGTTGTTGTTGTTGTTTTCTGTCTGCAAGTGTATTTTGTCGACATCGAGGGGTCATAATTTTGGTAAGACCATTTGTTCAAATTGTAACAAAGTTTGACAGCTGCTGCCAGTTTCCTTACCTATACAGCAATGGCGAACGTTTGCTCCCTGACCGAGTTTGAAGCCAACAAGTCCATGTTGTTGTTTTAACATGAACCGAAGCCTGTTGTGACTGAGAGCATCAAATCTAGATTACTTGGTGCTGGGGAGTGTTTTTCACACAGAAACGTGGCGGTGAAAGAGTTAACATGCACAACTGAAGTGCATACTGCACACAGGGTAATGGTCTGTAGAATCAGCGGCCATCCAGACAGACACCCCATAGACAACCGACAGACCCAAGTCGTACAGCAGCCTCGTCATCCCCACCTCCCCTCCCACCCTACTCGCAGCGCGGAGTAGGGTATAACGACCCTGTTGGTAATGAGAATGGCTTGGGGTCTTGCTTCGACGAAGGTTGCGTTATTTGTTGTTCGATGGGGCACAGACCACAGACATAAATATTTATAGGTTCGTGGGCATTGACACTAAAATAATGTATCCGTGCCAATGTAGGAGGTGAGGTCATCCTCACTCCCATCCCCCATCCCCTCGTAGCCCCCCCCCCCTCCCCCCATCTCTCCTGTAGCCCTTTGCCTGTACCGTCCTCAGAGAGCAGTGTGTGGTGTGCAGCAGCAGCAGCAGCGTGCACTTACCTCATCCAGCTTCCTGAGAGCCTGGCAGCACAACGGAAAGTGCTTGACCTTGGGCACAGTGTTTAATTATATAGTGGCTGTGCGGACAGCAACATCGATAACGTGCGGCAAACACGCACACCCACATACATAGATACATACATGTATACATGGCAAACAGCTGTTACGTGAACATGACACCCTTGCCTTTCCCTCACCCCACCACCAACACCACCACCACCACTACCACCCCTCCTCCACGCCCACCATGACTTGACCATCAC
>NC_134878.1:51054880-51059880 GCF_041734735.1 Babylonia areolata
GCACGCAACACACACACACACACACACACACACACACACACACACACACACACACACACACACACACACACAAACAAAAGCAAACAAAAATAACAACTAAAACACAAAACAACAACAACAACAACCACACTCACACACACACGCACACACACACACACAAAACCAACACACACACACACACACACACACACACACACACACACACACAAAACCAACACACACACACACACACACACACACACACACACACACACACACACACACACACACACACAAACCAACACACACACACACACACACACACACACACAACAAAACAAAACGGAAGCATGCACATGCGTTCTCTAATTGGCTATATATAAATTATTAAAAAATAAATAAATTAAAAAAAGCTTAAGAAAGAAATGAAGAGAAGGCAAGGCATGTCCGATACTGGACGCAGTGAGCCTTGTCGGAAAGCAAAGTACTGCGGTATATCAGGTTCTTTATCAGTGGGGTCAGCCCAATACTGCCCTTCATTTGTCAGTCCCCGTGGCTGTGAGTCATGCTCTTTGTTTCCTTTCCATCTGATTCTCTCTCTCTCTCTCTCTCTCTCTCTCTCTCTCTCTCTCTCTCTCTCTCCCTCTACTCTCTCCCTCTCTCCCTCCCTCTCTCTCCCCCTCTCTCTCTCCCTCTCTCTCTCTCCCTCTCTCCCCCTCTCTCTCTATGTCAAGAGTTGGATGTAAAAATCTCTCTCTCTCTCCTCTCTCTCCTCTCTCTCCCTCCCCCCCCCCCCCCCCCCCCTTGTCTCACTCTCTCTCTGTGTCAAGGGTTGGATGTAAAAATATATCTCTCCCTCCCTCTCTCTCTCCCTCTCCACCACCCTCCCCCCCTCTCTCTCTCTCTCTCTCTGTGTTAAGGGTTGGATGTAAAAATCTCTCTCTCTCTCTCTCTCTCTCTCTCTCTCCCTCTCCCCATGCATCTCAATAGGTGTGAGTCATACACTTTATTTCCTTTCCAATTTCGTGCGTGCGCGCATTGCCTTTGCGGGGAGCCCTCATAACTACAGCCATTAAGCAACATTCATAACGGGACATTATAGATTCTTCACCACACACATATTAACATATTTGTACCTATTGGTCATACACATATAGACATATCTGTATATATATACAATTCAACAGCTTTATACACACCCATAGGCTTTGTCTGTTTTGTTTCTTTTTTAAGGGGCAACAGTTGGTATCTACAAGTCTGACAGCATTTATTGCGACCAACGAGTTTTCCTGTCACAAAACAGCATACAGTATTGATTGTTCAAACGCAGTTTATGGCGCCGTGAAATCCAGAGCTCTGGGAATATTATGAATATGATAATAATTATGTGGAATACGAGAAGCATGGGATTCGAAACTCTGAAACCAAATTTCGCGCCTGCAGAGTTTCAAGTCCCTTTGAATGTGTGATAACTAACTTCCCACTTTTTGATGGATATGTAGATTTGCAAGAAATCTTTAATGTGTACTATATTTTCTTCAACAACACGTTTTAATCACTCCCTCTTCCCCCACCCCCATCCCACCAAAAACAGAATATCCAACAACCGTGAGATAACAGAAGGAGAGTGCGATGGTAGGGTCTGTCCATCCTGTTTCCGGAAAGGGGGGGGGGGCAGATAAGAAGGAGAGGGATGTGTTGGGTCCCCCCCCCCCCCCCCCTCCCTCCCCCAACACCCTCCGCATCCCGAACGAAGACGTGGCACGTGCCATTTGTGCAAATCTATCAACGCCAGGGATTCATGCAGTCGTCATTTGGTGGCGTGCGAGTTGGTGTTTCCCCCACCCCCCGCCCCGTCACCTCCCCCACCAAGATTTCCCCCTGGCACTTCTTCGCTCTCGCCTGGTCATCACACAAACACTTTTCTTTCAACACCCTCCTCTGGTGCAATTCAGAGCTCCCCGCGCTTCACAACAAGAAGAGATTGCTGATAATGCAAAGGGACATAACAGAATGAATTCACTCACATAACTATGCACACGCGCGCACGTGCACACACACACACACGCACATCAACCCCCCCCCCCCCCCCACCACTCCCCTCCTCCCTTCCCCCCACCCACACACATACTAACTTTGAGGCAGCAAACCTTCCTGCAGCAGCCAGCAAAACTGCCTTCCTCCTATCGCAGACGCTCCCCCTAGGGATCCACCACCGTACATACTATATCCAGTTCGTCGTCCTTGGCTACAGCTGAGACCAGCAGAGAAGGACAGTATCCATCCATCAACTGGGTCGAGCTCAACAAGTCATCATCCTCAGACTGCGCACAGGCCACTACCAGCTCCCGTCTCGCATATCTACAAACTGAAAATTTCCCCCACACAAACCAATGTCCGTGTGACGCCGCTCCTCAGTATCAGTATCAGTAGCTCAAGGAGGCGTCACTGCGTTCGGACAAATCCATATACGCTACACCACATCTGCCAAGCAGATGCCTGACCAGCAGCGTAACCCAACGCGCTTAGTCAGGCCTTGAGAAAAACAAAGGTGAATAAATAATAGATAAGCTTACATAAATAAATAAATAATAATTATAATATAAAAAAGGTAGTAGTAATAATAATAATAATAAAATAATTATAATAAATAAATAAATAAGACAACAATGATGATAAATAAGCAAATAAATGTAAAACATGAAGACACATTCACACATACACCCACACGTGCATAACAGATATGCACCAAACATGCAGTTTCACAGATATGAAAGCACAGTCAAATACATATAAACATACATGAGCTCCAACACACACATTAACCTGCACCTCCTCTACCCCCCTCCTCCACACACTCATTTCTCCTCAAGCTCCATGTAATGCAAGACTGCCCTCTACAGAAAGAGCTGAGGCGCCAGATCTGGCCCAGTCCCGCAGTGCTCCAGGACAAGTTGTGGGGAACGTCGACAGAGCTCCAGCCGCGGACTGCGGAACTTCGTAACCCACTCTGGACTGACCGTCTGAACGTTGAAGAAGAAGAAGAAGAATCTCCATGTACCAAACAGCCATTTGGGCTTCTTGTCTGCACACGGCACTGAAGTATCCATCCGCCTCCCGCCTCTTGTCTGACTCAACTCTTTTGTGACACGAATACGTGTACTTTTTTTTTTTTTTTTTTATTTATATAATCATGGTCTAAATTGTTCTTCAGATAAACTGTCAACTGCTGAAACTAATTCTTTGAACCATTTTCACTTTGGAGTGGGTTTGTTTTGGGTTTTTTTGTAGTTGTTTTTCAAGCCATTGGGGGACCGAGTCGAAAACCACTGAAAATGAGTAACAACATTTACTAGACCTGTGATAATATCGATTCATCAATGCACCAGAAACTGCCGGTAAGATAGGTCCCTCAATTTAGGACGCTAAAAATAGGAAGGGATTGCAGTATAATATATATATATATATATATATATATATATATATAAAAGGGGGGGGGGATTTAAAAAGAAAAAAAAATATATATAAGAAGAAAACTGAAGCCCAAGTTTCAGCAGTGAAGGGGTTAATTAACTAAACAAACTTCTATGCTCGTTCAATATGTTGCTGGTGTACAGTTCTGGGTGGATCCATACATGACCCTTTCAAGCGAGTTCCAGACAGAAAGGAAATGGTAACAGCCAAGGAACAGACTTGCCTAGAAAAAGATAAGGCATTGGTGTGATCTAAGACAGACAGAAAGATAGAACAAGAACAAGAACACGAACAAGAACTTTTTTTTAAATTATTATTATTCCACAAGCCTCCGGCCCCTAGAAACAAAAAAGAACAATGTGGAATGCCTATCAAGGAAAAACGAAAACATGAACAAGCCATACATGCAAGAAAGTGGAATTTCCCAAACCTACAGATTTTCAGTTATTTTTCACAACCGACAGCTAGTACAGAGGGCATTACTGTTCCTACATTACCTACGAAATTGTTCCGAATTTTCATTCCATAAAATATATGAATTCCTAATCCTAAGTTCCTAGTTTTAAGCATGTTGTCACGTTTTAGCAATCGTGGTAGAGATAGAAAGATAGAGAGGTCGGGGGCCGGGGGGGGGGGGGTGAGGGGGGGAGAGAGAGACACGCAGACAGACGGACGGACGGATACAGGTTAAAAGAAGTAAAAGGGAGGAGGCTCGAGGAGTGCGAGGGGGGATGGGTGGGGTGGGGTGGGGGGCTTTGCGGGTGTTTTGCCTGGTATTCATCGAGCAGGAACTCAGTCAATATCGTGGAGCTCAGTAGTGAGAAATTATGTGGCATGAATCGGTTGTGGCAGAGATTGCACTGCAACGTGTGAGACACTGTGTAGCGGCGGAAAGGAGGAGGGATCGGGGGATGGGGGGCGTGGGGGGGGGGGGAGGGGAGGCGGAGGGGGGGAGCGAGAGAGAGAAAGAGATAAGGTTGAGGGCTTTGACCCCAAAACTGCACACATCACAGTGGTTGGGATGTATGCGAGAAGGGGGGTGGCGGAAGGGGTGGGCGGGGGACGGGGCCAGGCGGGCGGAGGCGGGGGGGGGGGGGGGTGACGGAGCAGGGTGCAGAGGGGAAGGTGAGAGGGGGGAGGAGGTAAGGAGGGAGGGAAGGGGGTGGCAAAAAAAAAAATTATCTCACAGTCGGCATCCGTCCAACCACCTACCAGCATGCCAGGCTCTTTGTCCAGACTCGTGTTATGCATCGTGGAGTGTGTAGCGGTGGGCGGTACAGTAGGGGAATCCAGACAACCACACGAACAAGCCACACATCTGTCTAATCCTCTCTCTCTCTCTCTCTCTCTCTCTCCACATCTCTCATCAGTGTGTGTCAGCCGCTTCTACCTTGACCTCCCAGATTGCTGGCTGCTGCAGCACGGCATCAATTAATACAGCACACAACAGAACAGACACGACGTGGCAGGAATGAAGACTGAAGGCCGTGAAGCATGGATAGAGATCCTGAATTGAACAGCCTCTGCTACGCTGAGGTTCTTTAACT
>NC_134878.1:51064880-51067380 GCF_041734735.1 Babylonia areolata
CACCCCTTCCCCACCCCTACCCCCACCCCCACTAGACTGTTAGCTAAGATCTCACAATGTATGGTACCCTCTCACCCTTCCCTCCATCCTATAGGGGGCATTGTCTGTCTGTCTGTCTGTCTGTCTGTCTGCCTGAATAGTATGGCTGTCTGTCTACCAGAGAAGTATCAGTATCAGCAGCTCAAGGAGGCGTCACTGCATTCGGACAAATCCATATACGCTACACCACATCTGCCAAGCAGATGCCTGACCAGTAGCGTAACCCAACGCGCTTAGTCAGGCCTTGAGAAAAAAATAAAATAAAATAAAATAAATGAAAATAAAATAAATGAAAATTAAAAAAACAAAACAAAAAAAACACAAACATTAAAAAAAAATTAATTAATTAATTAATTAAAATAAAAAGAAGTAAGTAAATAAAAAAAATTAAAAAATAGATAAATACATAAAAAAAGAGAGAGAAGCCAGAGAAGCGGACAGCCTGTTATGTAGTGAGCGCGGTGAAAACCTTGAACCTCTGACCTCAGTCTCTCTCACGTTACTGTTGTTACTGGTTGAGGTGTACAGTACTTTACATCACGCGCCAGCAAATTTGAAACCATCCAGCATAAAAAAAAACTCCCCCCCCCCCCCCCCCACACACACACACCCTTCTTCTCCTTCGTTCGTGTGGGCTGCAACTCCCACGTTCACTCGTATGTACACACAAGTGGGCTTTTACGTGTATGACCGTTTTTAACCCCGCCATATAGGCAGCCATACTCCGTTTTCGGGGGTACCCACCCGGCCTTCTTCCCCAAAACCCCCCCATCCAACCACCCTCCTCTCAACTGTGATCCAACTTTCTGTTCTATTTCCACTCTCCACTCCTGACCGCGCACCCCCCACCCCTCCTCCATTCCGCTTATTACTTCCCTTACCTCTCATTCTTCGCTCTATGTCAGTTGAACATTTACTCTATCCTTTTGCTTTGCCGCGTCCCGCCCCCAACCACCACCACCACCTCTCTACCTCTCTCTCTCTTTGTCTTCTCCCCCCCCCCCCTCCCTCCCTCTCTCTCAGTCTCTCTGTGTCTGTCTGTCTGTCTGTCTGTCCGTCTGTCTGTCTCTCTCTCACAGTCTCTCTCCGCTGTGTGTGTGTGTGTGTGTGTGTGTGTGTGTGTGTGTCAGAGTTAGTGCTTTCTTCCTTCAAGAGAGCTGGACAGCAGCCATACTGACCACTATGACGATTGTTGTTTGTTACGCGATCCCCCCCTACTGGTGAAATCCCTTTGTGTCCAGTTCAGTTCAGCTGGCCAATAAACAAAAAAAAAATAAAATTAAAATTAAAAAATATTTTTAAAAAAAAGGTTTATATTCCGAGTCTGTCTGGAGTAAGAGAGAGAGAGAGAGAGAGAGAGCACGTCTGCTCTTTGGAGAGAGAGTGAGAGAGTAACAAAAAGTCTGCTCTTTGGAGACACACACACACACACACACACACACACACACACACACACAGAGGGGGACACACACACACACACACACACACACACAGGGGGACACACACACACACACACACACACACACAGGGGGGACACACACACACACACACACACACACACACACACACACACACAACGAGAGTGACAGAGAGACACAGAGAGAAATTCACACACACACACACACACACACACACACACACAACGAGAGAGTGACAGAGAGACACAGAGAGAAATTCACACACACACACACACACACACACACACACACACACACACACACACACACACTACCCACATACACAGAACGAGAGAGAGACTCAGAGAGACAGAGAGAGAATCACACACACACACACACACACACACACACACACACACACACACACACACGCACGTACGCACGCACGCACACACAGAGTCAGCACTGAGGCTCCCACGCAGCCGACAGAACTGAAAAATCTGCAGCAACACAGCTAATATAAAGAAATTGCCCTAGTAAGTGCTTCATATGGCCGCTGCTAAAATAGCATGTAGCTCCTCGACATCTGACAGCGATGCATCAAACACACCATGCTGACACAGCTGGGAGATGCTGACTGACATGGCTGCCAAAGAAAACTGCATGCCGTGGGGAGGTGAAGGGGGTGCGGGGGGGGGGGGGGGAGGGGAGGGTGGTTCCTTCTTTTCCGGTCACGTGGCAATAATCGGGTATCGTATCCTCCTGCGTCCTGTCTTTTTTTTTTCCTATTATTACCAGAACAGCTAGCTAGCAACGTTTGGAACCAGCGCCAGTGTCAGTTCTTCTTCAAACAGAGATCATTGTTGGGATTGCAGGGTTAATTCTGTTGTTAACATTATTCAAATTGAGGGGTTAATACTGTTGACATTGTTCAGATTGAGGGGTAAATACTGTCCTTGACATTGTTCAGATTGAGGGGTTAATACTGTTGACATTGATCAGATTGAGGGGTTAATACTGTTGACATCGTACAGATTGAACCGTTAAAACTGTTGAACAAGACA
>NC_134878.1:51084880-51342380 GCF_041734735.1 Babylonia areolata
AATTGATTGTAGATGGCAGACATGGAATAGTCATATTCATACCAGCGAGAGATTTGATATGTACAGAACTTTCTGTAGTGCACATGATTTAAAACCTTATCTACTGCAAGATATGGACAGGCACTTGAAATTTATAACAACGAAATTCAGATTAGGAATATCAGAACTGACCGTGCATCGCTCAAGATACAAAACTTCTAATACGAATGATTTAGTCTGCCCTCTATGTAACGAATCTCAAGAAAACGAATTACATTTGTGTTCTTTGTTGCCCAGTGATAGGAAACATTCGTGAAATGTTTATGAAAGCAAAATATTACAAACATCCCTCTTTGTTTAAATCAGTTAAGTCTGTTAATGTCGTCAAGCAACAGTAAGGACGTTCGTGATTTTTCCTTGTTTTTGTATGATAAGGCTTTCAAACTTAGAGAAATAGTCACTTCGTGAAATTAATATAATTATGTTTTGTTATCTGCATTTATACTTGTTTGCTTATGTTGTCTTAATGAGTTGTATAATGTTCATATTAACCCCTTCACTTGGGGCTGAGGCCTATATGTGAATAAACCATTCCGTTTCTGTTTCTCTCTCTGTCTCTCTCTCCCTCTCTCTCTCATGTCTCCCAATTGTGTAAACAAAGTGAGTCTTTTTTCCTTTCTTTCTCAGAACCGTTTAGTTACAGCAGCAGTTTGTTTGCAGCAGAAGCACCACGGAACAGCAGAAGTGGTAGGCAGTAAGGGCAGACGCAGCAACAGTAGTAGGCCAGCTGTAGTCAGTAGTGGTAGTAGCAGCAGCCCAGCAGCCCGGCAGCATTAGTAAGAAGAGCAGCAGTAGCAGTTGTAGCTGCAGCAGCAGTAGTAGTTGTAGCTGCAGCAGCAGCAGCAGTGGCCATTAGCTGTAGTCGCTGCAGCAGCGACTGTAGCACAGAGGCAGGGCCCGTCGTGTCTGCAGCCGACTAGAATCACTAGTATACTGAGCGCAACAGACAAGCTGATCGAGGTGAGAAAGAGCGAACGGTGACCGAGTTTCAGTTTCAAGGAGGCCGTGTCGGGGCGTGCCGACTGATCCATATTCGCTGTACCATAATGCTCTAAATTCAAGATGAATCAAAATTAATTATAAAGAAAAAACCTAAAACGAATCACTATGCTTGACCAACGAATAAACCCAAACACACTGCTGATTTCCCTCGGCTTGTATAAAACATTAACATAAAACGAAATTAGGAATGTAATATATAATATAATATATATATATATATATATATATATATATATATATATATATATATATATATTAAGAAGAAATATACGCAGAAGGCAAATCAGTGACTGAAATTAAAAGAAAAGAAACGGTTATGAAAACAAATAAGTGACCGGGAGCTGCCGAGGCCGTCACGACTACGGACTAATATAGATATTGATGAGTTCTTGGGCCACCGGACTGACAGACAGACATGGACTGAGACAGCCGTTCACAACAGGGACAGAACTTATATAAATATCTATTAGTTCTTGGGCCACCGGACTGACAGACAGACATGGACTGAGACAGCCGTTCACAACAGGGACAGAACTTATATAAATATCTATTAGTTCTTGGGCCACCGGACTGATAGACATGGAGACACCCG
This sequence comes from Babylonia areolata, assembly GCF_041734735.1. Taxonomy (NCBI): domain Eukaryota; kingdom Metazoa; phylum Mollusca; class Gastropoda; order Neogastropoda; family Buccinidae; genus Babylonia; species Babylonia areolata. The sequence continues at coordinate 51,086,514 of NC_134878.1, forward strand.
TTCACAACAGGGACAGAACTTATATAAATATCTGTTAGTTCTTGAGCCACCGGACTGACAGACAGACATGCAGACAGAATCGTTCACAAAACAGGGACAGAACTTATATAAATATCTATTAGTTCTTGGGCCACCGGACTGACAGACAGACATGCAGACAGCCGTTCACAACAGGGACAGGAACTGAGCTCCACGCTGCGGCATCCATCTCCTGTGGAACTCAGTAATGGCGCTTGCACGTGCACGTGTCACCGACATAATGACACGTTACGTGGCCCGGGGTTCTCAGTTGAGACTCCCTTGCCAAACTGACCCCCCCAGCAACGATTAGTGATTACACTGATTGCGAGGAAAAAAACCAAAAGCAACCAAAACTTAAAGGAGGAATATAAGGACACAAAGGAAGAAGAAGAAAAAACTTAAGGACTCACGTGAAGATATCCACTCATTAATCCAGCACAGGAATTACAGACAAAAAAACAAAACAAAAACAAACAAACAAACAAAAAACAAACAAAACAAACAAACAAAAAAAAACGCAACAGCAAAGCTCAGTTTCAATTTCAAAGAAGCGTCAAACCATGCGGACATATCTGTGTAAACTACATGTACATCACATGCATCTGCTTAAATTTTGAGATATGAGTAGAACCAATACGCTGGTCAGACCTCGGGAGCCGACAAAATCCCTCTTTTTTTTTCTTTTTTTTTTTCTTTTCTTTTTTTTTTTAAGGGATTGTACCTTGTTTGATATGGAGGTGAGTGCTTGTGTATATGTTTGTGTGTCTGTGTGTGTGTGTGTGCGCGCGCGTGTGTGTGTGTATGAGAGGAAGAGACGCAGAGAGAGAGAGAGGGGAGGGGGGGTCTAGACACAGATCAAAAACAACAGATACAAACAGACGGAAGGGAACAAGCATTTCATTGTGTGTATGTACATTACGACATAATTTGTATGTTTCTTGTTGTCCTGTCCAATGTCGTGACTCAGTGGTTTAGTTTTGTGACCTGTTTGAAATAAAGCAGTATCGAAACCAACAGATAAGCGGACCTGTACTAATGCATGTATTGTTATACAGCCTTTCCTGACCAATTTAATAATTTCCCCGGGGAGATGAAATAGAGGAGGGGAAGCGGGCCTAATTCTGCCACTGCCGGCTGACACCTCTACAAAGAGTGGAAGGGAGAGTGGTGAGTACAGCTCCCTGGTCAATAAAAGGCAGCCTGCCTGACTGACATTCTCCATTTCAACTTGGTTTCGTTTCCATGGAAACTGAACGTCTGCCGATGGGCTGGTGGGGTGAGTGGAAAGAGGACTGTAGTGGGAGGCTGCAGGGGCGGCGGGGGGTGGGGGGGGGAGGAAAGAGAGGGAGAGAGAGAGAAGAGAGGGGGACAGCGAGGACAGAGAGCGAGAGGGAGGAAGGAAGAGCGAGAAAGGGAAGGGACCGGGGTAACTGAGGCAGAGGGACTATACTATGAGGAAGATACGTACAGCTCAGAGAGATAAGGGGACCAGAGAGAGGGGGGGGCGGGGGCGGGGAAGAGAGAGGGGAGAGAGAGAGGTGGGGGGAGAGAGAGCGAGGAGGTGGAGGGGGGGGAGAGAGCAAGGGAGGGTGGGGGTAGAAAGACCTGGGATCGAGAGAGGGACAGAAAGAGAGAGGGATGGAAGAAGTAAGAGAAAAAAAAAAGAGTCCAGAGGAGATAGAGGGGGAATAATTATTGGGGACGGGAGAGACTGGACGACAGAGCGATGGAGAGAGACGGAGGGAGGCAGAGAGACAGAGACACGGACACAGAGAGTAGAGAGACAGAACAGAGCAGAGCAGAGAGAAAGTGACAAGACGGATTGGAGGGGGGAGGGAGTGGGGGGATGGGAAGCAGGGGGGTTTGTGGGGGATGGGGGGGGGGGACAGAAACAGAAAAACCCGCCGGAGAGAATGACAGAAAGCCGGAGAGTAGAGGTGGTTATGGTGGTGGCGGTGATTTGATTTCACAACGTGAAAGGAATGCAGTTTGCTGTCATTTTGTTGATAAAGTGGAGAGTGCCCCCCCCCACCCGCCCCCCCAAGCCCCCTCCCCGAGCCTCTCCGTCTGCCCCCCACCCTCATACCTCCCCTGCCCCACTCCCCGCAGTCCTTTCACGGGTTCACGGGGCCTCTCTCCATCATCATTATCACCATCATCTTCGTCATCAACATGGTCGTCGTAATCAATACCACCGTTGATGTCAACTGATGATATAATGAAAACAGTATTGAACTGATTTCTCATGCACGCATTCTACTCTGTATGCGTGCATGCGTGCGTGCTTGTGTGTGTGTGTGTGTGTGTGTGTGTGTGTGTGCGTGCGTGCGTGCGTGCGTGTGTGTGTGTGTGTGTATGTGTGTGTGTGTGTGTTCAACTAGTTTGTCGGGGTGAAAGATAAACATGGACAAAAGTTCTGCACTTGAATATCTTCAGTTTATTACCCTTGTTCCAAAGTCAGATTTACAGTGGTTACGAAACAGTCCACGTGAGAGAAAACAGAGCGAAGGATCAGATGTTCGCATGATGGTGATGTAACAGAAATAGTAATGATAGTATAGTAGCAATATAATAATAGCTCAAGAGAATCCTGACGTGCAATCTTCACCCAACACCCAAAGTGATTCTAGACATTCATCTCCTCTCAACACTTCATTCAAAAAAAGATTTTTTTTTTTCATAATGATAAAAACATGAGTCGTGAGTCTGTGCAGTACTGCTCTGCAGTCCTTGTACTGCAGTCACAGGGAGGGGGGGAAATGCCATGAACACATTCATTATTGCTTGGTGATCATCTGTTTTTATAGAAATATTAATTTTAAAAGATTATTATAGGAAAATCTATTATCACTTTTGTGAAAAGATGTTAGATGAAAATACATATGTATGGGGGAAAAACACCAACCAAATCAAAAGGGGGTATATATATATATATAATTTTTTAAAGGAAAAAAAAGATAAATTAAAAAGGTCAAAAGAATTCAGCACTGATGTTCAAAACTGTCACCACAACTACCATCCTCTTTTTCCCTATTGTCCAACCATCATTTTGTTGAAAACATCTTCAACAATTCACATCATCATATTTATGTTATGCTTTTAAAAGTAAAGCTTCAGATCTTTTGAACATTTTTTTTCTTCTCTTTCGATCCTTCACCACCAAAAAAAAAAAAAAAAAAAAAAAAAAGCACATTCGTACCTCGACTGCAACTGTCATTGGATTGCACTCAGCATAGTAGTGCAAGGGAGGCCATCCCTGCTGTCATGACTGTCATCATTATGCATTGCCATCTGTTCTGCGTGCATAGGAAAAAATGTATCAAAAAAAGAAGAAGAAACAAAAATGTAATAAGTCACACACACACACACACACACACACACACACACACACACACACACACACAGTATATATATATATGATAGAGAGAGAGGGGGGGAGACAGACAGACACAGAGAGAGAGAGAGAAGAGAGATTTTTTTATGTTTTGTTTTTGTTTGATATGAAAACTGATGTCATCTCTTCCATCACAACTTCCTAGTTCTTATATGGTACACATAGTAGTGGTTCAGTCACTGGCTCTAGTCTAAGCCTTACAGTTACATATATATATTACACATCCCATTCTCGGATTTCTTATCAAATGATAAGGTTTGCATACCAAGTGAATTCTAAACTGAATTGCAAGGTTGTTTAACCATCAAAATCAAAAACAGCTTTACAAAATTCTCATTGTATCCAGATTTTGTTTAAAAATTATTGTAGTGTCTGTTGCGGCATGTACTGTCGCCCCTGCATGGATTGTCGCCGGTGACAATACGTGCATCCCTCACTGCACGTAATGTCAATAGTTCACCAAATTAATTGTCTATGTTTGTTAGGTTGACAATAACAAAGTGTAATGTTTTCCCTCCTGATTAGTTGTTTTCATAAACTGGTTGAGTAAATCAGTTTAGGTTTCATGATCTTGTGTAGTAAATATACTAGATTTCTTAATACCCGAAAGACATGAACACCCTAACAGCTGAAGGCCTACAATACTGAAGCTGGGCATGATTGTTAGTTATGAACATGATTATTCTGATTTTCTAATCACATCTGCCCTACAAACAATACATGAAGTGATATAAAACTAGTCTTTGCTTATATCTGAATTATTGAATGTGACACATGTTACTGAACAACACTTGTTTTCTACGAAAGTGAACAGTGGCATGTGAAGAGTGTGGCAAGAAAGGGAGACTAGCCAAGACCACAGCTCATTCACAGGTAGGTATTCGTAGATTTCGTCATGTTATTCAAGCTTCTGGTAGGAAGACACTTCCGCCCACCACTGACTGCCATGTGAGTGACACGAACAAAAACACAAACCGTGTGATGTATTCAGCGCACGAGTGATCACTCTACATGGTGATAATGATTAAATCGATGTTATATTTTTAAGTGCGTAGCTGTGTAGATAATGCTGATAAACGCTGAATGGTTAACGCTTACATAGCCATTATTCACAGAACGGAACACGAACACGAGTGCACGACGGTAAGCACGTGTATGAAAACGAGTGGTTTTTTGTTTGTTTTCTCCAAACATTTATCTTCGGAGTATGTCTCACTTTACATTATCCACTATTCTTAATTCATTGACACAGTATAACGGCAATTTACTTGAACAGATAAAACGATAGTATCACTGATACTATACTAGTATACATGTTATGGTGCTGGTCAGGCATATGATCTGCTCAGCAGATGATGAGATCCTTTGTAGCATTTATGGATGAGTCCAAACGCAGTGACGCCTCCTTGAGGAACTGATGTTTTAATCCATTTTCAGTGGTCGTCTCAGGCCGCCACAATATGTGCTGCCAGAAAAATGTCGTTCCAACGTTGAGATACAATACAAAAAATCATTGTTTATATTAGAGTCATTGACTGACTGACAGTATACACATTCTTCCCCTGTGCTTTTGTTTTCCCTTTATGAGACAGGAAAACTTTTAAATTGGTTAATAATATTGTAATATATACTCTACATTTCATCCCCTCAACTCTGACTGGCCATCTGTCTTTTGACAGGGGAAGAGATGTAGAGTATATAATTTATTACTATTAGTTTTTTATTACAAATACAATGATATTTAGTTTACACAAACTTACGATTTTTCTGTCTGCAGAACGAAACTGAATGGAAAGAACACAGGGGAAGAAATAAGGATATTGCTGACTAACCAAGAAATATGGAACAAGGGAAAGAACAAACGTATACCAACTTTGAATCCATTCAAAAACGACAAATTTGAACGCATTCAAAAGTGACTGGATGATTTTTTTGTTTTTAATAGCATTTTAAGAAGTTTGTCATAGATGAAAACAGGCAAATTAAGTGTGAAACCTTGATATCCATGTTATTATTTTATGCAACAAAGAAGGAACTGTTGCTTTATAGGGTGTGTTTTGTCCCTACACCAATTCCGCTACTTTTACTGCACAAAACGACTGATATACTCAGTGTTCTAGTCAGGCCTTAACTGAGAGCCTATCAAATGCTGCAGAATGAAAGAGATTACTGATTAGGGTCCTGGGGGTTGGGGGGGGGGGGGATCAACATATAATGTAAAAATGAGATAGAATAAACCATAATTATAACATTGGTAGATTAATAACTAAATAAGAGAGTAAAATAAAAGGGAGAATATTTCACACACACACACACACACATATATATATATATATAGAGAGAGAGAGAGATCTACAGACACACACACACACACACACACACCATGCATACTCTATCTTATTTAGTTATTAATCTACCAATGTTATAATTATGGTTTATTCTATGCACACATGTATGGACTTCCATGTATGTTTGTATTTGTGCATGCATTTGCCCATTCTTCCGATTGTCTTTTCACTTTTATTTGTATTATTAGATGTAAAAGGGGATGTTGTGCATGTTCTTTAAGATAATTTGTATATGTATCATATGAGTTTATACTTATAGCTTTAACTAGAAGTCAATTTAGAATCTTTCTTAAACTTATAAGATTTTGTAATTGACTGTTGGCATTATTGATTATAATTATCTGAATTCTTATTGATAACTTGATAAGTCAGTGGCATTTTCTTACATAGACTTTGATTCACTTCACCTCAAGATGATATTTAATAACAGTGTTTAGCAGAATTGTCACTTTTGTATTGTGTGTTTGTTAATGTTATAATTTATATACACCCGTATATATATATATATGAAACTAGTCACCAAATAGTCCAGCATAGCAGGAATGACATTTTAAGTATTGAAATGCACAGATTGCAATATTATTTAATGACTGATGATAATAATAATAATATACATTTATATAGTGCCTTTTCTCTCTACGAGCTCAGGGCGCTTTACATAAAAATGATAAAAGAAAAATATTACAAGTTACAAAAAAATGTTCATGACCACTCCCCACACACACACTCTCCCTTTCCCACTCTTCATATATCCAAAGTGAGCTGACATGGGTATTGTTGGAGAAGAAGGAAGCTGAGAGTGCTGATTCTGTTATACTTATAGATAGGTTTTAAAAAAATGAGTTTTTAGCTGTGAGCGAAAAGCAGAAAAAGAATTAGATGAGGAAGGTTGTTCCAGATGTGAGGAGCAGCCAAGAAGAAAGAACATTCACAATTGGTTCTTGTATTGACATGAAGTTTCAAAAGGTAACAGTCAGAGGAAGAGCGGATATTTCTTGCAGGAGTGTAAACACTGATAAGGTCAGAAAAATATGTAGGTCCTGCGGAGTGATCTTATTTGTGATGATGAAGAGAATGAAAGAGAAGGTGAGAGAAAGAAAGCACGAAAGAGAGGAGGCGTGAAGAGAAGACTGAGAAAAAATAAAACTAAGCCCCCACTGCCATCTATGATTTTATCCAATGTCAGATCTCTTAATCCAAACGGCAGAAACTGTAATTTAGATGAAGTACGAGCAAACTGTCGATTTTTAAATGATTTTAGAAACTCGTGTGTGCTTTGTTTTACCGAAACCTGGTTTAGTGAGAAAGTGTCGAATGAATGTGTTGCGATTGATGGTTTTAACACTCCGTACAGAATGGACAGAGACTGCAAGAAAGTGGGGAAGAAAATGGGTGGTGGCGTGTGCCTGTATGTCAATGAGAAGTGGTGTGACAGTGCGAATGTGTGTGTGAAGAAGCAACTGTGTACACAGGAACTTGAACTCATATCAGTGTCGCTGAGGCCTCGATACCTGCCATCATTGTGATTTAAAGAAAGCCTTACCTTCTTTTAAACAATATGTTACCTGCCGGACCCGACTGGACAAGACAATTGATCTATGTTATGGGAACATTCCTAATGCCTACAAATCTGTTCCCCTTGCACCAGTGGGTGTATCTGATCATGATGTTGTTCATTTAATCCCAGCCTACAGACCAAAGATACAGACAGAGCCAATTGTGAAAAAGAGTGTGAAAGTTTGGACGTCAGAGAGTGTGGATGAACTGAGAGGATGTTTTGATTGTACTGATTGGAGTGTGTTGACTGACCCATGTGAGAATGTTCATGAAGCAGCTGATGTTGTTACATCTTATATCAGTTTCTGTGAAGACATGATAATTCCGACAAAAATAATTAAACTTTTCCCCAACAACAAACCATGGATCTCAAAGTCTCTCAAAACAATTTTAAACGAGAAAAAGGTAGCGTTTCAGTCAGGGAACAAGAAGGATAGGAAATTGATACAAAAGAAGCTTAGAGGTGAATTACGAAGGGGACAGAGGGAATTCAAGTCAAAAGTAGAGCAACAGTTTCAGACGGGAAGAATGGCAGATGCATGGGATGGGTTAAAAATTATCACTGGAGAAACGAAAAGGAAAACAGTAGCTTGTAAAATGGAAAAGGATGAACAGATTGATTTTTCAAATAAACTGAATGATTTCTACTGTCGCTTTGAAAGGAATGATCTGGGAAGGGAACTGGATAGTGTTATCTCACAGTTGCAGGAAAAGATCAAAGATAGGAACACAGGTGAAGACTTTGAGATCGATGCAAAAGTTGTTGAATCTTTATTTTTAAAACTGAATGTCACGAAGGCAATTGGCCCCGACAATATCTGCGGAAAATTACTGAAAACATGTGCTTCCCAGTTGTGTGACGTGTTCTGTAAAATTTTCAACTGGTCTCTGAAGGACTGCTCTGTCCCCAGCATCTGGAAAAAATCTACTATCTGTCCTATCCCCAAGAAAAAGAACCCAGCCGCACTAAATGATTACCGTCCTGTTGCCCTGACTTCAGTAGTGATGAAATGCTTTGAAAAAATTATTCTCCGACATCTTCTTTCTTTCACTGAACAGCAGCTTGACTCTCTTCAGTTTGCTTATAAAGCACACAGAAGTACTGACGATGCTATCCTAACTCTCCTTCATAATGCTTTCCTTCATTTGAATAACACGGGATCTTTCGTTCGTATCCTTTTTGTTGACTTCTCTTCTGCTTTTAACACAATACAACCTCATCTCCTTGCCCTCAAACTGCTAGGCATGGATGTTGATCCGAAGCTTACTCTTTGGATAATAAGTTTTCTTCTCAATAGAACTCAGTCCGTCCGCTTTCATTCTGCCCACTCTTCTCTAAAATCTACTTCTACTGGTGCACCCCAAGGTACAGTGCTGTCCCCTGTTCTTTTTACACTGTACACAAATGACTGCAGAGGCACGGAGGAAACTCCTGTCATAAAATATTCTGATGATTCAGCAATTGAAGATCTGTCCAACTCTGATGCTATTTATTTCAGTGAAATTAAAAAGTTCTGTTCCTGGTGTGAGAAAAACTATCTGGATCTCAACGTATTGAAAACAAAAGAAATGTTAATAGATTTTCGGAAAAACCCCTTGCCTGTAGCTGACCTTGTTATTGATGGTCAAACAGTGGAGAGGGTAAATGAATATAGATATTTAGGGACCATCTTAGACAATAAGCTGACTTTTGACAGAAATGTTGATTCCATTCATAAGAAATGTCAATCTAGAATTTTTTGTTTACAGAAGCTTAGAAATGTTGGTATAAATTCAAATATTCTTCAAAGTTATTAACGATGTTGTATCGAGTCTGTGCTTACAGTTTCATTTATGTGCTGGTATGGAAGTTTGGGAGTGAGGAGTAAGCGTGTTTTGAACGATGTCATGAGTGTATGCAGTAAAATTGTGGGAGTGAAACAAGCTAGTATGCAAGAGCTGTATGAAAGTCGAGTGGTTAAAAAAAGCAGGCAGATAGCAACTGACGACACCCATATTTTAGCAAAGTATTATGAGCTATTGCCATCAGGACGACGCTACAGAACTTTTAAGTTGAAATCCAGAGCTCTGAAGACTTTTATTCCACGTTCAATCCACCTTTTAAATTCTTGAGAACTGTGTGTGTGTGTGTGTGTGCGAGCGCGCACTCTCATGTAAGACGTGTGAAAGTCTGTGCATGATAGGCTGTACCTTGTTCTAGTTGTGGGGTGTGTGTGTGTGTGTGTGTGTTTACTGAGCTTAAAACGTGACAATTGGTTATAATGAATGTGCAATATGTAGGAAGAATAATGTGCAATATGCAGGATGAATGTACAATGAATATGTCTAATGCTAACGTCCATATTCTAAATGTATTTCTGTTTAATAATTACGATGTAATAATTAATTGCAATGTTTTTAAAAGCGAATATGTGAAATGCTTTTATTTGAGAACATATGTTTATTACTCTTGTTTAATCAAGTTATCCGCGTGTGTGGGGTGGGGGTGGGGTGCGGTGCGGGTGTGTGCTGATTATCTGGTTGTGGTTTTCCGCAATTCATCTTTATTCTTATCTTATCTTTCTATTATAATCAATGTGCAGTATAGTAGGCTATGTTTATAATTATATTCAAATAATGTTTCTTAATTCTTTCTGTTTTTACATTAAGAATACTAGTTATTACCTGCAGTGTGTGGATGTGTGTATGAAACGATGTATGTGATATTTTTTATATTTGTATCTTCGTAATATTTGTTGGGGCTGTTGTTGGCTTTTACAGTTATGGTCCCCATGTTGTTTACTTGTCTATGTTGTGATAATGCACCTGACCAAATTTCTCCAGTTGGAGATAATAAAGTTATTCTTATCTTATCTTATCTTATCTTATCTTATCTTATCTTAGCAGACACTGTTGATTAATTGCAGGCTGGTGAGTACATGTCCCTGTGCTGTATACTGCATGCAGTGACTTGTGAGCCAGATGGCAGCATCCTGTACCAACACTGAAGTTATTGTGGACGTCAGCTCTGCTGATGTGCCCTGCTGCTCTCATGGTATGTGATCATGATTTTCTTTTCTTTTTTCTTTTTTCTTTTTTTTTTTTTTTTTAGACTTTAACTGAGATCTCGAAAACACCTCTGTCCCTGTTTGTCTGACTGCCTATTTCTCAAGCACTTGCTGTGCTTTGAGTCATTCTGTCTGTCTGTCTCTTTAATTTCGTTACAGTAATTTAACTTCTCAGAAACTAGCACTTTTACTTAGCAAAGATAGCCTATTATAGTATTAAGACTTGATTTAAGTCTTAAAGTTAACAGTCTGTCTTTGCTGTTGCTAGTTTCTGGAGTCTGTCCCTCTTACTCTCACCTCTCAGATATCTGTTTATCAGTTGTGATTGTGTATACTATAGACCTGTACATTTGAATGAGAGAACTGAGTAGATGAGTGATGTGGGTGCGTGTGTGTGTGTGTGTGCATGCGTGTGTGTAAAGCTGGATAAGTGTGTAAAAGGTGTGTATGTGTGAGAGGGTGTGTTTGTGGTGTATTTCATGTACATGTGAATGTAACTTCAATTTTTTTTTCAATTGCCAATATTGATTGCACATAGACAGTTGACATGAGTACATATAGGGAAGAAAAAGGAGATACAGACTCTGACAGAAAAAAAAGAAAAATTATTGAATTTGAAAAAATGGAAAACAACAAACAACATAATGACATACAAATATAGTGAAGACAAGTAAGGAAATGAATCATTCAAATATGTCATCAAATATACAAGAGAAAAAACATCCATTCCACCCAGAATATATCATTTGCATATATCATAACGTATGTTTACTTACTTTACTCAACAACAAACCATTGGAAAATTGCACCATTAAATTCATACAAAAACGTCTTTGACTTTGTAAGATTTACAGTTACGATTTGAGAGCCTTATAGTTTTACTGTTAATGAACATGTTTTATGTGTTGTTTCCTATCAAAGGTAAATATGGTAACCATTTTATCTTGAAGCTGTATGTATCACATGTGACCATTGTGTTTAATTTTTTAATTTTATCTTGAGATGATACGATTTTGAAATGAGTGAATATTTTGGAGGCATTTATCTTATTTACATAATATCTAATATATATATATATATATATATATATATATATATATATATAGTACATGTGTACATACATTTGTATATCTAGGAGGATTAGCAGTTCGAGAACTGGGTCTGTAATTTATATCAGTACAGAAACCAAAAAGTATTATAATCATATATATGATTTAATTTTGTAGTTGTACCTATGATTGAATGTTGTTGCTGTACCTTTTTCAGGTCCAACACTACTGTTTGAACGTTACACCAAATCAAAGGGCAACAGAAAATTCTATGCTTGCTCAGCCTTCCGTGACCGCAAACTGTGCGGGTTCTTTCGCTGGGCAGATGAAGGGAGGAAGGAGGAAGACAGTCCACATACCAGTGACCCCATTGCCAGCAGTCCTGGTTGTCATTTCCTGAGTCGCTTGGCACAGAGAAAAAAGTAATGATTTCTAGGGAGCTTTTATGTAAATCAGCTTTGTTTTTTTTGTTTTTTTTCTTGTCAGAAATTGGGTCTGGTGTGCTTTGAGGGTGAAAACATTCAGAAGGTATTAGACATGAGGGGGGGAATTTACATATTAAAAATCCTGTATGTGTGTTACTGTGTGTATGTGTGTGCAAGTTTATACAGTTTGACGCCAGGACAGGTGGCAGGGTTCATCCACGAAACAACGCACAGCAATAATAGTTCGTTATTTTTCTTTTTCTTTTTTTGTTTTTGTTTTATTTTGTTTCAATAACTAATGTTGCTCTAATTGTATGTCCTCGATTAATGTGTACTATACTTCCTCTCTTCTGGGAGTGGTTCGTCCTCTATTGGTCCCCACTGGCACCCAGCTCTCACCTATGGGTCCTAGATGCTGCTGGCATGTGGCAGCACCCAACCCCCGGCAACGGCTTTGACAGGCTGGCTAAACTAGGTGAGGGTAGCCGACGGGTCTCAAAACCTCAGTGAATTAGGGCTTGTCTACCCAAGCATGTGAAGACTGGATCTGGCGGACTCTGTGGAAGAAACTTTCATGGTTCAACGGAGAGGAAGGCGGTTGCAGCAGAGCACTGTGGAGTGCTGAGGGCAGGATGAGGCATATAGGACATCCTGGTCATCCACTGCATTCGTTTTCATCTCCAGTCATCTTGACCTCGTCTTGCCACTGGATACAGACGGTCTCGGACAAGAGAGTGAGGTCGACGGTGCGCAACTCCTCCTCACTATAAACAAAGTCATCGCGCAAGTCATCAGTCATCCTTCATCCCATACCATCATTTTCCCCAAGTCCTGTGGAGACAGGCGAGCAACGAAGCGACAGGTGTGGGTACACTGGCAGTCGTAGCCACGGACCTGCACACAGGCGGCTCAGGCCATAGGGTCGTTTTTCACCGACTGGAACAGCGGTGGGGATCGGCAGCCCCCTGAGCGACTGAGCAGCCCTCTTCAGGACAGCACTGCTCACCTCCATGGCATGAGGAAGGGGCTAGAAAAGGTGCCCTAAACATTGCCTGCTCCACACCACGCTAGTCAGCATACCACGTCTGACGGGGGCCCTACTCAAGCGGTCAACACACAAAGAAAAGAAAGAAAACCTTCCGGGCGCGGATTGGCTTGACCAGTCATCTGCGCACACACAGAGCCCAACCCACCCACCCCCAGGATGACTAGATGGTCCTCATCGATCCCGACGGACGAACCACACACTATACTTCCTAAGATGATTTCGTTGCTTATCCCTCACATGGAACCTACATACTCACATCAGAGCAACCTAAGTCTCAGACAGCTCCAAACACATGTATAATGGTAAGATATTTGGTGAAACTGTTCATGAAACAGAACAGCCAGATAAAGAACTTTGTATGTTTAGAAGAATACTACTTTGAATACATTTCGAAAAAGTGTATTAATTGAAAACTGACATGTGAAAAAAAAGAGGGAAAAAAGAAAAAAAAGAGGCACAAACAAACAAAACATTTTGCTGTTTTTTGGGCCAGTGAAGAAGGTGTGTGAAAGCACCAAAAAAAGAAGAAAAAGTTGTGGTGCTCCATGACCTGCATGCAACTGAGGCCTAAAAATTAAAAACAAAAAAAACATGCGATCATGTAATATGTGTGTATGTGTATGTACATATTTTTGGATTTTCCCCCTGTATTTTGACTGTCATTTTGCCATACACACTGTTGATATACTCTATTCACCATGTTTTAGAAGTGCTCTATAATTTAAGGAATTCCTTGTGATATACTTTTACAATTCAGTGAGTGATAGGTTGTTGTTTTTTAAGAAGAAAAAAAAAAGCAAAATAATCCAGTCTTTTTCAGGGGTACTATAACACACACACACACATATATTTATTTATGGTATTTTTTAATCATAAATAATGATTGCTTACTGTTTTTAGTGTGGGTTTCTTACTCTTAGTACCATATCCTTTCATTTAGAATCAGTTTTTAGTAAAGATACACTTTAATGTTTGTGTGTATGTGTGTTCTTATTTGTGCAGAGCCAGTAGCCTGTAAGAGGAATAAATGTGAAAGAAGCGAATAGCGTAAAGTCGTGTATGAACGCATAGTGCCTTCAATCACAGCATCAAACCTAACTTGTACTTGAACTGACCACTGCTTGTGCTCTGTTCATCTTGGAACAGATTTCTTCAGTTCAAGAAGCAAGGTCTGTCCAAACGATGTCTGTGTTCCACCTGTGGCCTCCTCCTCTTAGCTGAGGAAGTGATGGAACATGAAGACAAGGGTCACTGCATCAAGCGGCGCATTACCAAGGCAGCTCTGCAGCATCCAACCACTCTGTTTGAACCACAGGAAGACAACAAAAGCTATGCTGTGAGTGACATCTCGTGCCTAAGTGCACAGAAATCTAAATTTGATGTAACAAGGAACTTGGATACAATGAATTTTTGGTCATAACGAAGAGATATCCATTTGCTATCCACAGATATTTCTTGTACCAAATGTTCAGTGAAGGAGATATTCTAACTTATTAGTGGTGGGTAAAATTTATCTTAGCTACCTAATTATTATGTTTTATAATGAATTTATTAATGCTCAGTAGAATATGGTTTAAAAAAAAAGAAAAAAAGTTATGGTCCTTACAAAAACTGATGAAGAATTTGTCATGGCAAAATATAATTAGTGTGTGAATTTTAATGATGCCAGTTGTAAATCAGTTAGCTCCATAGCTCCAGAGGGCTTGGAGAGGATGACGTCATTCATGAGGCATGCTGGACTCACTGTGAAGAGGCAAACAGGAAGAAGTCTTGCAGTTGAGATATGAAAAAACAGAAAAAGTAAAGAGGGACGGAGGTGATGGATATCTTCCATTGACCAAGGGCATTTTTGTCTTTTCACGTCCATGATTGTTTGATTCCATTGGCCACCAGTGATGTGGAAAGTTAAGTCAGCTGACAGATTTGTCAGTGAAAGAAATAATGAAAGGAACTTTTTACTCCCTTGTTTTTTAGTTCCCATAGGTTGTGCGGTTACAAGGTGATTCTGCTTTTCTCAGGAAGGATTTCTGATTGGATTGTTGTATAATGCAGAGCCCGTTGTTTTTCTTAGTGAGTTTTAGCATTCATGTATCCAGGTGTGGATCCATCCATTGCAGAGTACAGCTGGCAAACATCTATGTGTGAACATGAAGATGGCTTCTGTAGGTTTTGATTTCAACCAGATACTGATCTGAGGATATGCTTGTGACAAGTCACAGTGCATTGAAAAGTTTTTTTCTGGCAGAATGATGTGACCCATATAACAACAGTGTGTGAAAGAGCAATCATGTTCATAGATTTAACTGTGAAAAGTGACATTCCTGTGAAAGAGCCATAACTGAAAAGTGACATCCTTGTGAAAGAGCCATTACATTTAAAATAGATTTAACTGTGAAAAGTGACATCTTTGTGAAAGAGCCATTAAATCTGAAACAGATTTAATTGTTAAAAGTGACATCCATGTGAAAGAGCCATTACATCTGAAATAGATTTAATTGTTAAAAGTGACATCCATGTGAAAGAGCCATTACATCTGAAATAGGTTTAACTGTGAAAAGTGACATCCATGTGAAAGAGCCATTACATCGGAAATAGATTTAACTGTTAAAAGTGACATCCCCGTGAAAGAGCCATTACATTTGAAATAGATTTAACTGTGAAAAGTGACATCCATGTGAAAGAGCCATTACATCTGAAATAGATTGAACTGTGAAAAGTGACATCCTTGTGAAAGAGCCATTACATTTGAAATAGATTTAAGTGTGAAAAGTGACATCCTTGTGAAAGAGCCATTGCATTTGAAATAGATTTAAGTGTGAAAAGTGACATCCTTGTGAAAGAGCCATTGCATTTGAAATAGATTTAAGTGTGAAAAGTAACATCCTTGTGAAAGAGCCATTACATTTGAAATAGATTGAACTGTGAAAAGTGACATCCTTCATCATTTTGTTATCCTTGTTATAATGTATCATATTAGTTGAAAGTACCATTCGTTTTACCATTGGATACATTTTACCATTGGATACATAGGACAAAAATGCAAAGCTCCACAGACAGACCAGATACTAATACAAACACAGTAAAATAATGTCATTTAAATTCACACAGATGTGTCAGGTTTCAGGGATTTTTTTTTTTTTTTTTTTCCTTTACAAAAAATTATTCTAATTTTAAAAAGATTACTTACACATGAATCCCTTATCCCCTCTGCAGCAATACCTATTTGCGGACTCCGCTGTGAAGTTCTTGGTGCAGCGTCTGGAGGATCAGAACAACAAAACACATGTCCTGTGTGTTGGGACACCCAGGTGAGCGTCTTCTATTTTTCATCTCTCGAACACTGCCCTTTCTTTTGGGGTCCCCAAAGCATGGTTTTCTGCTGCAAAAATGCTTTTAGATGCACCCAGAGCAATCCTGTAGGGTGTGTTGGAAAGAAGAATTTTAACCAACGACCTTTGTCTGAGGTGAACTGAGCAGACACAAACTTATTGCAGAAAAACGCTGTTGGAGCGGCGCTTTTCTGAATTTTAATTTAGCTGCCGTTGCGTCTCGCATCCTGCAGGCTTTATCTGTCCTCAAAACTGTGCACATTCTGATGGTCTGTGACATCATAGCCCTCTCACCGTGGTGGGCGATTCAAATGAGATTTCATGGCAGCATAGTAATTTGCTCAGGCTAAGTTTGCCTTTTTGCAAAATATGATTGAATCAGCATGAGTGTGTGCTTTATTCTGCATTTTGATTATTCAGTGACATTTCATTTCCAAGTTTCAAAGCGATTTTGCTTGAATGTGCAAAATTTCAATACATATTTTTTTTAACCTTCAACTCTGTTGTGTCAGTGCAGACTTAAATTTAGGTTCCTGATACCTGATTACAAATTACTTGCACATTGGTTTTGTTTCTGACTTTTGTTTTGCTGATGTTCACTTTTCTTTCTAAAAAATATTTCTTTTACAAATTTTGTGTAACATGCCAGTTAAGGGAATAACTGCAGCGTTTAAAGGGGGAGTGGACAGATGGGAGACTCCCTGAGAGGACAGAAGTGGATCTCTGCTTTCAGGGGTTGCAGCTGCAGAGTTATGTGAGCAAGCTTTTACCTCTGTGACCTTTTTTTACCCCACAGTTCATGCAGCCATTTGCCATTATGAATGATGGGTATGTTTATGTTTCCATGATTCACAGAACCTCTGCACGGATGAGGGGATTTGTGATATGCATGTTTTCCCATCTGCATGTGTACTGAGAGGAAGGCGACTTCGCCCTCGGACTTACCCACTAGCAGGTCTGCATGTGTGCTGACCCAGGACTAGTTGGAAGAAGGAAAAATCTCAAAGCTGCGAGGAAGTGCTGGGATTCAGATCTCAGATTTCATTGGCATTGTGCGTGACACTCATGAAGTCAGTAGGGAAAATTAAAAATAATAAAAAAAAAAATAAAAAATAAACCACTGGAGAAAAAACAATAAAATTCACAAAGCCCTGTGTGTGTAACCAATGAAACTGCTATAAATACTATGATACAAATACTAAGACACCACTGATTTTGCCTTGCCAGGCTGCACGAGGTTCTGAGAGCACTGCGCAGAGAGGGTAACACCCAGATGTCCAGTCTGCTCATGGATCTGGATTCTCGCTATGTAAGTCACTCCATTGTGCTGGGACGACTCATGACTGATCGACCGCTTTGTCTTGTGCCTTGTGTTTTATTCAGAAATGCCAACTCTTACGATTTTGCTGTATTTTGTTACGCTTGATCGTAGTTTATTCCGACGTTATGCCAACATCAAAATTGTTCAGACAAGTTCATTTTTGACAATATAGCATGGGCACATGCTTTCCTGTCGTAACATTACCCAGACGCTCTAGACCTCTTGATCACAAGGCCCCAGGGCAGTCACTACTTACCTTAGTCTCACATGATGATGCTCACCTAGTTGTGTGTGTGTTTACATTGAAACAGCATTGAGTGGACCAATCAGCTCCAGTAGCAGTTACACTGTGTTTCAGGTTGGCCCAAGTGTTTGTATGCCTTGTAGATAAAATGTACATTTGCTGATGTCGTTTAAGAGTCCAAGTGTTCCTACCAAATTCAAAATGTTCCTACCACATTTCCTGATTGTTCCTACAAACATTTGACATGGGTTGGCATCTCTGTTGATTTATCAGAAGCCTCAGTCAGAGGACTGACCAAAAAGTGTGTGGTGTGATTGCTGTGTGCAGGAAAGAAAGATGGGTGTGAAAGAGACAGGAAAGGTTACTATGTGTATGAATATTTCACTTTTTTCTTTTTGACTCTGAGCCAGATCATTCAGAGTGACAGGCACTACAAGCCGCTGATAAGTGTGTATGTTTGTGTGTGTGTGTGTGTGTGTGCGTGCACGTGTGTATCATTGTGTGTTCATGTGTATGAAATGAGTAAAACTAATTTGTAAAATAAACAAAAACTTTCATCCAGCTGAGTGTATTTCATGTATGTTTGTGTGTTGTGCAGTGTGTGCATGTGTGTGTGTGTGCGTGTGCAAGCCTATTTGTATCCATTTGCGTGTCTATCTGTGTGTTTGTTTACACCTGTCTGTGCATGTATAGATGGTCAAGTGCATGTGTGTTTGTGAGCTCCTCAAACTTAACTGAGATATTGCCGGCTGTACTGCCGCACCATTTTCAGCCCCCCACTTCAGTGACGATGTTTCATGTGTGTGTGTTTCCACAAACAGGCCCAGGTGTACTCCAAAAAAGTGATGTGTCGCTACAATATGTTCAACCATCATTTCTTCGACCCCCATGGAGAGGACCAGTTCAAGTCGTTTGTGCGAGAGGCAGGCAGAGGATTGGTGCTGGTGACTGACCCCCCTTTCGGTGGAATGGTGGAAGCTCTGGTCACCACCTTGAGAAAGATTGAGAAGACGTGGAAAACGGAAGTCCTGACAGGTGAGGCAGTTGTTGTTTTTTTTACTTTGTTACTGAGGTTTGTGGGAGTGTGTGTGGTTGTGGTGATGATCTTTTTATTTCTTCATCTGTTTCTTTCTCACAAAAAAACGTGTGTGCTAGAGAACAAAATATCCACTTACCACCTCATTGGGGAAAAACAGTCTAATTTTTGTCCATTTTCTGTTCTCTCCCTTTCTCTCTTCTACATTTCCTTTCCCTGTCCAGAGAACAAATGACAACATTTATATTTGTATTTCTTTTTATCACAACAGATTTCTCTGTGTGAAATTCGGGGTGCTTTCCCCAAGGAGAGCGCATCGCTACACTACAGCACCACCTATTTTTTTGTATTTTTTCCTGCATGCAGTTTTATTTGTTTTTCCTGTTGAAGTGGATTTTTCTACAGAATTTTGTCAGGAACAACCCTTTTGTTGCTGTGGGTTCTTTTACATGTGCTAAGTGCATGCTGCACACGGGACCTCGGTTTATCGTCTGATCCGAATGACTAGCATCAGACCACCACTCAAGGTCTAGTGGAGGGAGAGAAAATATAAGCGGTTGAGCCGTGACTCGAACCAGCGCGCTCAGATTCTCTCACTTCCTAGACGGACTCGTTACCTCTAGGCCATCACTCCATTACCTAGATCAACCCCCCCTCATACTCTTGACTTGCTGCAAACACATCTTACTCATCACACACACATACCTTCTCCTGCACATGCAACAACACTAACATGTTTTTCTCCACACAACAAAATAAGACACAGGCACACAATAAGCTTACTCAAAACTTTATTGTCTCTTGCTTATAGATAGGCACATGCACTTTTTCATTACATACGGATGTGGTTATGCATTGATTGTGTTTGAAGTGCAGCTTTTGTGTACTCTCTGACCTCTCCTCTCTGATGTGGCTTCTGTTGTGATCTTGATTGGGAGTCTTTGCAGTACAGTCGTTGAATTCCTTGACACTGATTATTCATGAAAAAATGCTTTGTATCACAGAAGTTCCTTCAGTTTTTCTGTTCTTTTTTGTTTGTTTGTTTGTTTTGTTTGCTGTTCATTCTTCTTTTTGTCATGTAGGAAGGTGTGGGTTATATATTTTTGGATTTTTTGTGCTTGATTTCTTACTGATTTTCCATTTTAACCATATCAGGGGCATGTCGTCAGTGATTCTCTCATTGTTTAATAACTGCAACATTCCGTTTGGCCAATCTGTGGAACTTCTTGCTTAGTCTGGTTTCTTCTGCCATTCAAGTTGCGCTATGAGATTACCAACACAGTTGGCAGTTGTGATTCTGCAGGCAGAACTTTATACTTCAGTAAAAATACTGCATTGCTTGACTGTTGTGAAGGGGCATTGGGTGTGTGAGGGAATGCGATGAGTTTGCTCCCTTGTGTGCTATGATCAGTCGACAAGACACTGAGATAGAAAGAGTGTCAGTGGTGATAAAAGCCCATGGATACAAATTTCTAGCACAGGTATTGTCCCAAATTCACGACGGGTGCAATGGCCAAGTGGTTAAAGCATTGGACTGTCAATCTGAGGGTCCCGGGTTCGAATCACGGTGACGGCGCCTGGTGGGTAAAGGGTGGAGATTTTTACGATCTCCCAGGTCAACATATGTGCAGACCTGCTAGTGCCTGAACCCCCTTCGTGTGTATATGCAAGCAGAAGACCAAATACGCATGTTAAAGATCCTGTAATCCATGTCAGCGTTTGGTGGGTTATGGAAACAAGAACATACCCAGCATGCACACCCCCGAAAACGGAGTATGGTTGCCTACATGGTGGGGTAAAAACGGTCATACACGTAAAAGCCCACTTGAGTGCATACGAGTGAACGCAGAAGAAGAAGAAGTAGTCCCAAATTCACGACAGGTCTTGGACTTGCGCATGTGTGATGCTGTGGTTATGTCTGTCATGATTGTGCTCTGCTGATGCCTGTGGGTCTTTATTATTACAGACTCCATGGGAAAATGGGTCTGTTTGTTTTTTTGTCTTTTTTGTTTGTTCTTTGTTGGTTTTTTTCTATGCTTGCTGGTGAGTGTCTCCTTGTTCACATGTGTCTTCTATTTGCTTCTATTTGCTGTGTGTGCTGTAGCCACAGCCAAGTGTGTCCCTGTGCTGGAGCTTTTGGCATGTTTCACACACGCACGCACACACGCACACACGTGCACACACACACACACACACACAAACACACATGAACCAAATCCAAAAGTACCAAAATATATGCTTACCCTTAATTATCAGTGCTATGTTTTTGCAGGGAAATATCTGCAAAATTGAAATGCATCACACCATGGCACATTGAATATAAGTAACTTATAAGTACTAGCATGCATTGACAAGATTCTCTTGAAATAGTATGCAAATGGTTTTAATGACCATAATCTTTCATTTATAATTTTGTTTTTGATAATCAGGCAAAGTGAATGCAGGTGTCCTTTTTTTTCTTCTTTTTTATGGTTTTGTCATTCAATCATGTTTTTGAAGACAAAGTACCTCCAAGTATTATGGTCTTCATCATAGTTCATAGAAAAGAGGAGTGAAATGCTGTAATTATAATTACGGTGTTTGGGACAGACTACTATTTTCCAGTGCTGTGTATGGCTCCTCCCATACTAACCACACGGAGAAACAGTTAAAGTAAATGCTTTAGCTGCCAGTAATATTAGCTGACAAGGATTTTCCAGGAGCGTGGTTCATCATGCATGTCATGATGAACACAAACAGATATATGTTGTGTAATGATGACCATGGTATGATTGTCTTCCTGCAGACGCAGATCTTCCGGTGGTGTGGTTCTTTCCCTACTTCATGGAGAAACGCGTCTGTGAGTGTCTGCCGTCCCTCACCATGCTGGACTACAAGGTGTGTGGGACCAAGTGTTGGAATACTGTACAGTTCAGCGTTTGTTTACATTTGATAAACAGGGAAATAAAGAATAAGTCAGATAAAAAAGTTGGTTTTTTTTATGATAGTCCAGTCCAACTATGGTCATCAAAACAGCAGAGCAGGCAACTTCTGTCCCAACTATCTGGGCCAGAATTTGATTATATTGGAGTGTGTCTTGCCAAAGTTGCATCCCCACTCTCGCGACCAAGAGGGTTTTAGGACAGTCGGCATTGGGATGGTTCCCAAAGGCCAACCAGCCCCCAAGGCTTCAGCATGAAGAGCCAGTGCACTTTTGCCTCCTAGCTTGAGAGTCATAGTTCTTCACAAAAGACTAAGCTGTAAATGACTTCCCATTGCAGTGGAGAAACCATTGATAATACAGCTCTCACTTTGCTGTTGGTCCAACTGTAAACTTATGTCAATCTATGATACAACCTGAGTGTTGGGACTAAATGCACATTTGGAATTACACATTTGGTTATTCTACAGTCCTTGGTTATTCTTTTTTTATTTTGTTAGCCAGTGACCACTGGTGTGGACATAAAGAGCAAGGTGCCAGTATTTAAAAGGAATATTTTATTTTCATTTTCCAAAAACATCTCTAAAAGAGGTTGCTGTTTAGTATTTGCCAGTGCTCAGCATGTCAGTCAGTAACATTTGACTCATTTTTTACATTAAAACGATTCAACAGTTATTACTAATTTTGAGCTGTTAATACACTTTTTTTTTTCTTTCTCTCCCTCTCTAATATACCTCTTTTTTTTCTTTCTCTCTCTGTTTTGTATGGGCACTTTTACATTTTTTTTTCAAAGGAAATAGACAAATTGAGGGAAAGTAATGATAATTGTCATTATGAACATTTTTACTTTGCTGTTCAGTGTGACCTCACAGTGCGCCACGACAGCATTTTGCATGCTACACAAAAAATAGACATCTGATAGCTGTGAGTTGTTACAATTAACATTGCCATGCAAACAGTTTCCTCCCCCACTCTCTCTACTGCAGTGTTTGGTAGGCTGTCAAGGCCTGAACAGCATGTTGGTTTTATGTACAGGTCAGGCATCTGTCCCTCATTTTTGTTTTTAAGCAGATGTTGTGTTCCTTACAGCAAATTATAGTTGAGTCTTCACGCTTTGATGCTTCCGTGGAGAGAAACTGAAACTTGCAGTAGTGAAATCAGCTTAGTTAGATTATCATTACTGTTGTACATACATGTACGCATGCACATGTTTGCAAGTATACCTGTGCACACATACACACACGCACGCACGCACACCCATATCCATACCCCCCCACACACACCCACACACCCACACCCTCATCCACACACACCCATACCCCCTCTTACACACCCAGACACACACACACCCACACATGCATGCACACATCCATCTCCACCTCCCCCCTCCCCTGCCCCCACCCCTCCAAAAAAAAAAAATCCATATCAGGGAGTAAACGAAACACCAGTGCCAATACTATCAATTCGACAAGGACAATGACTGTCTGCTAACCAGAAAAATGGTGTTATTATGAAGATATTTTGAACTGGACCACTGCACCCATGAAATTCCAGCATTGGTGAGATTCCATTGTTGGACTGGAATTCTGCATTGACAAAGGGGATTATGCATACTTTAACAGTTCAGACAAAGGGGATTATGCATACTTTAACAGTTCAGACAGGGGATTATTGATTGCATACTTTAACAGTTCAGACAAAGGGGATTATGGATTGCATAGTTTAACAGTTCAGACAAAAGGGATTATGGATTGCATACTTTAAAAAGTCTGACATGTGGCCTATAATTTGTATTTGTATTTCTCTTTTTATCACAACAGATTTCTCTGTGTGAAATGGAGTGAAGTATACCTTGACATGCATTGAAGCATTCTGTGAATTGACATGGACTATAAGTATAGCAGGTGCAGTGATGCTACACTTACAGGTGCAGTATGACAGGTGGACTGTGGAGTGAAGTGGACTGGAACAGGTGCTATTTTGTGACAGTTGCAGTACAGGGCTCAACATTACCTTCTTTTCCCACTTGCCCTGGTGGGCAAATCACTGAAAAGCTCACTAACCTGGATGGATTTTGCTCTTGGCTGACTTTCAGAAACTTGGGTTCGCATGCATGTGCATGCACGTTCACACACACACACGCACGCACCCATGCACGCGCGCGCACGCACACGCACACACACACACACACACACACACACACACACACACACACACACACACACACACACACACACACACACACCCACACACACGCACACACATGCGCACACAGAGAAAGAAGCAGTTAGCCCCTTTGATATACCTGATGTTTGTTGTATTGGGTTTCACAGAAGATAAATGTTGTTTTAAAGAAATGACACAAGTTTTCTCTCTCACTTAACACAGCACTGCCTTTGGCACGTTTTCATGGTCAACTGTCAGCCATGGAATTTTTTCCAACCATTTCAGCAGAAAACTACATTCTTTCTCTCCTCTAAAGTCTAAGTAGGTTTACAGTCTTCTGTTGTTTGCAACGTTTTTCAGTTTTGTCCCTTCATACTCTAGAGTATCTGCCTTGAAATATGGTGTCCCACAAGGGTCCGTCCTAGGTCCTGTTCTTTTCGTGCTGTATGCGGCTCCTGTGTCGGATGTCATCAGTCATCATGCGATGTCGCATGAGAGCTTTGCTGATGACACACAACTTTATCAGTCGGCTTCCATAGCTGAATTTGATGCACTGGTGACTCAAACACAGGAGTGCATTGCTGGCCTAAAGGACTGGATGACTCTCAACAAGCTGCAATTAAATGATGATAAGACTGAATTTATGATAACCTGTCCAAAGAAGTTTCGTCAACATCCTTCCTTTCCTGACTCTGTTCTGATCAATAGCACACCTGTTTCACTTTCTCCCTCTGTTCGCAGTCTTGGTGTAATCCTGGACCAGTCTCTTTCCTTCCAACAGCACATTTCGAATATCTGTAAAGTTGCCTATTTGGAACTGCGTAGAATCAGCTCTATCCGCCACTATCTCTCAACCGATGCAACCAAGACACTTGTATGCTCTCTGGTTCTCTCAAGATTGGATTACTGCAACTCTCTTTTGGCCGGCCTTCCCAAATACCTGTTAGACAGACTCCAACGAATTCAGAATAACGCTGCCAGACTCATTTGCAGAGCTTCTAAATTTGACCATGTTTCTCCTCTCCTTCAGTCTCTCCACTGGTTGCCTGTTTCTGATCGAATAGACTATAAGCTATCCACTCTGACCTTTTCCGCAGTCAACGGATCTGGCCCAAAGTATCTTTCTGAACTCATCCATATCTATACCCCGTCTCGCCAGCTCCGTTCTTCTTCTGATACTCGACTTCTCAGGATACCTCACGTCAGAAGTAAGACCTATGGACACAGATCGTTTTCTTTTCAATCGCCAAAGACGTGGAACAAGCTCCCTGATAACCTCCGTCATTCTGATTCCCTCGCATCTTTTAAATCTCGTCTCAAAACTCACCTTTTCCCTCAGCAATAAGTTCAATTGTGGCAGGTCCACAACTACATGCATGTATATGAATGTGTATCGTGTGTGCGTGTGTTTATGTAAGTTTGTGCCTGCCTGTGTGTGCGTATGTGTTAGGGTAGCTGTTAGATACACATGCATGTTAATATGTATGTATGCAGTGTGTGTGTGTGTGTGCGTGTGTGCGTGCGTGCGTGCGTGTGTGTGTGTGTGTGTGTGTGTGTGTGTGTGGTCACATTTTGGTGTGTGTATGTAACATAGATATAATGTTTTATGTTATCAAAAGCGTTTTTGTAAAGCACCTAGAGCAGATTTCTGGATAGTGTGCTATATAAGTATCCATTATTATTATTATTATCCACAGAGGTTGATTCGCTTGTAAAATAATTATCACAAGTGGAATGACATTAGAATCTATCCTGCCATGATTTTGACTGAGTTGTATGATATGATAGGTGGAAGACATAACTATGTTGTGAGAAAAATTACCTTTGGCTTTGCAACATAAGCAACTGATGGCACATCACCTTTAAGAGGTGCACAACATCTGCCTTTTTCCAGTGACCACCTGTCAAAGTCAGACTTGAAACATCATCTGTTAGACATTGTCAAAGGCAATAATGCATGGTGTTGTGGTTTGTTAAAGTGCGCTGTGCAGCCCAACACATCCGTCTTCAGCTCTCAGGGTTTCTGTTGGGGTTACCTCCCCCTTAGCTCATGGCCCATAGACCCGCCCTGTGAGCACAGGGTGGATTGTTTCTCCGAGGATCCCACCCCGGAGCTAGAAATTACAGCATGCCTCTTGATTGCATGATGAACCCGTCGCGGGACACTCTGGGTATTCCAGTGAGTGCAACAGTGCCACCTGCTGCCCCCCACCCCATCCTGATAGGAACATCGCCAGTTGTACAGGGCTATGAATATCATAGCTGGCCCTCATTTCTGAGGGTTGTCCCCCTATCTGCCACCTGGGAACCCACCAGGTTGGGGAAGGTCGCCCGCTGCTGAGCTGCTGATAGCCTGTCCCTGGGTCTGCTAGACAAAGAATATCTGACGATCAGTATCAGGAGTGCAATAGGTACTTTCAAAAACACAACATGCTAGTCTTGAAAAATATTGTGTGCCCAGTTGGGCAAGTTCAGTAAGGACATCAATTGCCCAACATGATGATCTACTGGGCAGTCGGACAGCCATTAATGTCAAGCCCTGCAGTGTGACAGGTGGACTATGGAGTTTGAAGTGAACTTTGAAATGCATTATGACTGAAGCACACTGTCAGTGGAGGTGGGCTTGATTGACACGTGCAGTATGACTGGTGGAGTGCAATAAAACTTGAAATGCATAATGATTGAAGTGAGGTGGACTATGACTGGTGGACTCTGATTGCAGGTACCATATGACAACCACAACCTGTTCCAGAATGTGAGGCAAGGCGGCAGGAAGAAGGGCAGCCCTGTTCGCATTTTCACCAACCTCCCCCTTCTCTCCTTTCCTCTTCCTTCTTCTGAAGGTTACTGGTGAGTGCTTCAATATCTGTTAGTGGTTGTCTTTTTATGCTTTAGAATGTACACACTCAGTACATAAGAGCAGTGTGTGCGTAATTTCCAAACATTCCTGTGATGTTCAGCAGCCCCATGCTACCCTATTTCATGTTGTTATATTCTTCTCTGTCTCCTTTTCTGTAGATTTATGGTCAAATGTAGTGGTTTACAGCCAGAATACATTCAGAAACTTAGTCACATGCTAATTTGTCTTCTCACTCACTCGGGACAACAAGTTTTCTCCCTTGCTTTTCCCCACAGATGGCCCATTTGTAAGGGTTTGGGAAAAAATTACAAAAAATACAAAATACAGAGTAAGAAAATGACACTTTCAGAACTGGTTTATTACGTGTTGGGCTATTACATATGAAAAAAATCAAAATTCTCATCTTATTTTTACAGTTTTGCCATTATGTAGAAAATAATGCCAATTTTTCACCCCAAATCACCATACCCATGCTCGCTTTCTGCACTAAATTCACTTTCTTCTTCATCATCATCCACCTCTTCAATGTCCGACCCTTCAAGTTGTAGCATTTCAAGTACTTCAGCAACACTAAAGCATTGCTGTCGCTGCCTTGTTCGCTCCAAAACATGTTGAGAAGAACCCGCTTTGCTAACAGGCTGGCTCGCGAGCAGACAGTGACTTTGTTAGCATGTGTGCGAGACAGGCTGGCCAATCATACCATTTGGTTGGGGAGTGACCCAGAATAGTGCGCTCTGCTTGGTTAATCACAAAATCACATGTACAGCGCGTGATGGATTTTTATTTTTTGAAAATGCTATTCCATTCCGTCGTTGGAAACCGAATACATTTTATGTAGGAATGCTCACGCATTCGGTCGTCCGGAGGAGTTAACTGTCTTTTCTTTTCTGTAGATTTATGGTCAAACATAGTGGTTTACAGCTAGAATACATTCAGAAACTAAGTCACATGCTAATTTGTCTTCTAATTCCAATGTCAGAGTAAGGTTGAGCTCAGAACGCATTGAAATAAAGTCACTTGAGTCTTTGCCCCTTGTTGCACCCACCACCAGTTCTCTTGTGCTCTGTCTTCGTGTTGCCACTTCAGTGCATGATCAGTGTTTGTCTGCAGGTTCTGTGATGTGTGCCAACGCTTCAGTGCTCCAGAAAATGCACACTGCTTCAAGTGCAACAGCTGTACCTCAAAGGTAAGGACCTTGTAGTTAAAAACTTTGTAAGAACAAAGTGTGACTTGCCTGAATTCTTTCAGAGTTATTCACCCAGAAAATAATAATGCATGGTTCAGGCTTGTGTTGGTTAATGCAAACTGTTATTATCCAGTAAAAAAAAAAAAAAATGTGTGTGTGTGTTGATTTCAGTGTCTTTGTTTTAAAGGGAAAAAATGAAAGAGAGAAGGGAAACCATTATATGTTCAGTCAACTTTTGCTAATGTACTGGTCAAAAGAAAAACAAATATTCTACAATTTAAAGAGGTTTTTTTTTTCTTTACCCTTATGTTCGGTAACTAAGTTTTCATACATGTATATGAATCAGTGCAATGCAAGACTTAAGATGATGTATGCCATATGCTATAAATAGCCAAACCTTGTTGCTGTTTCAGCAGTTGGGGTTGGGTTTCTCACTGTTGCTAAGGAAATGGATTATTTCTACTTTCTCAGCTTATGTTTAACATTTTTTGTCTTGCCTTTACAGAGAATGCAGACGCACTTACATAGATGCACACCCATAGATATACCTTTCATTATGTGAACGCAGACAACTTGTAGATGCCACAATCAGCACTGTACGCATAAACACGTCATGCATTACCTGGCTGTCTGTGTTACAAGTTTGCACAGCACAAGCCTACAGACAACACACACATTAGCGCCTATATGCTTGCACACACATGCAAACACGCACACATATGCAGATGGTCTGTTGGGGTAACATGGAGAGGTCACTCTTTTCTGATTGCTGTTTATCACTTGTCCTTATCAGGACGGTACAACGTACGCACACTGTGATGCATGTGGGAGGTGTGTCAAAGCAACACGTGTACATTGCCCATCCTGTGGTGTCTGTGATTTGCCTGAACACATATGTGGTCAGCGACGTGGAGATGGTAAGTGATACATGTTGTCTATATTGTGTTGTATTGTTTTGTATTGTATTGCATTGTATTGTACTTTTTTTTTTTTTTTTTTACAAACAATTCCCCATTTTGAAATTCGGGGAGAGCGCACGTCACCACAGCACTGCACCACCCCTCTTTCTGTTTCATGTTTCTGTCTGCATGTGCATAATTGCTTTTCTATCGGAGTGCATTTTTCGACAGGGACAACTCTTTTGCTGCCAAGGGTTATTGTATCATGAACCCAAGTGAATGCTGCACACAGACTTTGGTTTATTGTCTCATCCGAAAGACTAGCACCCAGACCACCACTCAAGGTCTAGTGTAGGAGGTAGGGGTAAAAAAAAAAAAAAAAAATCCTTGTCTGAATGTTGGACTGGGACCTATAGGCACTGGTTTCCTAGTTGGGCGCAGTACCTCCAGGCCACCACACTGTGCATGCTGTTGAAGCACCTGTCAGTGCTGTGATCATGACGAGGAGCTGGAGGTGAGGGATTTATGTAGTCAGCCCTTGACTTCTTCTTCTGCGTTCACTCGTATGCACACGAGTGGGCTTTTACGTGTATGACCATTTTTACCCCGCCATGTAGGCAACCATACTCCGTTTTCAGGGGTGTGCATGCTGGGTATGTTCTTGTTTCCATAACCCACCGAACGCTGACATGGATTACAGGATCTTTAACGTGCGTATTTGATCTTCTGCTTGCAAATACACACGAAGGGGGTTCAGGCACTAGCAGGTCTGCACATATGTTGACCTGGGAGATCGTAAAAATCTCCACCCTTTACCCACCAGGCGCCGTCACCGTGATTCAAACCCGGGACCCTCAGATTGACAGTCTAACGCTTTAACCACTCGGCTATTGCGCCCATCGTCAGCCCTTGACAAAATGCACTTTGACCCAAAACTAATTGCTACATGAACTGTTTCTGTTGTAATATGTTTACTAAGACCTTGTCTGCATATTTGTAAGAAGAAAATTGTGTATGCATTTGTTTGCATAATTGTTTTATGATGATTTAATTATGTAATAGATGTTTAAACAACAATAAGTCAGACATGTATTTTGCTGAAAATCTTGTCATGTTGCATCTCTTTTTTTTGGGGGGGGGGGGGGGTTGAAAATTTCACAAGACAGGTTCCAAATATTGAACAAGGGGCGAAGCCTTTATAGCTCATGTGTGATTCCAGTTGATTTCAAAACTACCAGAAAGAAACTGAAAAAGCAGTTGGTGGGAATGGGGTGGGGTGGGTGGTGCACCAGTTCTTACATTTGTGGAGTGTTGGCCTAGAGGTAACGCATCCACTTTGGAAGCAAGAGAATCTAACTGCACTGGTTCGAATCGCACTGGCAGTCACCAGCATTTTCTCCCCCTCCACTAGACCTTTAGTGGTGGTCTGGATGCTAGTCATTCGGATGAGATGATAAACTGAGATCCCATGTGCAGCATTCATCTAGCACACGAAAAAGAACCCACAGCAACGAAAGGGTTGTCACTGGCAAAATTCTGTAAAAAAAAATCCACTTGTATAGGAAAACAAATAAATTGCAGGCAGAAAAAAATACAAAACAAGAGGCAAAGCCTTCAAGACTCACTTGTGCTTCACACTTTATCCAGTAAAGGAATCATGAGGAGGAAAAAAAAAGATATTTAAAAAATCTTTGAAAAGTGCTCTGTATTAAATATGACAGATAAGATTGGGAGAAAAAAAATTGTGTAAAAAAAAAAAAAAAAAAAGGCATGCAAGTGGGTTCAACCACATGACATATGTTCTGTTCTGATGCAAGCAGACTGATACCCAAGGCTGTGGCACATTTGACCTCAAATGACTAAATATAAAATCAAAGCAATGTCAATGTTTTCTTCTTCATGTGATAGATAGATGTGATTGTAGTGGATGTAATTACGCCGTTTAAATCATGTTTTTTGTGTGTGTTTTATTATATCTCAATTATTCTTTTATTTCGGTGGTAAAGGAGACGTTGCCATCTCCTTCAAGCACATTGCAACACATAGTTGATAGTTGATCTCTAGATCTGCACAAGCCAGTCTACAAAGGGCTGAAAGAAGCAATCAGTTCAATTTTTCTTTTATGTTCATTCCAGTTAATTCAGCGTCCACTTAAAAATATTTATATGCAGTTAAAACATGTCAATAGTGTAGTTAGTATCACTGTAAGTGTTCTCTCCAGAATTTGTGTTTCTTTCCTTTTAATTGTGAACAAGAAACACAAGGTCATGTTGTCTTCGAAAACACCCTACCTTCTAGTCGGCCAAAGTAAGTGGAAGCGGTTTTTAAATTTTTTGGATTTTGGAACACATCTCAATGAAATAAACCGTTAATGATTTGGAACTATGGCTTAATTCGGGAGACTTTAACCTGTTGTTGGTATGACTGTGAAGATTTTGGTTCATACTATGTTCAAGCCAATTTTGGTATTGGCAGACTTAAGTATTTCCAGAGAAAACGGCAATGTTAAAGTTTAGTGGTTAAAGGGTGGAGATTTTTACGATCTCCCAGGTCAACATATGTGCAGACCTGCTAGTGCCTGAACCCCCTTCGTGTGTGTAAACGCATGCAGAAGATCAAATACGCACGGTAAAGATCCTGTAATCCATGTCAGCGTTTGGTGGGTTATGGAAACAAAAACATACCCAGCATGCACACCCCCGAAAACGGAGCATGGCTGCCTACATGGCAGGGTAAAAATGGTCATGCACGTAAAAGCCCACTCGTGTACAATGGAGTGTACGTGGGAGTTGCAGCCCACGAAAGCAGAAAAAGAAGAAGAAAGACAATGTGTAGACTTCAGAAACTGATCTAAAAGGAAACGCTGACTGACTTCAGGTGGTGGAGGGGAAAAAAAGAAAACTGTTAACTCCAAATGTCACTAACCACACCATTCAGTGACAGTCCATCATTTACAATTCACCCAAAAACAGGCCCGCTACAGTTATGCTTCAAACCGATTTGCCTCACAACTGTACCAATTTATATTTAGGCTGCACATTAGCAGCTGTGATAAGTTGTTTAGGTAGTTGTGAAATTATTTCATGATCCCCCATGAGATTTCCTGAAATAAACATATCTTGCCTTGTCTTGGATCTGCTGTGGCTTAGACTGTCTAGCACAAACTAGCAATAGGTTTATAAAAAAAAAGAAAGAAAAAAATGTTTTACAGTGAACATAGATATAATTCAATTGATTTGTGAAAAAGACTGGTCTCATTGTGATTTTTTTTTTCTTCTTCTTCTTTTTTCAAATTCTTATACATTTATTATTGTACCTACGCATCTGTTGAAGCAGTGGTAAATCCTTCCTGGTAAAACGAAAATGTGATGCTGACTACAACTTGGGCAGTCAGTATCGAGATAACCTTGTTTGTATCTGTTGTTGTGTCTCTTCTGTGCAGGTTGCCATATCTGTGGAGATTTGGATCACAAACGGCGTGAATGTCCCCAGAGAAACAGTCCTAGCACTAGGTACGGAGTGCACAAGGCAGAAATAACATCCACTCACTCTCTGTTGCTTGTAGCCCAGCCCACACTGTGTCATAATTATCAGGGTTGAACTTGCTCTCGCTGATCAACAGTTTTCAAAGATCATTTTAGACTCCCTAAATTCCCTTTCTCATAATGTTTTGGGTTTTTTTCTTTTCCATTTTTGATAGAAGATGTAAAGCTGTTATTGATTTTATGAATGTTGTTTTGAATTTAAGGAAATGTTTGTCAACCAACAATATGAATGATTTATTTCAACATTATATCGTCTTTTTCCTGTGCTGTGTTACTGTTACAGTTGTAACTCATGAACTGTACTGGTTATGTGCAGACATGCACTTTCAGTGTTATTTTATGATTGCATTTATTTGAATTTAAAACTGTTAACATATCTATGTTTCAGAATTTATGAAGGGAAAAGATCGGCAAAACAGGCACAAGTCATCCCAAAGAAAAAGAGACGCACAAAATAACTCTGATTCACTCTGTGTGTTTGTGGTGCATGTGACAGCCATGTGTGTGTATGTCTCCATGTGTGTGCACATTTGTTTATGTATGTGTGCTTTCTGTGCTTGTGCTTTGCTTTTTTCCTGACACATTGTTTATGAAAAGTTCAAGTAAATGACCGCATGTGTATGAGATGTGTATGCACAATTGCATGTGTGTGTATGTACTTTTTTTCTGACATTTTGTTTATGATGAGTTTAAATAAATGATCAAAAAGAGAATCATTTGCCTGTTTTTGTGTTGAAAAAAGGTTTTTTTTCTTTTCTCTATCCCATTTTCATCTTGTAAGTGTAAAATAATCATCAAAAACACATCTGTTATGTCCCCGTACGTCGTGGGTGTGAAATCACCCAGACAAGTGTTTTTGCTCTGTAACTCAAGTAATATTGAAGCCACTTCCACATAATTTCATGACTTTGTCCATAATATAGTTTACTACATATCCACTGAACATTATTTTCTTTTATACATAAACAAAGAAGTTATTAATCAATTAATGTCCCAGTACGTCGTGGGTGTGACGACACCCATATTCCCAAAGAATAAACCTTGCACGCCGTACGTCGTGGGTGTGGAGCCACCCATGCAAAGCTTGCGCGCCACACGTTGTCGACGTGACGTCACTTGGGCTCGCTACAGAGAGAGATCAGAGTGACCTTGTCTTTTGTTGATCGTATCCCGGTTCAAGTCTGCGGCAAGTTTTACTCTAAAGTTGTAACTAATTTCAGAAAACAATATTTATTGCACTAGATATCTTCAACAATATTGAATGAACTGTTTTTCTTGTAGAGAATGATCGGGAGCAACTGATTGATAGCTTTTTATCTAGTTGGAATTAAAGTGCCTTTCTAAGAACTGGATATTTTTGTAAGTCTGAAATCAATTGATCTAAAATCTAGTTGATGTAGAAATTTTATTCTTATCCTAATCTGTTCAAAGTAGAGAAAACAACACTCTCTTCTCACGGGCAAAACTTATTCACAATGCGCCTGGTCAAGCACACGAGTAAATAGCCTACACGCACAAGTGGAAACTGCGCATGCAAGTCTGCTGAAGAAAAGTCAAATTTGCTTTACGGACAGGTGTGGGTTACTGTGCACCCACGACGTACGGCAAGGTCTTATTTCTTCAGTGAAAACATGGGTGCCTACACATCCACGACGTACAGCGAAGGGTTAGTTCGTACACAGAAACCATGGGTGCCTGCACACCCACGACGTACAGCGAAGGGTTAGTTCGTACACAGAAACCATGGGTGCCTGTACACCCACGACGTACAGCGAGGGGTCATTCCTTCTTAGAAACCATGGGTTTCTGCACACCCACGATGTACGGCGTGCAAAATTTTAGGCGACGTACGGGAAAGGTTAAAACAAGATAAAACCAGAGAAACAAACAAAAAAAGCAAAAAAGAAAATGCAGTGGGTGGGGGGAAAAAAACAACTACACACATATGCATACACAAGCACACGCATTTACACATAAATATATTTTGTTGTTGCCACTTTTGGTTTTATTTTTCACACGCTTCCAAGCACTATGGATCTTGGTGTTTGAAATCTCTGTCACAAAATATCAGACATTCTTCCATTAGTAAACTTTTAAATCTAATCTTAAAACATTTGTTCAAACAATATAGATCTTTCTCACCCTACCCCTCAACCCCACCCCCCTCCTGACTGTCTTTGTATGTGTGTTGATGTTGAAAAATAAATGAAAAATACATGAATTTTCATCAATAAATGAAATTTCTCACATGCTAAAACTGAAGCATGAAGTTCTTTCTCAATCTGGGCAAAGTTGCACTAATATTTTGTCAGCGTTCTGGAGTAAACAGGCTTGAGATCTTCACCATCTTGCTAGAACAAAACACCTCCTAGCCCATAACTACTGGCATCAGCACAGACCATGACTGGTTTTGTTAAGTCAAAGAATGTCAGTGTCAGGGCTGAAGACAGGGGCTTCTTCACTTCCCTCAGCAGATCATTGAGACATTTCAGGTTGGATGATAAACTGGGTATACATCTCTTCCCAGAAAGTTCACTGTGCCCCAAAAATGTCTCACATTTGCAACATTTTTTTAGTTCAAGCATCTATTTGATGAACTTGACCTTGGACGGATCTGGTTTGATCCCATTGCAGCTGATACAATGGCCCAGGAACATGATTTTATCTTTGTCAAACCCACATTTTATTTTATTGAGCTTGAGTCCAACTTCTGGAATTCTGTTGAACACTTTCTCCTAAAGTTTGTCATGTGGCTGTTGGTCTTCAGAGTTTGGAAGCATATCGTCCATGAAAGACTCTACCCCTTCTGTGCCATTCAGGATCTCCTCCATTGTGCACTGAAAAATTTCAGGTGATTCTGAAACACAGACGCTTGAAATAGTAGGGTCCAAACGGTGTAACAAATGTTGTGAGTTTGGCAGGCTCCTCTTCCAAAGGCAGTTGCACAGCGCCTTTCCAGGAAACTGAGAGTTGATGTTCCGTGTGTGCTAGAGCTGCAGAGCGAAATCTTCATATCGACACTTATATTGCCCGGGACATGCAGGTGTTTAGACAAGACAAGACAAAATTCTCTATTTTAAGGATAATAGATAAGCACTACACTGGTGCGCTTTTTTACATCCAGTCCCTGCCCTGAACAGGGTCTACACTACACAATACTAAATAAAGATTTAATTACACATACTTAACTGTGACCCAACTGATGAAGCACACACATACAGACACACACATGCACATACAGGCAGAAGTATGGTGTTACTAAAATACATATGAAAAAAGAATAAAATGAACACATACTCAAGTGACAAACAGTATCAATAAAGTGAGCAATACATAACACATCATATTATGGCACAAGGTGGGAAAGATTAATTAAGGGAAATGAGCGAGTTGACGGGCTTGCTGGTAGCACAACAGCAATGAGTGGTCTACATCTGCGAAAATCTGAAATCTTATTTAAAAAACAAGGTCCAAGGCTGTCACACAATCGATTGCCTCACAGAAAGAAAGACACAGTGAGAGGGAGTGGCCTAAGTCTAGCATGAAAGACAGAGCATGATCCTTTGAAAATTCAACAAATATTGGTATCATCTCCAAACCCAACATTCGCAAATTTCCTCAAAATGGAACAGTCTGTCTGGGCTTTCCCAAATACATTAGACTGAGCAACACGCAAGATGCCACATTCAAAGGATCAGAGAGATTTTCCCACCTTGCTTGTGGCAACTCCATGGCAGTATGTGTGTGTGTGTGTGTGTGGAAAGCTCTGTGCAGGTACGAGTGCATGTATGTGTATGGATGTTGGTGTGCTTGTACCTGCATGCGTGTGTGTGTGTGTGTGTTGGTGGTGTGGGTGTGTATGTCTGTTGTGGGCATTGTGGGAGCAACAGTTTAGCTCAGCTCAGTTATCCAAGGAGGAGTCACAGCATTCAGACAAACCCATGTATGCTACACCACATCTTCCTTAAGTGTACAGAACCCTGATTCTTGGTATATTTTTGGTGACTTGTCCCATGAACAGCTCCAATTTTGGCTCTTAATGCTTCAAGCTGCAAATTTTCCAGAGAGTCTGATTGTACATCTGTGTAATTGTCCCAAACAATATCGGCATAGTCAAAATGTGGTAATATGAATGATTTGTACATAATTTCTAATGCCCTCCTGTTTAACTTGTACTTATACGTCTTAAGACAAGAAACCAACATAGTTACAGCATTGATTATACTTTTGAAATGTTCCTCTCATTTACAGTTGTTTTGGAGTATGACACCTAGATGTTTTTGTGTGTCTGTACTTTGTAATGGTGTGCTACCAAAAGTAAGGGTAAAATTGTGTCAGTGTTTCAAGAAAAATTTAATAACTCTGTTTTCCCTTTATTAAATTTGACATTCCATCGCTTAGCCCAAGAATCTATCTTCGCTAAGTCAGAATTGAGTGTTTGGGCATGGATGTATGGGTTGTTTAGTGCAAATGACATACTTGTATCATCTGCAAATAGCTTAATGTTTGAATATATGTCGTATACAATATCATTGAGAAAGATAAGGAATAATAGTGGACCTGGTACAGAGCCTTGAGGAACACCTGCGGGTATTCCTTTGTAATCAGACTTATCACTCTTTATAAAAACTGCTTGGATACGTTAGAAAGGTAATCGGAAAACCAGTCAAGTAGTTTGCCTCGTATGCCATTGGCTCTTAATTTTAGAAGTCCCATATGCCAAACTCGATAAAAAGATTTAGATATATCGAAGTACACAGCCTGGGTTGTGACACCATTATCAAAAGATGAGCACAAGTCATTATAAATACAGAGCAACTGGTTTACCGTCGAATCACCTGGAATAAACCCTGACTGGGAATAATAAACGGAAACCAAGGTGGATGAATGCAAACACACTGAAATTTGTAAAAAAAAAAGAAACGCAAAGTTCCTAGTTACTAAACAAAGGAGAGACTATCAAAAATATAAAAAGGCACGTAATGTATGTAATAAAAAAAATAAGGGAAGCCAAAAAAGAATTTGAAAAGAAACTGTCATATGAATGTAGAGACAACCCTAAAGCTTTCTGGAGATATGTACAATCAAAAACTAAAATGAAAACAGGAGTGAGTCCATTAATAACTAAAGATGGAAACAGTAGAAACAGACAGTGGAAAAGCAGATATTTTGAATTCATTTTTTTATAGTGTTTTTACAAAAGAAGATATAAGTACTGTACCTTCTCTAAGTGCAGCTTCAAAGTCAAATGGTAAGATTTTGGATAGTGTAGATATTTCAGTTGAAGCTATAAAAAAGAAACTTAAAACTCTGAATCCAAACAAAGCTTGTGGTCCTGATGCCATTCCTTCAAAAATACTAAAAGAGCTGAGTGAAGAGATTGCAGTCCCATTATACTGTTATAGTGTGTCAGGCGCCTGTGGTGGAAGCATGGGATTTTCTCAGACACACTGCTCACTGATGGACCCCTCCTTCCTACCTCCCTACTCTTCTCTCCCCACCCCCCTTCCATGGCATCTATC
Organism: Babylonia areolata; assembly: GCF_041734735.1. Lineage (NCBI taxonomy): Eukaryota > Metazoa > Mollusca > Gastropoda > Neogastropoda > Buccinidae > Babylonia > Babylonia areolata. The sequence continues at coordinate 51,124,431 of NC_134878.1, forward strand.
CCTGCTTACACACCCTCTCCCTCCTCACCCCCTCTAGCACTGAGTCCAGAGGAAGCAAGTTATTGTGGAATATAAATACTAATTAAATGTGATGTCTCCTGGGATGTCAGGCCACAGCTGTTTACAGTCCCCTGCCCTTTTTCATTTCCTTTCCATCAACATCAAACCCGCTTTCTCCCTTGTTGACCCTTCCTCTCTGATTCTGATATTTACCACACATGACACTACCAGTAGTGTGTGTGTGCTATCCATGTTGATCTCTGGCAGGATGGCATCTGCTTCAATGGTCACCACATGGTATGGTGTGTTTATCATGAGCTGTTTAGAACAGAATCAGGGCTGGGCGATCTTTCCTCCTCCTTCCCTTTTTCTTTTCATCACCCCCCCCCCCCCCCCCCCCCCCCTCCTCCCTCCCCTCCCCTTCTCCTTGACAATGCTGGGTTCTGTGAGAAAAGTGCTGATGTGCAAGTCTAGCACTGTTGGTCCCAGATTGGTCTGTTAACTTCAGCCAATTGGAAATGTTCTGGGTCGGAAGATAGTTTGCATACAGCGCCAGCTTGTGAAGAGGATAAACTGAATAGGCAAGTGGGGTTTCTTTTCTTTTCCTTGCTTGGAGCAGGCCAGGAGAGCCAGACGGTCAAGACAGTACCATGGGGTCTGTGTGCTGTTTAAAGTTAGAGAAATAAACACCTCAATTCATCTTTCTAAAAGACCCTGCTGTGGTACGAGGAGAGAGTGGATTGTGCACCTATCCTCTGCTGTTATCCTACTCAACACCTACCCCCACCACTACTACCCTTTTAACAATACATACTCTTTAACAAATCAATTGAGAAGAAGACTGTGCCCATTGACTGGAAAACAACAACAGTTATACCAATTTTCAAAAAAGGAACAAGAACAGACCCAGGGAATTACAGGCCAGTGAGCTTAACATGTATCATAGGTAAATTATTAGAATCATTCATAAGAGAGGCTATTGTTAGGCTACTGATAATAAATTGTATGCTGAGTGCCAGCATGGATTCCACCAAAAATAGGTCATGTGTGACTCAACTTCTGGAAGTGATGGAGGACTTTACAAAAGAGATAGATAAGGGAGAAAACATAGATGTGTTATATTTAGACATCCAAAAAGCATTTGACTCTGTACCACATGAAAGACTACTAAAGAAACTGGAATCTTATGGAATAACAGGAAACATACTTGGGTGGATATGGGACTTTCTAACAAAAAGAACTCAAAGGGTTAGGATTGGTAGTTTCTTCTCGGGTAAAGCTGATGTTATAAGTGGCATACCACAAGGTAGTATATTAGGACCTGTACTATTTACTTTATTCATAAATGATCTCCCTTGCGAACTAAAGAGTACATGTAAAATTTTTGCAGATGACACAAAATTATACAACTCTCCAAAATTCTATCAAGATTTACAAAAAGATATTGAAACATTTGTGAAATGGTCAGACACATGGAATCTATATTTTAATGCTAAAAAATGCAAAGTACTTCATATTGGGAAATCAAACCCAGAGAAAGAATACATAATGAAAATCGGAGACAAAGAAATAAAAGTATCAAAATGTGATGAGGAAAAAGACTTAGGTGTCACATTTGACAAAAATTTATCATTTGACAAGCATATAACAAATTGTATAAACAAAGCGAACAGAATGATTGGAATAATAAAAAGAGCATTTACATTTATAGATATGGTTCCTTTCTTACGGTTATATAAAACATTAGTTAGACCTATCCTAGAATATGGAAATACTGTATGGTACCCAACACAATTAAAGCAGTCACAAGCCATAGAAAGGGCTCAAAGAAGAGCAACAAAACTGGTCTATAGCATAAAAAGATTATTCATATCAAAAAAGATTAAAGTACTTACAACTACCATCACTTAAAGCAAGAAGAGTAAGAGGGGACTTGATACAGCCGTACAACATATTAAATGGGTTTGACGATGTAAACAAAGCATGCTTTTTTTGTACTCCAAAGGTAGACACTACAAGGAACAGTACAGCCAAAATATTTAAACTGTATTCCAGAACAAATCTCAGAAAGTTTACATTTAGTAACAAATTACTGGAACAAATTAACAAACAATATCAAACGTGCACCTAGTATAAATACTTTTAAGAACCTCATAGATAAACACGAGTTATTGACAAATGCGAAATATGACTTTGATGGATAAAATGACTGAGCTAGTCAACGACCCGACCAACAATGTAAAGGAGTAAATTTGAAGGGGCATAAAAAGCCAAAAATGGCGAAGTTGTATAAAACAACGCCTCAAATCCTGATCCTGAGACAAAATATCATTTGATGAAAAAAATGTGTAAACTAGCGTATGGTTGCATCTCTTGAGTATCAAGGTCTTTACCAACACAGTTAAGTAAAGAGATTGGACGGTAATTACTACAAAGTTCTTTCGGAGCTTTTTTTATGCAGAAGATTTACATGTGCTGTTTTCCATATCAGAGGAAATTTTGATTTGTGAAGGCTTTTCTTGCAAATCCTAGTTAAGCTTAGTGGGTTTAGAATGGTTGGCAATGAGGCGATCAACAATCTGTTATTGGCACCCCACCCCTAACCCACCCTTTAGAACTTTTTTTTGTTTTTTTTAAACACGTGGCACACACAAGGTTTCGCTGAGCAACCAAAACGAGGCCACTGGTCCAACTGACATGCGCATGAATGACCATCCGTTTCTTGTTAGACCGCAGGCGAAAACATCAGTTCTGAGATTTAATTGTATCGTTGACTTGAAAACAAAAGACAGCGAGCCTACAGCTAAGCCTTTCATTTTATGAACTGAATATTTGTTTTAGCTGTTTCTCGTGTCTTCATTTACAAAATTTGGCACTGAGACTTTCACTTCGAGAAGGTACGGGCGTGCTGGATAAATATGATTCCAACGGCTTCAGGCTAACAATGTAATATGGATTTCAATTTGTCATGTTAGTGTTCAAATTAATCTGTAACGCATAGACATAGGCAGTGTATTTTTATTTAATTTTGTGCGTGTGTGTGGTAGTTATGCCTTATACGCTATTTTAGATCTAACTTTGGGTTTGAGTTAACTGGTTGTAAATACGCTGTTAATGATTAATTACACAATTTTGACTGAGTGAATATATCGGATACTTTTATATGAAATCTTATATGTTTATTTATTTATCTTATCTTATTATTGGTTTGTTTGTTGTTGTTTTTTAGGGGGGGTTGTTGGGTTGTTTTTTTATTACGTCAATCGACACCAATGGATTGAAGATTTCCTGAGAGGCAGCAGAGAGTGGTGATAGTCAAGACCAGCTAGTGTGACCAGTGGAATCCCTCATGGGATGGTGGTGGGCCCAATTCTATTTGTCATGTACATCAGTGATTTGCCCAATTGTGTCCACAGCAGTGGGTTTTTTTTTGTGTTTTTTTTGTTTGTTTTTTTGCACACAACACTAAACTTTCCTCCAGGAGTGACATGATGAGGCCACATATATTACAGGAAGAACTTAACAGGGACTGTACCAGATGAGAGGGAAGAACACTGATGATGAACCATTCCCGGTCAACCTAATAGAGAGTGAAGTGGAGAAAGATCTTGGTGTCTACATAGACAACAAGCTCTCATTCAAAGACCATACCCAGAATGCCTAGCTGCCCTCTTGAGTATCAACGTGCCCATGGTGATATAATAGACCAACATAAGTATATCAATGACTTCTACAAAGTACAAAATCCAGAATTTCAACTGCTGGAATGTAGGGACACGAGGGGCAGTTGCCTAAAAGTCTGCAAGGGACATAGCCATTTGCTTATCAGAAGTAACTACTTTGCAGAAATTGTCAGAAATTGCAGAAATTGTCATCAACATCTGGAACAACCTTCCAGACTTTGTAGTTACAGCACCAACAGTCAGTACTTTTAAGACCAGACTGGATGCCCACTGGGCAAACCTACTATACAATCCTGCTTGCTATGAATAGGTAGGACAGTAAGACCTGTACTGCCACGCATGCAAGTAGTAGTTCAAATCTGATGGTGAACAGGCCTTAAAAAAGGCCTCAAGTTCAAGTTCAAGACTCAGTATGTTTTTGTGTTGAGTACTCGTCTTCACAATTGATGTAATTTCTTTTACTGAGATGATAACTCATAAAGTTATTCTTATTTTAGTAGTAGTAGTGTAGTGAATGGCAGGCTGTCTGCCTTGGCCTTATGGCCTTTTTTGTGTCCCCTTCAATATCTGTTTCTTATTCCTTATTTGTGGGATATGCATGCTATTTTGCTGTCTCAGTTATTAACTGTTATTCTTTTGTCAAAGTAAAAAAAAAAAATCTTTTTTTAATTTGGTGGTCATAGCAACTAATCAAGATTTTAAACACATCAGTGCAAGTTTAGTTTCAGTTGGTAGTGCATTCAGTGTCCGTGCAATTCTGTTAGCTTATGAATTTTTCCTTAGGTTGGTACTACAGTGCTCTTAAGAAATTTCATCATTGAGTTTCTTGTACTCTCGTACAAGAACACAATATTACTGTATTGTAAGTGTGATCTAACCATGCTTTATATAGCAACAAAGTCTGTGTGAATTATGACAATAAGAAAGATAATGGATACCAGGAAAGGTCATCAGACTAGCAAACACACCCAGATCATATTTATAATATTATATTATGTTCAAACAGAGAAAAGCACTTTGAGAAGAAACAGAACATGTGAAAATGCAGACACACCAGAAACACCGGATTTCACGCACAAAAAAAAAGATGTTATTCAACATGGCTGCTTGCATGTGTTATATTATTTATTGAAATGCTCACAAAAAGATTACAGGAACTTTTGAAACAAACAACCACACATACAGCTGCATGTGATGAATACCCAGACCTGGATTAGTAGTCTGTATAACCTTTGCAAATCCATCTTACTGTACTCAGGCAGACATGGAATAACCTTCCACTCACTTTAAAAAAAAAAAAGTATTGCAAGTAAAAATATGGTTTAACAATCTCAAGAAGTATCTCATTAACTTCATGTGTAAAACTAAAAGACAAGCAAATCTAATCATTTACTTCTTCATAATTTTTGTGTGGAATGTTTTGTGTATGCTTTCATTGGTATTGATGTTATTTTAGAGAATATGTGTGTGTGGAATGTGGTAGGTGTGGTTTATTTGATTTTAAAATGTGTTTATAAATAGCAATGTGTGTGAAACAGAAATGCTACAGTGCATTTCATTGTGATAGTAATGGATTTAAATGAAAGCATGGAAATTTTTTTCCAAAAATATTTTCTTCTTTTTTTTTTTCTTCAGATGGCTTGATGCACAAAAAAAAGTGATTGTTGCTTATTCATTTAACTATCTTGAAATGACATTTTGACTTTCCCTCTCTCTCTCTCTCCTCTCTCCCCCCCCCCCCCCCCCACCCCCCCCCTCTCTCTCTCTCTCATATACTACTACCATCACAGCTGCCACCACCACCGCTGTTGTGTTTCTTTCAAATATTCAACATCATATATCATTGTAGAAAAAAAATCCAGTGTGGGCTTGTTTTTTTCTGTGTTTTTTTCCTACACCGGTTGGGTTGCCATCTCAATCTACTCTCATAAACTAATCACATTAATTATATTCATAAGCATAAGGGAAGTAACTATCATATGAATGTCACTCTCCCCACCCCCTTATCTTCAGCTTTTTAAATATATGAATGTTACGCCCCCTTTCGTTTGAGAAATCAATTTTTGCAAATTTGCAGTGTGAATTGTGATTATCAACTTTGAACTAATATGAACATTCATATACTTAAGTCAAATATTATCAAGAAGTTAATGCCTTATTCTGTTCTTATACCTATATCATTGCCATTTAATCAGGTAATTATATATTTTATATGAATGTCTTAAAACATTACTGAAACATATCTTTTTCTTTTTTTTTAAGTTGTTTTTCTCCATCATGCCTTTAATAGATGATGCCTTTCACAGCCATGGAAATATTTTTCGAAAGTCTTTTCTTGGTCACTTGTAGTATGTTGAATGTCTTCCACAGTGACCAATGCATTATTTGTCAAAATTCTTTCTTAATGAAAAATGTACAATGCACATCTTGAAATAAGCCGAAATAAACACAAAGCTGACTTCATAAACAGTAGACTATGAACATAAACAATCCACAAAAAAAAAATCCTTCTTTTAGGCAATCACACATTGCTCCCACTCCTTATTCTGTGCATGAAATCTTCTGTTTCTGGAGTGTCTGCATTTTTATATGTTCTGTTTGTTTGTTTGTTTGGAAGCAGGTTTGTGCTTCTTTGCATCTGCCGTCATCTTCACTTTCACTTTCCTCAATGTGTGTGTGGTGTTTTTCAGGAATGGATTGTTTTCTTTCTAAAATTGTACTTTTGTTTGATTTTTGTCTGTGCCTGTATAAATGTTTTCTTTCACCCTTATCAAATCCTTTCTGTTTCTCCTCAGAGTGTGAGTGCTTTTCTCTGTTTGAACATGGTATGATCTGGGTGTGTTTGTTGGTTTGATGACCTTTTCTGGTATCCATTTATTGCCATCATTCACACATACTTTATCGTCTGGTGTGAGTTTGAATAACTCTTTTGCTTCTTTATGAGTTTGCATATTACTGTCATTTGTAGTTTTGCTCTTTTTGTTTTTCTTTTAGTTCTTTTCAGATTTTGTTTGACTTGAGTCGATGTCTGTTTCAACGATGGCATGTTCAGACATATGGAGTTCTTTACCAGGGTTGGATTTTTTCTTGAAGACCATGTCCAGTACATTGGGGTTTTTTCTCATGGGCTCTACATGGACAAGGGTGAGCTGGGCTGCCTTTGTGACATTCACAAGAGCCTTGGCATTTTTTCCACGACCTCTTGAATCATTTTCATGACCTGCAATCTTGTTACTGCATCCCTCTTCTGAAGCCATGTTGCGTTTCTTTCATTGATTCAACATCATATACGAAAATAAAATCCAATACATGCTTGTGTTTTCTTTTATTACAACTTCAGTTGCATTGCCATCTTTAGTCTAGTCTCATTAACCAATCATATCTTAGATATTTATAAAATTCATAAGGGAAGTAACTATCTTATAAATGTCACAACCATTACCTCCTCCTCCTCTCCCTCCCAAGGCCATTGGTTTTTGACGATTATGGAAGACATGCAAATGCAATGCAGTACACTACAACAAAGCACAGCACAACACAGCACAGTACACCACACCACAACACCACACTGCTCAACAATGATATAGTTACATAGTTTTAGTGTTCATAACATTAGTTTTAGTGATCATAACATTGAATCTATCCTAACAGGAAAGGAAGTATGAAAGGTGAGGAGGTCACTAACCGCAAGCAGCTCAAGTTCACCCCGTTCACAGCAGAATCCTACCAACGACTGCAGCTCTGGGAAGCTGCCGAGAAACGCAAGGAAGCAGAGAGAAAAAATAGGTAAGGATCGAGTGGGAAATCAAGATTTTGTGAATTGTGAGAGCTAAAGGTGATATGTAAAAAGAGAGACATGCATGGAGAGCAATGTCCACACAAAGTTGGAATTTCACTAAATTACCATCTTTAGAAATAATTGATTCATAGGATTGTATGAATTATTTACAGCATAATATAAGAAAAAAACCAGGTGGAGGGGGCTGGGGGTGGGCAACATCACACTACAAAGCTGATGTTGAAGTCATGATCTGCAGAAATAAATCTAGTTTAAGAGTTTGTATTGCTTTGTTTTTAGAAATTTACTGTTGTCTTGACAAAACTGAACTGAACTTTTGTACTAAATGTATCGGGGTGTACCTTGCTGTACTTTACCTTATATAAGTTATGATATTTATTCACTTACTTCACTTAAGATTGGTTGTTGATGAAAGATTGATTCTTTAATGAAATGAAAAATGTTCAGCCTCTTGGAAGAACTTCCAGTTTTAACTGATGTGTTGAAACAAATTCTTCAGTATGTTATACTGTCTGTGTCACCAGTGTTTTCATTTCAGTTGAGAAGCCACATAACAGAAGGTACAGATGAGCTCAAAAACATGCCAGAAAAAAACACCTAAATTGCCTACAAGGATATCCTTTTTTTCCCCCACAACTTACACAAACACCTTTCTTAATCAGTTATCATCTCTTCCCATCCCCATCCCCACCAGTCACTCTCTCTCTCTCTCTCTCTCTCTCTCTCTCTCTCTCTCTCTCCTTCTCTCTCATTTTATAAGATGTGTTTATGATTTTAACTCTTACAGTTTTTCAACATGGACATTGTAATTATCATTTATTGTGTTAAGCAAATTGTAACTGGGTTCTTTTCTTCCCTCACTCCTAGGTAAAGAATGTTTTTGCAGATTTTTCTTTCATGGTATGGTCTTCATAGTTGGTTAGTTTAATTGGTAACAGTACTAATACAGTAATACTAATAGCAATATTTATATATATAAATTTAATACAGGTCTATGTTTCTGTCTCATGTATACATAACACACACACACATACAAACACACACATACAGAGGCACATACACTTGACACATGCACACACACATACATACACACACACACAAACACACACACACACACACACACACACACACACACACACACACACACACATGCACACACACATACTTTACATTTCCTGATGGATTTATTGGATAGGTCTCAAGAAGCCCACCTAAAAGATGGGGAACTGAAGTTTGGGACGGATGAAGACACGGACAAGATTCAATGTAACCCAGATCTGGTGGAAGGCTCAGTTCTCAAACCCACGTACGGCCAACCGCCCCCATATTTATTGGGACTGCCGTTGGAGGAGGTGGACCGAGGCATCACTGATAAGGTATGTACATCATGAGGCAACGGGAGACTGTCAGTATTTCTTTCAGTTATGAATAGGAAGGTCTGTTTGTTTCCTAGTTGAAATGATTTTCAAAGATCTCTTTCTCTCTCTCTCTCTGTTTGTGTCTCTGTCTCTGTCTCTGATAGTTTAAACTATTTTTGAAATATATCTCTTTCTGCCCCCTTTCTCTCTACTTATTTTCCTAACATTTTAAACCTTGACTGGATCTTGTGTTGATGTTTCGTTTTAAATGAAAATAGAAGGCTGCACTGCTAAACAACACCATGGCAAGATCACCTGACAATTCCTTGTCGTGATACCCAGTCTTCTGCAAATAATACTAGGGGAGAGAATTGAACAGGACCAGATATGACACAAAGAATTTTGCGAGCGAGACACACACACACACACACACACACACACACACACACACACACACACTCATTCACACTCACACTCGCACAGATACACACATACACACACGAACGAGCACACGTGGGCATGCATGCACAGTGAATCAAACAAGCGAATAGCTAAGATACAGAAACAAACATATCACACTACCAAGAACAGGTGTAGTTAAGAAAAAAACTATTAAACAACCAAGTCACCTCACTTCGCCTACGTCTATTGACCCGTTATGGGACAAAGGCTGCCAACAGGTGCTCTCCAGCCATTCCGGTCCTGTGCCAGTTTCTCCTATCGTCCACAGGAGCAGTTTGTCCTCTGGATGCCTGCCTCCAAGTTTTGGCATCATGTATTATTGGACAGGGTCTTATCCTTTTCCCCAGCAGGTTCCAATTAAGGACTTGCATTGTGGTACTGGATACAGGCGTGCGGTGTGTGTGTGGCCAATCCATCCTTCTGAAGCAGGTGTTGATGAGGTGTAGATTCTCTTAAAAGGGCAGTGACAGTGGTTCTCCAGGTCTCTGCTCCATACAGTCGTACAGGCTTCACTATAGTGATGAAGATCGTGATCTTGATATTAATTATGAGATCTCTAATTCCCACACATTCTTTTTAAGCTGATGGAAAGCCGCCCTTGCTGTGCCAGAAACAACCAAGTAGGTTTACAATAACTGTTTCTGTTACAGTGGAGAAAGGCTTGAGGTTGTGTGCCAAAGGCGTAAAAGTATTGGCAGACAACTTCAAGCCTTTGTCTTGCTAAAAAAAGCATCAGTTATTGTTTTACTCCCTGACCATTTTAAGAACAACTACCCAGTCAATACCCCCGTGCCCCCCCACACACATCCACACACAGACACACCATACCCGTGCTTTCCCCAGAATATCAAACACTGACCATAAACATGAACAACTTACTACCCAAACGACCCTTACCTCCACACACACACCACACTCACCCTCCACATAACAGCTTTTCCCACCTCTCTCTCTTTGACACATTTCGATTTCCATTCTGAACAACTACAAAAACACATGTACATCAACATAGCCGCTGTGGTGAAGTGGTTAGCGTTGCAGACTGACGGCTTGGAGGACGTGGGTATGAATCCCAGCGGAGGTGGGTTTTTTGGCCTGTGGCCAGCTCCCACCCAGAGTTGAGTGTGCTATGGGCTTAAATGGGGAGGTTGAGGTCACACAGTCGAGTGTCATCCACTTCAAGGATGTGTCGTTGGGTGTGTTGCTCTAATTACCTGTCCAACACTGCAAGTATCTATATCTCTCGGGCCTGGTTAACACCGGAATATCATTATGACAGGAAGCGTAAAGTACAGCCTTGTCACACAGTCCCAAACCAGAATGAACCTCCATAGCAACATCATTATGGTCATCCTCCTCCTTCTTCATGATCAAATAAGAACAAAACAGTCTCAGAGTCTGTGGTCTTTCATGCCCTGCTTTCATGGTGACCTCAGTTTCGATGCCCCTCCACTTCCATGCTTGGGGTGAGTCCTGTCAATGTCTTCAGTGTCGGCAGATTCATAGAGGGCTGTTGTTTGAGGAACGTGGTGGCGGTCTCCACTCTGGGAGGGACGCTCACTCAGTCTGGCTCCGCGACTAAGCCATTATTGTCGTTAGTAGGGGGCTTAGTAGGTGGTGTCCTAAGTACGTTAAATCAGAACAGGCATCACTGAACACCACTGAAGTGACTCAGCAGCAGTGCAGGGTCTCCTCTGGTGTGTGGCCTCCTGGAGACCTAATATTGATGGCTCCCTGCGAACTGTCGATGCTGGAACTGTGACGGACAAACCCGGTTGTGGCCATGTATGGGGGAATCTGAATGAGCAGCGTGGGAGTAATGCCACTGAAACTGTGCAGATGATGGGGCAGCAAAAAAAACAAAAAAACAAAAACAAAAAAAACATAGTGTGTTAAGTGTGCATACCTATCAGTTGGGAATGATCCAGATGGATGAACAGTAACCAGAGCCTGTTTTGTGGTCAACCTAACTAATCTAAGAACAACTGTGTGTGCTTAAGATCAGTGACCGTGACCCAAGTGGCAGTGAACCAGTAAAAAATCAATGACTTTCTGACTTCTCCATATTTTGTGGTGTGAAACCGGCATGTATCCACTATCTGTACTTGAACAAGTTTGACTATATGAGATGCATGGTTGAGCCCTTAGCTGTGTGTAGGTAGGTCCAGCTCTTATATGAAAGTACGTGACATCAGCTGACATTACCGAATTTCATCAGTATTTGTGATCATGTTACACGGCCTGTGATACATATTTCTCAGTAAAACCTATTTCAATGAATAAACAAACCTTTGATCTGCACTTGTGTTGTATTTTTTTGTGCGTGAATGTTGACTGCAGTGCACCTCAAACATGAAAAGACTTAAAGAGCAAAAGGTATACAGCAGAGAACAACCCGTGGTGCCATTTCTGCAGAGCAATTGACAGCAACCTCGATCACCAACCGTTAGAAAACTCTTACAGACTGTGACAAGTACAATGTACATGGCTGAATGACCACTCTGTGTAAAGCTGAGACTCTGAACTTTGACATCAGAGTAGTCATGAATCTGGTTATGACTGTTTTTTTTAAAAAACAAAAAAACCTTAACTGAAAGTTCGCTTAATTTTTGAACGAATACAGATTTCATGAATTTGAAAAAATCTGCATCGTGACATGGATGACAAGAAAGGTTAATTTTTGCTCTTTGAAATGATACAAGTTTTGAACAAGAAGGTGTAGCTTGTCATAGTCCGTAACACGCGGGAAGAACAAACTGCTTGCTTCGAGTCAATTCAAAATGACGACCACCAGGACTGTATCTCTGCTGAGCACTGCCGTCAATGTTGTGCATTCATTTACAGAATCACTATGTCTGTTTTACAATTAAACCACAGAAATCAATTAAATAGTTTATATATAATCGGTCTATAATATCAATTTCGTGTTGATATTCAATTTCAGGCTATAAATGATTCAAAATCACCGCTGTATGTATGACACGCAGACCTGAATCCAAAAGCCGATGATTGCTGTCACATTTTCAGTTCTCACTTCAATTTCATAGGTAATCACTGAAAAGAAACACGATCTACACTTAGAAAAAAATGTTTCTTGAAATCAGTATTTATCTCTTTGCGTTTCATAAAGCTAATGACCATAAAATGTCTACGTTTCATACCATGTGCCAGAGTAACGAACGATAACTCTGTAAACTGTATTGTTCATATTTCTCATTTGAAATTGAAATGTTATTGTTTTTAAATACTTACGATTATATTAGCACACTCATTATTAGTATCAGTTATTGTTATAATTGTTATTTGCATGTTTTTCATTTTTACAGCCAATTTCTTGTGAATAATTCTTTAAGGAAATTTAACTGATTTGTTTCTAGTTTCATTTTCTTTGTGATTACTGAATTGGTTATAATGTTTGTGTGTGTGTGCGTGTGTGATTACACATTTTTAAAAGGTGAAACTGTCAGAAATGTGATATCAGAATAAAAAAAACTTTCTCAAATTACTGAATGATGATTGATAGTATTAATCTATTAAATTTAGCAGTTGATAATACTTGTATCTGGTGATAAAAGAAATTAAAACATTATCTCTGCAACATAAAAACTATAACTCTGTTGGCGGTATATTAACTATGACTTTCGGAGGTAAATTTAAACTAAGTACTCTGATAGTGTAACTGATTAAAAAAAAGAAAAGAAAAGAAAAGATAATAAAATTTATCAGGTGACTGACCATGAGTTCTTAGAACTGATGCTGAGACAGTGAGAGTTAAAGGCTGATACCCAGTTTTATAAAGTTGTTTATTGAGGTATAGTTGAGTCTTCTTAAAAGAGATGCAGGGGAGACTTAATGGTATACAGGTGAAGTGAATTTTCAACTGAATATTTCATTTTCAAAATATTAAAAATCTGATTTGAGACCACTTTAACATCATTGTTCAGTCTTAGTTTTGTATTAAGTGGTCATTCAGCTATTTTCTTTATATTTGTGACTGTCATATGCCATGGGGGTTTTCTGACAGTAGGTGTTGTCAGCAGCTCTGGAAAAATGATGCCAAAGGTTTTTCTCCACCGTATTTCCTTTGCTCTTTTTTTGTTTGTCGTGTATCACAAGCAACGTTCACACAAAAAATAAAAACAAGTGCAGATTAAATTTTTGTTTATCCACAGAATGTGATTTTGTTGAGAAATAATGCATGACGCTGTACAACATGATCACAAACATCTTTGATTCAAATTAGGATTAGGTCACACCAGCTGTTGGCTTCATCTGCAAATATTCTTGATTCTTGCGGTGTAGAAGGCCTAACACGCCTGTTCATCATTCCAGAAAAAAGAAAATACTACACATTAGACTGTGTGTAGCATGCGTGGCACAGACTAGTAGTAGCATTCTGGGTCGTAGAGAGTGGGTATACTCCTCCAGTGTGCATCCAGCCGGTTTTTGAATGTATTGACAGATGGGTCAGTTACAACACTGTCAGGAAGGCTATTCCATACTGTGACGACACGTTGGGAGAAGTAGCCAGCATGTAGGTTCAGCCTTCAGTGTCCCTTGGCCAGCTTAAGGCTATTCCACCGGGTATCCCTGCCTTGGAAGAGGTGGAGCACTGGTCGATCTGTGTCATAAATTCTGTGGACGTATTTGTATACATCAATCATGTCACCTCTTTTACGACGATGCTTCAAGCTAGGTAGTTTCAGGCTAGCAAGATGTTCTGGGTAGGGGAGCTCCTTCAGGGAACCTATCAGGCGGGTTGCTTGTCTTTGAACATCTTCTAGGTCAGTGCAGAGTGTCCTGTGTCTTGGCTGCCAAACTGAGTGGCTATACTCCAGGGCTGGTCTCACCAGGGACTTGTAGAGTGAAACAAAGGTTTTTGGCGTAAGATGGTCGAAGGTTCCTCTGAATATGCCTAGGGTTCTGTTGGCTTTTGCTGTTGTGTGTCCCACGTGGTTCTTGAAGCTCAGGTCTTTGTCCACCAACACACCCAGGTCTCTCTCGACGTCACTCTCCTTCAGCCAAGGAGTGCACTCCACTCCCTGGGGGTCCCGTCCCTTCATGCAGTAGGGGGCTGCTTCCTTTGGACTGCCCATTTTCAAGACTCTGCACTTTTCTGGATGAAAGCATAGTTGCCAGTCTGCGATGGGGCACGCTATCAAAGGCTTTCATGAAGTCCATGTACACTGCATCCACCCCTCCTCCTGCATCAATCATCTCGGTCCAAATGTCCAAAGTCTCCAATATCTGAGTTGTGCATGATCGTCCCTGTGTAAAGCCATGCTGTCGCCTGCTGATCAGTCTGTTATCCTGAAGATGTGCTATGAGCTGCTCTCGAACAAGTGCCTCCAAAGTCTTGCAGAGATGCAAGTTAGGCTTACTGGCCTGTTCTCCAGTTATCAGGGATCTTTCCAGCGTTCAAAGGCTTCCTAAAGATGATGCTAACAGGAGTACCAAGATCATCAGATAACTCTACCAGCATACGTGGGCTGATCCCGTCAGGTCCAGGTGCTTTCCCAGTCTTCAGGCTGGTGAGGTGCTTCCTGACAGCTTCATCTGAGATGACAAAGTCAAGCAGCTCAGAACCATACGCATAGTCTGGCATCTCTGGTAGATCGCCGTCTCTCTCTATGGTGAAGACACTCTGGAAGAAACTATGTAGGAGGTCTGCCATCTCCTTGTCTGTTGTCGTCTTTGTTCCATCCTCTCTTTTCAGATCTGCAATGCCTGTTCTGGCCTTGGTTTTGGATTTGACGTACGACCAGAATGGGCTAGTCCTGCTGCCTTTTTTTTTATATTATTATTTTTTTAAGTTGTGAACTCAGCCATCGATGGACTTAACAAGATTCCTGGCTTGAACAATAGACATGGTTCATTTCAGCTTCAGTCATACAATATTTTGTGTCCAGGAATATAGTGTATCGTGTACTAAAGATGTATAACATACATGCAACAGGACGCACCACACTGCAGTATTTTATTTTTAATCAGACAAATGCAACCAATCATGCGAAATAAATGGTTGCATAGGATTTGTCCATTATTTGAAAACAGAATCATGCCTGAATAGTTTTGTCAGTTTGTGTATGTTTGTTTTGTTTAACCCTTTACCCCACTTCTAGACCGGACTTCCCCCCCATCCACCCGCCCCCCAAAACAACATAAAAAAAAACACCACAAACAGCTAGATAACACATTTATAATCATTTGATACCTAATTAAAAAAAAAAAAAAGAAAAAAAAAGAAAAGAAATTCCAACAGGAAAATGCCTCTTGAACCCTTTACAAACGAAATATCATCATATTAACAATTTTCATTATTTACCCATTTTTCCATTGTGAAAATTGCAAAATGGGTCATTTTTTAATGCAGAAAATTGAAAGATTATGAATACTGATGGAGCTTAAAAAAAAAGTAATTAAAAAAATAATAAAGCTAAAAGCAAGTATTATAGATAAAGTAGTTATCAAATTTTATCTCTGTAGTAAAAGTAGTTTCAGTTGTATGCTCTTTGAAACATAGCACTTTGGTAGAATATGCCACTTTCAGAAAAATTAAAGAAACTATATCTCAAAAACTATCGAAGATACAGCCTTGAAATTTTGCATGGTTTTATATGTCATAGGTATCTTTGTGCCTGTAAAGTTTTGTTCCTGTCAGATAACTTTTTAAAAATTAGTGGCCCTACCTAATGTATGTGTAAAATGAAATAGCCTATGGATCAGTGTCATGTCGTGCTCCCTGTAGTGGTGGATCTGCGCTTGAATGTGTCAAGAGGTCTTCGAGCTCTTTCTTCTTTATGGATTCTTCTGTCTTCATTGCTGCCAGTTGTCATGGTCTCCAGATTGCAAGCTAAGGATGATATATTTTATTTTATTCAGTAAGACTTGCTATTATGAAAAAAAAATATTGGATATACTACATTCCCACTTTTTTAACATTGAGTGAATGATTCAAACACAACATGTTTGGAAACTTGTACTCAAACCCGGAATCATATTGCCAGCCTTTTTTGAGGAAACTTCCACGGATTACGTAGCACTCTTGTCTTGAGTATTCTTCTCATGCTGATTTAGGAGGGGTGTAACCATTATGTAATGTGTGTTGCGGTACACCAACAATGCATGATAATTGTCTTTGGGAGATTTTTCATTGACTGCACAGAACATTAAATTTTACTGTTTGACTGAAGGTATCGAGGTGACAGTGTTACATGTTCTAATCCCCAGGACTCTGCAGACAAGGCAAATCTGCAGAAGCAAACTGTGACCCATTTTCTGTGACGATGTTGTCATAATTCCACATCCGCTGAAAACTTGCTTTGTTTTGGTCACTGTTTCTGCTGCAGTTAAAGATATTGACATCTTAACAGCCTCAATATCTCTCAAGTAGTAGTCAACAGCAGTGAGAAAACAGGTCATTTCATAATTCGGAAGAAATCCAGTGCAAATTTTGACCAGGGTTGCTCAGGAGATGTTGTTTCATTCATGGGTTTGCTTTGATCATTTTCAGTTTTTGAACACTCTGGACATGTCTTCATCATCTTCTGTATGTTAGATGATAAACCTGGTCACCATGCGGAGTTCACATCGTTAATCTCTGTCATTTTGATTACTTACTTACCATCATGTAGATGCTGAAGTACGTTACGGCGAAGAGTGGGAGGATTGGCAGTCGGCTGCCTCCCATTAGAAGTCCATTATTAATTGTCTTGTTACCCTACTCACACCAGTGTGGTCTCGTGTATGAATGGCAACTCCATAAATACACATTGTTTTAAAAATTGTGTTGAGTTACGTACAACTCAAATATTTTCAGTTGATGTTATGTATACTTTTACCAGATTCCATCTTTTTTTGTTCATTGTATGTTTGTTGTTACCTTTTTTGTCTTGTTTTTGTTTTCTTCTTCTTCTGTAAATTAAGACAGTATTGTTATTCCTTTTTGTCTTGTCTTCAGTTTTTTGTTTTGTATTTTCTATTACTGTTAATGTGTGCACATGTGTATGTACCGGTAGGTTTGCGGTAATGTAAAATTTGAATAAAACGATTTTGTTAAGTCGTACAATACAGAACTGTATGTTACAATACAGTCCAATACAGTCAATACAATACAGTAGTTAACAATACAATGCAATACAACATAATGTTTTGAAAGAAAGAAAATGTGTGTTCAATGTGAAGATTGTAATATGTGCCATCTGAAACACGTTATCATTGACACTGGGATTTCTTGTGGACGTCCAGACATTTGTTGTATTTTCCCGCTGGCTGAACCACATCAACATTAGCCGTTTCTCCACTGCCAAATCATTCTTCATACTGCCTGTCACCTTTCCCTTGCGGAGGATGGCCATCTATGTGTGCACCAATCAGGTTTTCGACTTCTTCATCCTCTTTGTCATCATCACGAACTGCATTTGTTCGGCCATCCCTGCAACTAACAACGTGGCCTGGCTGGAGTGAGCCAACTGTCTGTCTGTCTCAGCATCTGTCTTTCAATGTCTCTGTTGTTTTGTAGATCTTTTTGTTTCACAGTCTCTATCTGTCTCCCTCTCTCTCTCCCACCCCCCTTCTGTCTCTGTCTCTGTCTTTCTCTTAGTTTTTCAAATCATTATCTTTATGTATAGTTGTTCTCATGTGGACAGGCCAGTGGCCTTTGCTTTAAACTTCCTGCGTCTGTCTCTCCCCCTCTCTCTCTCCACCCCCTCTCTGAAAGGTTAAAAATCTAACTCCAGGTTTGAGGTACATGAATAAATGAAAGAAATATACAGAAAAAGGGAAGCAAAGAAACAAAACAGAAGCAGGAATAAAGGACGAAAAAAAAAAGCATGAAGAAACATAGATACAAATATATATCTGCTGCCTGGGGGGGAGGGGGAAAGCATGCACACACATGCCCATGCACGTGCATTCAAGTGTGGTTGGACAGAAGAAGAAGAGAAAAATAAAGTGAGCTGTGTTGTTTCAGATACGTATTTTTTGGAATCTACACAGCTGAAATGGTCGTCAAGTTGGTGGCCAGAGGTGTGTTGTTCACCAGCTATACCTACCTACGTGATCCATGGAACTGGCTGGATATGATTGTTATTGCCTCAGGGTGAGTGCACAATCAGCTACCTTGGATTTGAACCAGCCGACAATCAGCATCACACTACGATCTCTGGCAGAGTGAAACACTCTAACAGACACACAGCAAAAACTCGAATGTATCTTCAACATCATGCCATAAAAGAGCTGTTGTCATTGTCATCGTCCGTTAATGTTATTCTCATAGTCATCACCATGATCATCATAGCAATGAATATTGTCGTCGTCATCTTATCTTAATTTTTTTTCTTCACTCATAATCATATACCAGGGTTCAAATTTAGTGGGTGCCCGGGCGCAAATGCGGATGTTGACGTTTATTGCGCATTAGCAGCGAACAGTGTTTCCCATCTTCAAAATAAAAGGAAAGGCTCCCGATGACAAAAGCTCAGGATGACAAAATGAATAAACAGCAGGAGTGTACAATGAAGCCTGACAGAAAGACTTTCCTTGGCACATTCTATTTCATTTTATTATGCTGGCACCCAAAACCACAATTGGGCACTCAAATGTTTTGTCCAGAGTGCCCAACTGGCACTCAAAAAAAAAAGAGAGTTAAATTCGAACCCTTTATATGAAGCAGAATGTAATGTTTAAAAAGACTTTGTACTAGTCTGTTTAAAACAAACAGATTAGAATAATCAAGCAATATGAATAACTACAGGCAGCAGCTGCAAACGAATATTATAATGAAGTAATATGAATATATTTATGTGACAGTTACAAGCAAAAATTGTTTTGATGTAATAAGAATATTTATTTACTTGTTGCAAGAGAAAATGATATCCCCCAGACTTGGCCCTCCTGATCACAAAGCCATTTTCTTCAGTCTTTCAATACAGACTTCATGTCAGAAACATAACACCAAGTCTAGAAACTTGAAGACGAATGACACTAGCTCTTTCTGAGAAAATGTTAATAAAGCAGCCACTTTATTTAAAAATGACTGTCCTGAATCCAGACTCCAGGATGATTTTAGCCAGGCTTTACATGACTCATTTGATTGCCATGCACCTGTTTGTACTAGATACGTAACACTTGGGGGACCTGCTACAGATTTGTTGCCTTGTTTTGAGTCCAAGGGCCCCAGATCGACATACCATTTTTCAGCTTTTATTGATGAAAGGCAATCCACTTTTCGAGTCTGCCTTGGGTGATGTGGGGCCAATGGTCTTGAACCTCTACACCATAGAAAATCACGATTGTCAGTGATGGAATGATAAAAGGGATGACAGCCTTTTCAGCATGGTGGCTGGGTCATAAAACGTGGGTAACTTGAACATTGTGGGTGATACAAGTTTGTATGGCTGGTTCATAAAGTTCAGTTCAGTTAAGGAGGCATCACTGCATTCGGACAAACCCATAAATGCTACACTATATCTGCCTAGCAGATGCCTGACCAGCAGCGTGACCCAGCGCATTTAGGCCTTGAGAGGAAAAAAGATAACAAATTAATGAATTAAACAAAGAATAAGTAAGAAAATAGATAAATAGATAGAATAAGATGTAGGAAAATATAAATAACAGTGATGAAAAATAGATGTAGCCAAGCGCTTAGCTCAGGCTTCAGATACTGCTTCACGCACAGGCTGTATAGCAGACACCTTTTTCTCAACTAACCGCTGGTCTCCAACGACCCGCGCAGAATGTGTGACGCCATTCCCGGTTTGAATGCAAAGCCCATTCTAAACCTGTTCTCTAAACATCTATTAAATCAAGTCTCTGTATCGTTCACTGCAATGTTATATTTGTTGTGCTTACACACACTCTTTTATCAGTTATAAGCATATTCAATTTTAGTTTAATCGTTCGTCAGTGTAAAGATTTCAACTGACGCTAAGCTTACGTCATTTGGTCGACACTTAACGACATTCATTCCACAACTAGTGTCGCTCGATGCCATTGGGTGAGCTGAACCTTGTGTTTGTGACACAGCATATTTAATTAAATATATCTTTTGTCAGATCAGTAAACTGCAAGTATTATATACTGTCAGAATGGTTGCAATTCCATCTTAGGATCTATTCCATTTGTGATTGCCAACATTAAGCTGATTTAATGCAGTTTGTAATTTTCCGCGATGAGCTCGCTAAAACTGATCAGTTCATGTGACTTAAATTAAGATTATAAATTCATCTTAAAAAATAAACACTTCATTTTATACTCATTAGAAAGTAGGTGTTGAGCTGCTTCTTTTGCGACCTATCTGACGTAAATCGGTTCAGGAATCATTTAGAAATTTATCATTGAACACCTTGTCACAAACAAAATGCTAATCAAATTTAGGGGGATTTGAGCTGATTCACTTCACAGGCCACGCTAGCATCATTGCAGTTAGCTTAACTTGCATAAGTAGACGGAGTGCGTGATCACTGGTCACTTTTCATGTAGCCAGTCACTGGCTAGAGCCTGCTCTCTCTCTCTCTCTCTCTCTCTCTTGCTGTGTCGCAAGCAGTGTGTGTGTGTGTTTGTGCGCTGTCCCGGAGGCCAACATCTTGCTACGTATCGCTTGCACTGTTTTCTCTCATCTCTTTATTTTCTCTTCTCATAACTATTGTAAATAAAACAATAGAAAAATCCTCTTGTGTCTGGCCGTCTATATGCCTCTGGCCTGCGCATGGAACTTTCCTATCCTTTAATACAATCATCAGTAATTCTTTTGTACCGTCCCCTTCCTTCTATATAATAACAAACCACTCGGTTCATAACACGGCTACAAAAGTGGCATTGCCCACAGAATTTTGATCCTTGAAAATATTCTTTCGACAGGATATTGATCCTTCACAAGATTGATCCAAAATTATTCCTTTTAATGTTTCAGTCCTTTTATCCAAATTAAATTCATTCCAAAATCAAAACCCCATGCCACTAACTCTATCAAATAGATAAAAGAATAAGCAAATAAATGTAAATACACACACACACACACACACACACACACGCACATGCACATGCACATCATATATAGTCTTACAGTTACAGATATGAAAGCACAAACAAATGTACACAGGACCAACACCGAAAGCACACGAGCCCTCACGCGCGCGCGCACACACATACACACACACACACACACACACATACAGACATACATGCACACACACACGCACCCATCCCCCTCCCTCCCCCCCACCTCCCCTCCAACAGACATAGACACGCACGCACATTCCTATATTCTGTAGATCCCACAATACAGACATACACACACCTCCTGCCCTCATCACTCACTCACTCATACACACACACACACACACATTCCTTCATATCGCAGTTCCTACCACACACACACATACAGCCATCTGATATCACTTAACAGTGAAAAGATATTAAACTAAAGAAAGAAAATACACATACGTGCACTTGTACACATACAGAGCTCTACTGATATGCATACACGCAAGCACGCGCACACACACACACACACTGCCACCAATTTGCTGCAAGAGGGGTGAGAAGAGTTCTCCGATGTGTTTTGCTCAGTCTCATTTATTTGGGAAATCCAAGAGAGACAATGTTCTGTTTTGAAGAAATTTTCGCAATGTTGGTTTGAAAATGATGCTAATATTCGTTTGATTTGCAAAGGACCTTTCATGTTGGACTTACAGCTGCTCCCTCTCTGTATCTTTCTTTCTTTGAAGCAATCAGTGGTGTGATGGCCTGGTTTTTAAGGTAGTCTTTTACTTTACTTAGGATTTAAGATTTTCCCAGATGTAGACCAAACGTTGTTGCATTATCTGCAAGCCTGTCGGTCCACTCATTTCCATTAACATCTGCATGTCCGGGGCAGTATGACCATATAAGCTTTTGAATCTAGTTGTGCATTACTTCATGCCACTCTGAGTTCCTCATTCCACTTGTAATGTTTCGAAAGAGGTTCATTAAGTCGATCAGAATCATGGCATGTTGATTTCCAGGCATGTGAATATGTCACAGCGACTGGAGATCATGTGTCACAGCTTCAGCGTCCTTTGTCAGGCTGGAGGTTGTGACTTTGTATGCGGCATTCTTTTCCTTAATTATTTTTCGGTTTTGCTTTGCAATGAATACTCAGCTAGATGATGACCTCTTCTTTACAGTTTTCATCAATGAGTAGCTTCACTTCTGCATCCGTTATGCCCTCTGGCTATTCCTGACAATGTCTTCCTAGAGTGAGTGAAATGACGGTGTTGAAAAGATGTTTGAGGTTTTCAGGGTTTTCCTCACATTCTTTTTCTTTCAGGACTTGTAGCTGGCATACAAGCTGGATTGTGTCTTCTGCTTGTCCCATCCATGTCTACTGCATCCTAGAAGGCTGCCTTTTGGTTTCCTTAACTGCTTCATGCAGTGGGTTTTGAGGGTTTTCTAATGCTCTGAACTTGGCCTTAACCTGTTCTTCTTTCTGGCCTACATTGAAGGAAGGTCAAGAAGGTATCATATGGTCTCCTTAGGGGTGTCTTTTGTTGTTCCAAGGATCAGCCTCATAGCTTCATTTTGAGCTCTTTCCAATGTTAGGAGGCTGTTTTGAGACAGTGTTGTTAGCCTAGTCTGTAGTTAGGTAGCGGCAGCCCCCATGGCCGATGCTGGGAAACCTATGAACGCCTAAAAAATTGACTAATTTTGAAGTGCATTTTCTCAAATTTGATTTCATTTTGTGAAAAACTATCCAACTGAAATAATTATTTATCATCCATATTTTTTATTTTTTATTTTGTTTGCTTTATACAATGCGTAATGAGTTCGCGGATGGAAGAAAAAGAAGTGTACTGTAACGCGAAATAGCGATCCTTGTTCAATGGCGGCCGGCGTCTTTCTGAGCACGACACAGTTAGTTTCAACCACATAGTGGAAAAAATGGCATCCGTTGTTTTCCATTCATTGGTTACTGTTCGAAAAACTGGGAGCCATGAAAGGCGAAAGTTCAAGGAGAACTTTCGTGTGTTTTTTTCCAAGCCTTGGGCGAAGTAGGGAAGTTAGATCTGAGCGCAAAG
Organism: Babylonia areolata; assembly: GCF_041734735.1. Lineage (NCBI taxonomy): Eukaryota > Metazoa > Mollusca > Gastropoda > Neogastropoda > Buccinidae > Babylonia > Babylonia areolata. The sequence goes on from NC_134878.1 coordinate 51,147,790, forward strand.
TTACGGGAATTTTTCGGCTATCTTTCAACGCCTCGCGCAGTTCGAAAATGAAATCTGACCCTACACGATACTGTATGAGTGGTAAAGAGCATTTTCTACTGATTTCAATGGTATCCGAAACTAAGATTTTTGATCCATGATCAATTTGCTCAAGCGATTCAAAAGCAGGTACCCCTCTTCGTCAGTTGCATCGGCCCAATCAACATTCGACACAGGAGAGCGGCACTTCATCTAACACAAAAATGGCATTGTTTCTCCAGAAAATCTTAAGTTTCATCCATAAGTTTTATAATATTTTTGAAAACAAATGTCTTTAGCACTTTCATGCACAATATTGAGCTGAAATTCTTTGAATCAGGATTTTGATCGATGTCAGTAACTGAGCAGCTTGGATCTATTTCATCAATGTTTTCCTAACGTGACACCGTGTTTCAATCGGAACACGATTTATTTTTTTCTGAGTAAAACACACAAAAACTATTGATACAGAATGAAAAATGGACATGTTAAAACAGAGCCCATGAATTCCAATTACTAATATTTGATTGATTTTTGCTTTAGTAAGCAAAATATTACCTGGGTCTAAAACCGGAAGTGCTCGGGACAGCATTAGCGTCGTCTGCTACAGACTCGGCGAGTGTTAAATGAGTAAAAAAATTGTAATGTGGTTTCTTTTTCCATAAGATGAGCATTTCATTCAACATCACACAAAAGTCTGATAGTCTGATATTCTAGATGCTTTCTGCTTCGATAGCTGTGAAACTTTATTTTGGTGTCATATACTGTACCATGTCAAACTGATGCAAACTAGGCCTATTGGTTTGCTCTGCTTGGCCAAATTTCGCGCGGCTAACAGTGAAAAGATGGGCCCACCGCTCTCAGCCAATCAAACGCCTCTAAAAACTATAAGCGCTTAATCATTCCTTTGGCCAAGGCTCTCCACGCCATCTTGTCAGGTTTACGCTCTGTCTCGTCTTACGCTTTTTTCGGCTGTTCAGCGTATCCTTTTGGCCTTATTTTGTTGCATGCGGCTTGTGTTTATTGTATTCTTACATTCTGTGTACTCGATTCGACTCGGCACCCTCGATTCGTTCGATTTTTTCTGCCTCTAAGTCGATCCTGTCTTTCCTTTCTCTGTTGGGGGTCGGATTTTCGCTGGGTGCCTAAGCGCGGGTTCCATGCCTCGTGTGCCATACCACGAAGGCAGGGAATCATGATGCTGGGATTGAGACTCGGTAAGAGACTCTCCCAGGCCCGGAGCTCATGATTCCTCCCGATACGGACCGCGGCGATGCGTCGTTAGACGCTGATCGCGGAGGCGACGTTCGTACCAGTAAAACGGTCATGAAGGGGACCGGGGGGAAAGAGGTACGAGCGTCGCCTCCCGAGGTGTTCCAGCGCGAGGCAGGGAGAGGGGGGAATGGCAAGTCATCTCCGTGCTGTGGGGACTCGCAGCTAGGCGCGGACTCCCGAGGGGAGGCCGCGCCCGGCCATTACCCGGGTCCCCACTCGGAGACGGCCCTCACGTGCCCCATTGTTGTTCCCCCTCCTCCCTTCTCTGTCGACCCCCCTCCCCCACCTCCTTTTGGGGGGGGAGAAAAATTTGGTTCCGGGGGGGGATCTCTACTTTGCCCACCCCGGGCCAAGCCACCCCAGTCTCCCCACGGGAGGGGATTCGGGGCGCGTGGCAACCTGCTCTGCAGGTCTTCCCGCTATCCGGCCGGTCTCCCCTGCTGGGGGAGGCCCGTGCGTGTCAGGCGGTTCCGGGCAGTCAGCCCGCTCGTCTTCGGGCGGGACTGACACCCAAGTCGGACCTGACCTCCCTCCGACTTGGCCAGGTTGTTCCCTTCATGGAGGTCAATGCACCAGTGACCCTTGGGGTTTGGGTCACAGTATGGCTGGTGCCCACGGGTAGTTACCCCCATTCTACCCGTACTGGGGCGCATCTAGGATGCACACTGGGTTGCCGGGAGCACCAAGGGCCAGCCCCTTGTCCGCTCCCCACCGGACCCAACCCAGCACATCTCACAGGGTGACACACACAGCCCCGACAAGTGGGATCGACTTCTTGTCGGTCAGGTCGAGTTCCTCGACCAATATTGCCACTCTGTCCACAAATCGGGCCTCTGTCAACCCACAGGTGACCACCACGGTCACAACGGCCTCCTTGTCAGGACCGACGGCTGCTCAGGGGCCCTACTCGGCCCGGCGGAGCCGGCAGTCCCCACCTGCCCAGCCCTCGGTCCTACAGTGAGATGAGTGGGTGTTTGTCCCCACACAGCACTCGTGGGTCACTCTTGCATCCAGGGACGCCCTCTCTGAAAAGGTGTGGCACCCACCATCCCAAGCATGGTTGGACCTACGGTCCACACGCTCCCCACCCGCTTCAGGTGTCAAGGACATAACAGTGGCGGCCATGGTCCCGGCTCGGGATCGTCCCAGCTCATCCCGATGGGCTGACCACAGCTCACAGGACGCCCCAGTGGGTACATCCACTTGGGATGGCACCCAGCAGGGGATGGACTGCGAACAAGAGTGGGAGCCCCTGTCTTCGGATGAGGACGAACAAGCAGATGAGCACTCTTCGCCCACATCCCATGGGGGACAGATTGAGCCCGTGCCTCCCTAGGGACCAGCCTGAACCAAACCCGGACTTTGCCGAGCTCGAACTGACCCTCCCCAATAGGGCCACGTATGCCGAAGCAGTCCCTCAGGCTACTTTGTTACCTTTGACCCTCCTTACGCCATGTGACTCTAACTCCAGAACCACAAGGCAACTCAGAGTGCCAGAAATGGTGCAGGTATGGCTTATTAAGTCAGCCCGCACTGTCAGGGGTGCTGCTTCCATCCCTCCTCTAGGCAGGGAGTCCCTCTCTGCCCCGGGCGCCTTTTCCCCGGGAAAGTTTCTTAAAGATTCCTACAAGGGAGGGTTGTGGTCCTGGTACACGCAGGACCACCCTGCCTACAGCGGAGCAGAGCCCTCCGCACAGGACAGGATGTTGGTCTCACAGCGCACCACCTTCCCCACTTCAGCTAACCTATCCTTTAAAACGTTAGCAGAGTGGGACAAATTGGCCCGCCGCTGCCCCCTCGAGGTTTCCACGGCGTACACCTTCGACACGTTCCTTCACAGGGCCAATGACCTGTGCGAACAGTGTCCAGTTAATCAGGACAAGGGGTCTCCTTCCTCTGTCCCGCCGGGCCTCTTCACCGACCAGAGGTTACACGCTTTTGGCAATAGGGTAGCATCTGGTCTCACGGCAGCTGCAGACACAGCTACCAGCCTTCACTTCAATACTGTGCTAGCGCGGCGTGATGCCATTTTCAGCCTCTCTAACATTCCTGTGGAGGAGAGGGCTGCCCTGCGGTCCATCCCAGCACAGCAGCACTCCCTCTTCGGCCAGTTCCCGCTCCATTTTGTCAGCCACAGGGCAGAGACAAACAGGGAGGTGGCCTCATATTTGGCCCACACCTCTCATGGGCTCCAGGGTTCTATGCCATTGAAGAGACTGGCCACCAGGGCCCCTCCATATACCACGCCGCCTGTCAAGGCAGCGTGTGCCGAATCAGTGGCAGAGGAATAAACCACCTTAGGTCTGTCCAAGCCGACCGGCCATGCCCAAGGCCAGAAGGCAGCACCCCCAATGACTGGGCCCCGATTCAGCACCGCCAGTCGTTCAGCCCCTCCAAGTAGGAAACTTGTCCCGGCATGCACATCAGTGGTGTGCTCTGGGACTCAACGACGGGATTATGTCGGTGCTAGAGTCGGGGTACATGCTGTCTTGGGTGGAGGATCTCCCCCCTCTAAAGATCCACTCTTCCTCCTTAGGTGCCCAGCTCAACGGAGCAGGAGAACGTCCTAGAAAAAGAGATATTGCACCCACTCCTCATGGGGCTATATCTCAACTCTCGGACCCGGGCCCCGGTTTTTACGGCTGGTTGTTGGTGATTCCAAAGGTCTCGGGAGGGTGGAGACCAGTTTTGGACTTGTCCCCCCTCAACAAATTCCTCCCCAAAATCAAACTCAAGATGGACACACAGGCACAGATTCGGGAGACCATCCAACAAGGTGATTGGCCTACCTCTATCGATCTGGAAGATGCTTATTTTCATATACTCATCCATTCGGCATCCCGTCGGTACCTGAGGTTCGTGTGGAGGGACAAGGGGATCCAGTTCCCGGCCCTCCCATTTGGTCTGTCCCTTGCCCCTTTCCTGTCTACCAAGGTGGTGCGGGAATTGGTGTCCATCGTCCGCTCGGAATCCATTTGTCTCTGTGTGTACCTGGACGACTTGCTTATCCTGGCCCAGTCGCAGGCCCGGTGCCTGAGTCATACGGCCAGACTTCTAGACCTTTGCTCCCAACTGGGCTTCCTCATGGACCAGCAGATATGCGATCTGTCCCCATGTCAGTCCTTCGACTTCTTAGGGATGAGATTCGACATGCGGTCTATGATAGTCTCTCTGGCGCCAGATCACTGGTACCGTCTGGCAGGCCTCCTCAGCCACTGGCGCCACTCCTCCCAAGATACAGCGCAGACACTTTCTTCCCTCTTGGTCATGATGGAGTCCACGGCACCTCTCATTCCCCTGGACAGGGTTCTCAAGCGCCCTCTCCAGAGGGTACTGAGGTTACGCCAGTCCCAGAGCACTCAGCCATGGGATACCCAGATATGTCTGGGCGAGTGGTTCCTCGAGGTGACATCAGAGTGGTTAATCACCCCCTTTGGACACAGGGGGTGCCCTTAGCCCCACCTACTCTTCAGGTGGCACTCTTCACAGACGCCTCCTCCCTGGGCTGGGGAGCCCACATGGACTCACTCTATGCAGCAGGGACTTGGTCCCCGGAGGAGCGCCTATGCCACATCAATGTTCTGGAACTGGAGGCAGTTCGCAGGACTCTCCTGCACTTCATGGGGGAGGCCACTGGCAAGACCATCCGCTTGTTCACGGACAAGACGACGGTCGCATGTTATGTGAACAAATGGGGGGAGCGCACTCGGCAGACCTCTCAATGCGGACTGAGGCTCTCCTCCGTTTGGTGCCACAGCAAGGGCATTGCACTTTCAGCGAGACACTGAGCAGGAAAAACCAACTTCTTGGCAGATGCTCTTAGCAGGCCCAAGAGTGTCATGCGCACAGAGTGCACCCTGGACAAGGACAGCCTTCAGGGGGTGTGGGAACAGTGGTTTCGGCCGATGGTGGACCTTGTTCAACAAGAGACTTCCCACTTCCGTGTCTTCGGTTGCCGACCCAGAAGCGTGGGCAGTGGATGCTCTCTCTCTAGATTGGAGCAGTCTGATTGCCTCCGCGTTTCCTCCCTTTCCAATTCTGTCCAAGGTGATACGGAAAGACAGATTGGAACACCCGCAGCCGATCCTCATTGCGCCGAAATGGCCAGCCCAGACCTGGTTTCCGGACCTTCAGTCCCTGACACATGTTCCCACCCCTGGAACTTGAAACCAAATCTCATCTGCTGAGGCAGCCTCACTCGGGCACTCCGCATTCCAATCCTCAACTGCTCCACCAGCACGCATGGCTGCTGTGCGGTCGGAACTGTCAGCATCACCATTGAAGTCCTCGACCCCTCGGTCGGCCTCTGTGTCGGCTGTGCTGACCCAGGGGTCTGCCTCCTCTGACCTCCTCTCCATAGTCACCAGAGCAAGGAGGCAGGGAATGGAGACTTTGTATGACTTTCGCTGGAAGATATGGTTGCGGTGGTGTACAGCTCAGGGCATTACCCCTACGAACCTTACGAGCATGCAGCTGGCCAACTTTCTGGCTCTCTGCTCCTCGGTTCATCCTGTCTGCTAGTTCTGTGCGAGGGTACAGGTCTGCCTTCTGTACCACAATGCAAACAGCTAGGTGGTTCCGCCTTTGAAGTGGATTGCCTGCTCAGAGAGGTGGCTAGGGGTGCCCCTCTGAAGGAAGCTAGAGACCCCAGAAGAGTGCCCCTCTGGGACTTGTTCCTGGTGCTGGATTTCATTCGAAAACAGCCCTTCCTACCATTGGGGACTGTTCCTGTTGACATCCTCACCCTCAAGACCACTTTCCTTCTGTGGCTGGCCACAGGCAGTCGTAGAAGTGAGCTGCACGGGCTTAGTGAAATGCCACAAGATCTGGCCTTCCACAGAGATGGTTCCATCACTATTCGTTTCCTTCCAGAGTTTCTGGCTAAGAACCAAGACCCTGAGGTTCCTTCCCCCTCTCCGAGGGTCAGACCTTTGTCTGATATTCTTGCCCAAGATGATGAGGATAGGCACCTGTCCTGTTCGGTGTCTCAAATATTATTGGGATAGGTCTCGCCATAGGCGTTCTTCTCAGAGGGGTCTGCTCATCTCCCTCAATGAGAATTACAAGAAAGACATCGCTGCAGGCACCATTTCCCGCCAGGTTTCCCAAGTCATTCGTAGAGCCTACTCTCATGCACACAGGGATATCAGCTGTCTTCATCCCAGGGCACACGAAGTGCGGGCCATAGCTACTTCGGCTGCCTTCCAGCACTCAGTGCCAACGCAGCATGTCTTGGAGGCAGCCTTCTGGCCGTCTGAGAATCCCTTCATCAACTTCTACCTCAGGAATTTCCGTATGACCAGGGCTGACGGTTCCAAGGGGATTTCCTTTGTCGCGGCTAACACTGCCGTCTCAGTTACAAGGGCTCCCCATATGAACCAGTAGGCGTTGCCCGCCTCCATTTGCTTTAAATTCTGCATCAGTTTGACATGGTACAGTATATGACACCAAAAGGAGGAGTTTGTATTATACTCCATGTTTGGTGTTAAATATACTTACCATGTCAAACTCGAATGCCCGCCCGTCCGTCCCCGCGTCTCCGCCGTGGTTCTCATGGGGCATTTTTGTTCATGGCCACGGAATGATTAAGCGCTTATAGTTTTTAGAGGCGTTTGATTGGCTGAGAGCGGTGGGCCCATCTTTTCACTGTTAGCCGCGCGAAATTTGGCCAAGCAGAGCAAACCAATAGGCCTAGTTTGCATCAGTTTGACATGGTAAGTATATTTAACACCAAACATGGAGTATAATACAAACTCCTCCTATTAATATATACAGACAGATAGTTACTATGCTCTCACATTCCAAAAAGAACAAGAACACCAATTCATACCAACCCCCCCCCCCCCCCACACACACACACACACCCTCCTCTGCAAACTTCACTTTAATAATTTGCTGAAAGTTGTATAATCATTCCCCTCACTTGTCTCTGAGTATCATCCACCAATGGTAAGTAGAGGGGAAGGGGTTGTCAATGGTTGTGGCAAACTTGGCACTGAGCCAAATCACTGACCACTTGCTCCGGCTTAGAATCCCTGACTGCTGACCCACCACCTCCTCCCTCCAGTCATCCCCTCCCCCATTTTTTTCCTGTCAGTGGAGTAGGTGTGTGTGTGTGAGTGAGAGAGAGAGAGAGAGAGAGAGAGAGCAAGTTTGCATTTGCACATGTATGCTTGTGAGTATGTATGTCTGAGTATGAAAAAAGTGTAATTTGAAGAGATATATGATTAATTTGAACAGTGCAGTCAACATCCTGTTTCTTAAAAAAATTAACACCAATTTTTAACAAACTAAAATTAGTAAAAAGAAAATCAGTACAATAATACCCATAGCCTAAGCTGCACATCAGATTAAGTCAAACTATATAACACTATCTGGGATCCAGCAATTAAGAGTGTAACGTGTGTGTGTGTGTTCATGTAACCCATGATATGCTATGCATCTCGACTGCATGAAACAGGAAACAAAGAGATAATTCATGAAATGATAAAATGCAAAATACCATGCACATATTGTGAATGAAATATTCACTTTGATATTTATATATATCTAAGACATGCATTCTCACATACACACACAAATAAAGGTGAGTACACAAAATATATGGTGTGTGTCCATCGAGATCGATGATGACCATCGTTGTCATCCATCTGGGGGAGGGTGGTGGTGGGGTGGGGGGGAGGATGCTCATGAATCTATCTGTGAATGCGCAGATGGCTGAATAGTCCAATCTGCGCACGAAATGTTCGCTGACAGTTGGGGCAGACAAAGACGGGCATATCATTGTCAGGGAGCTTGTTTGCCCGTGACTTTCTGGCCTGCCACTTCTGAACAGCTGCAGCAGTCCTGTTGGCCTCGCACAACTTGGCGCCTTTGTGCACAGCAGCACGCCATTTGTCACGGTCCACTGCAGATTCCTCCCAGGAGTCAGGGTTGATATCAAACGCTTTCAGAGAGACTTTCAGAGTATCTCTGAAGCGCTTCTTCTGACCTCCGTGTGATCTCTTCCCTTGTTGCAGCTCGCCATAGAAGAGCCTTTTGGGCAGCCGATGGTCTGGCATGCGCGCCACGTGTCCAGCCCAGCGAAGCTGGGACTGCATCAGGATGGTGAAGATGCTGGGAAGGGTGGCTTTTGCGAGCACCTCTGTGTCTGGGGTCTTGTCTTGCCACTTGATGTTCAGTAGCTTCCTGAGGCATGTTGTGTGGAAGTGGTTCAGCTTCTTGGCATGTCATTGGTACACTGTCCAAGTTTCGCAGGCGTACAGTAGTGTGGGGAGAACTACTGCTCTGTAGACCTTTAGCTTGGTCTCAAGACTAATGCCTCTTCTGTTCCAGACATTTGCACTGAGTCTACCAAAAGTTACGCTTGCTCTTGCAATCCTGACGTTCACTTCATCGTCGATGGTCGCATTTCGTGACAGTGTGCTGCCAAGGTATGTGAACCGCTCCACCGCACTCAGTCTCTGACCGTTAACTGTGATGTTGGGCTCAACGTAGGGTTTCCCTGGGGCTGGCTGATGGAGAACTTCAGTTTTCCTCGTGCTGATGGTAAGGCCGAAGTTCCTGCTGGCAGTGGCAAACTTGTCAACGCTGAGTTGCATGTCAGCTTCAGATCCAGCGTTGAGGGCACAATCATCAGCAAACAAAAAGTCTCTGATGATGTCTGTCATGACCTTCGTTTTTGCTTGAAGCCTTCTGAGGTTAAACAACTTACCATCTGTTCGGTACTTTAGGCCGATTCCAACATCGCCATCTCTGAAGGCATCAGTAAGCATTGCAGAGAACATGAGGCTGAACAGCGTTGGAGCCAGGACGCAGCCTTGCTTGACACCATTTGTGAGAGCAAAAGGAGCAGATGTTTCGCCTTTGTCCTGGACTCGAGCCTGCATGCCTTCATGGAATTGGCTGACCAAGGAAATAAATTTCCGAGGGCATCCGTACTTGGCCATGATCTTCCACAGTCCCTCTCTACTCACGGTGTCGAAGGCCTTAGTGAGGTCGACATAGATGGAGAACAGATCAGCATTTTGCTCCTGACATTTCTCTTGCAGCTGCCTTGCAGCAAACACCATGTCGGTGGTTCCGCGCTCTTTCCGGAATCCACATTGGCTCTCAGGCAGATGACCTTGGTCAAGGTGTGCTGTGAGGCGGTTTAGTAGGATCCTGGCAAGTATCTTGCCTGCGATGGAGAGCAAGGAAATGCCCCGATGGTTATCACAGGCTTGCCGGTTCCCCTTTCGCTTGTACAAGTGAATGATAGATGCATCTTTGAAATCCTGGGGGATCGTCTCTTCTTTCCACATGAGTGAGTACAGCGGATGGAGCTTCTCAGTCAGCACAGTGCCTCCATCCTTGTAGACCTCTGCTGGTATGGAGTCTGAGCCAGGTGCTTTGCCACTGGATAGCAGACGAATTGCTTTCTGGGTCTCAAGAGGTGTTGGCGGATTGTCCAGTGCTTCGTTGATGGGGACTTGTGGGAGACGGTCTATGGCTTCATCATTTATGGAGGAAGGGCGATTTAAGACACTGTTGAAGTGCTCAGCCCAGCGTTCGAGAATTTTCTCCTTCTCGGTGATCAAGGTATTCCCATCTGCACTGAGGAGGGGGGATGATCCTGAGGATGTGGGGCTGTAGACTTCTTTTAAGGCATCATAGAACCTCTTCATATCGTGCCTGTCAGCATATCCCTGGATCTCATCAGCTTTGTCACTCAGTTACTTATCCTGCATCTGGCGTAACTTTTGCTGAACAGTCCTGCGGATGGCACCGTACACATCCTTTTTTGATGTGGACTTTGGGTTGCTCAGGTAGGCTTGATGCAGACGGCGTTTCTCATCCAGAAGCTGCTTGATTTCATCACAGTTTTCATCAAACCAGTCTTTGTGCTTTCTGGACATGGGTCCCAGGGTCTCTGAAGCTGTACTATAGATCAGCTCACGCAGGGTCCTCCAGTCAGACTCCACATTCTGGTTGTCCAGAGAGGCGGATTCCAGACGATCTTCCAGCAGCTCCACAAAGGACTGTTTGACGGTGATGTTTTTCAGCTTAGTGATGTTGAGCCGTTTTGGAGCCTTCTGGCCTTGGGGGCGTCTCTTGGGCTGGATTCGAATATTCAGCTTCGAGACTACAAGGCGATGGTCTGTCCAACACTCGGCGCCGCACATGGTCTTTGTTACATGTACATCTTGCCTATCCCTTTTCCTGACGATGACATAATCGATGAGATGCCAATGCTTTGAGTGAGGGTGCATCCATGACGTCCTGTTACGGGTAGGGAGGCAGAAAACTGTGTTGGTTATCAGCAGTTCGTGCTCTGCACAGGTCTGAAGCAAAAGCAATCCATTTGGGTTGCAGTGGCCCACACCGTGCTTTCCAATCACTCCATCCCAGGAGATGTAGTCAGAGCCAACTCTAGCATTGAAGTCCCCAAGAATGATGAGCTTGTCTGCTTTAGGGATGGCAGCAATGACAGAGTGAAGGTCCTCGTAGAACTTCGCCTTCACTTCATCCGGGTTGGTCATGGTTGGGGCGTAGGCACTGACAATGGTGAGGTGCTTCTGGCCAGATGCCAGTGGGAGTTTCATGGTCATAAGCCTATCGTTGACTCCCTTTGGGATTCCAGCTAGCTTGCTGACAAGTGCTGTTTTTACTGCAAAACCAACGCCAGCCTCACGTCGCTCTTCGCTTCCTCGTCCACTCCAGAAGAAGGTGTAACCAGATCCCCGTTCACAGAGCTCGCCTTCGCCTGCAAGCCGAGTCTCACTCAAGGCTGCGATGTCGATGTTGTATCTGGCGAGTTCGGATGCAACTAGTGCTGTTCTCCTTTGGGGTCTGTCCGCGTTATCTCTGTCCAGGAGAGTCCTTATGTTCCAAGCACCAATGGTGAGAGGAACGATCCTTGTTTTTTTCTTTTCTTTCTCTTTGTTTCGACCGCTGATGTAGGGTCCCCGCCAGCCGCGGTACGCTGGCCAGGGTGATATGGAGCAGGCAATTTTTAGGGCACCTTTTCTAGCCCCTTCCTCATGCCAGGGAGGTGAGCAGTGCATTCCTAAAGAGGGCTGCTCAGACGCTCAGACGGCTGCCGAGCTCTATCGCTGCTCCTGTCGACAAAGAACGACCCTATGGCCTGAGCCGCCTGCGTGCAGGTCTGCGGCTGCGACTGCCAGTGTACCCACACCTGTCGTTTCGTCGCTCGCCTGTCGCCACAGGACTTGGGGGTGATGAAATGATGAAGGATGAAAGGTCATTTTGGATGACTGATGACTTGCGCGATGAGTTTGTTTAAAGTGAAGAGGAGTTGCGCAACGTCAACCTCACTCTCTCGTCCGGGTCCACCAATTTCCAGTGGCAAGTGCATCCGTGCTCACACAAAATATATATATCAAAGAATAAGATACTAAGTATGATGTGCATATTAACAATAAAATATTCAATATTTAGTAATCATATATACCTAAGACATTTAGTAATACATTCATCTCAATCATGAAATGTAGTACCCTGAAGTGGAAATATTTGAGTAAATAATCGCATGCAACAAAGACACATAAGTTGAACAGTACATGTAGATGGCAAAGCTCTTGTCAGCAACTGGAAAGGACAGACCCCCAAAACTTCAGCCTCAGTTGCCAAAGCATAAGTTATTGCTGCAATTTGAGTTATTGTGTGAAAGGAAAATGCAGCCAAATAGTTCAGTGCAGTGAATTTTGTGTTGCTGTTGAATGCATACTTACCTGTCAGTATGCCATTTTATAATTCGGTTATCACAGTGTTTTCCTCCCACTCAAAACACACAGAAATTGACAAAATCCTAAACATATATTAAACTGAGAGCTCTGTTTTTGGTTGTATGTTTTAAATTTAATATAACTTTTGTTCTTTCTTATGAGCTGATCTGTGTATCTAACATGTTGCAGAAAGGGCTGCTCATGGCAGGGCATGCAAGACCTATTCATTGATCCAAAAAGGCCAGTATGAACAGGTCAGGTAGCGAGCAGTATGTTAGTGCTGATGCCAGGAAACCTGTGAGTGCCAAAAAAGATATTTTTTGGTGTGCATTTTCTTTCTTGTGAATCAAATGCCACCTTTTATTTCTTATTTATTGTGGTTCTTCTACAATGAAATGCATGACTGGGTTCATGGATGGAAGAAAAAGCTAGAGAGCTGAAAGAAAACAGATTCATATATCTGTCATTTTTGCTAGCAACTTAAGTAATATTTGCTCCCTCTTGGGAACCTTTGTTGTGGAGTGCCCCATCAACCTACCCATTCTGTACAATGCTGTCAAGTTGCATTTGTTCAAAAATTTGCAGTTATTTTGCAGAAGCTGATCAGCCAAGACCACTGGTAACTTATTGTGGCTGTAACTTCAATATTTTTTCAAAAACAAAAATTTTGAAGAAGTCTCATCCACAACGTGCACCCTTATTTATGAGGAAATCGGGTATCATTCATTTTCTGCCAACTTTAGATGAAAGTTTTAAGATTGATTTTAATTTATTTTGAAAGCTGACATTTCACTTAATACACACACAAAATTTCCTGGTCCTACTTGTGACAGTTACTGAAATATTCATCTTTGCAGCATGCTACCCCAAACAGTCTCTTTTCCGCTGGTCAAATTGAAGATTTTTCAAAGTTTGAGACTCTGATACTTAAAATTCAGTAAATTATCCTGCCTGAAAAAAATTCAGTACACTTTTTGTGATGTATTCTGCAAGATATTTTATTATGAAATGCAGCTGTCTGTTCTTTTCAGTGCTGTAGACCTTCAAAGTTGCTATTCTGTGCAGATTGGCATGTCTTGATTTTCTATTTCCCCCTACTTTGACAGGCATATTTTCCGATTTCTTTGCTGCTGAAGTGTTATTTTTTTCTTGTGCAGTATGCTATTATCATATGTTTTTTAGAAGTATATGAGTTTTCATAACAGTATCATCATGGACAGTACAGTATGACTGTGAAAATATTAAGTACTAACAGCATGTACGCATCGTCACATCTTTAAAATGGAATATCTTCAGAACCAATCAAGATATTCACTTACCTTTTTTTTTCTTTTTCTTATATTGTCTTGTTGTTTGCCAAAAATCACATTTCAGTCATTGTAATGAATATTTAAATTTTCACTGCCGCCACCTACTGTAGTTGATCACACTGAGAATGAATTATTCATTTAGCCGGAAGAGGTGGTGTTGTTTGATGCCTTTGATTGCGATTGCCTTAAGACTGAAAGAGCCTTTCAGCATTTTAGAACAGTGCTTGCCATTGCCTGAAAGAGCCTTTTAGCATTTTAGAACAGTGCTTTTAGTATGTTTGTTCTGAAGGTCAGCATCCTGTTGAACTGTATACTTAGGTAGTGTAGACAGTTTTAGTGATCTGAATTACATCGAATGAGACAGCTGGTAGTGATTTGCTTGCGGGTTTGTTGTTGAGAGTGCACAGCAACGTTTGGGATTTTGCTGGATTGGTGTAAGATCCTGTGCCCTTGCACCATTGGGCGATATTGTTGAGTTGTTTCAGGATAGCTGTAGTTCTTTCTTGAGCATCTTTTGAAGATTTGGAGAACAGGCCATTGTCTGCAAAAGTAAGAACACAAGCTACTGCATTGTTGCTTAAGTCTGAAAGGCCTTTTGTCTAGATGTTGTAGAAGACACGAGATAGCTGAGATCCTTATGGCAGTCCTATGGAAAGTTTAGAGGGTGCAGACATCCAGCCTCCGAGATGTAGGATGACGGTAGCAGCTCTATGAGGTATGCAAACTGGACTTAATTGGAAGCATCTTTCAGGTCAGTTGCAAGTGCTAATGTTTCTTCGTTTCTTCATGATCCTTCATATACCTCATATGCGAAAACAGTCGCGTTTTTCCATGTACACCTACCTTTCCTGCACCAACCTTGATTTGGAGGGAGAACATGCCTCTGTTCAAGATCCCAATTTCCTGGCTATTATGCGTTCTATTAGCATTCCAGCAATGTTTTGCATAGTTACAATGTGGTAGCTGCCTAGCTGACAGTGATCCTTCCCTAGTTTTGGTATGAGTTTTAAGAAGCTATGTGTCCAATCCTCTGGCACATTTTCGTTTTGGAAGCTCGAAAAGTTTTGCTTCTGTCATCTTCTGATAGCTGCTTGATATCCAAGTTGCAAACTTTGTCTGGGCCAGGAGCAGTATCTTTCTTGCATTTTGCTATTGCTTCATTCAGATCATCACAAACACACACATACACACACACACACACACACACACACACACACACACACATGCACACACAGATCCTGTCCTGTAGGACTCTATGGTGTGTATCAGTCTGACCAATATGAAATGTTGAAGGATGTGAAAGGACTGTTCCACTGTCATAGGATACCCTCCCTTGCTGTCAAGACTGACTCATTCACAGTAACCACCAACAGCAGTGCCACTCAAGCCTTGCGGACATTCCGCGTGCTGAGAGCAGTCAAGACCATCTCAATTTTCCCAGGTAGGACACTTGCATGAAATGCAAATTTACTATTGATATACAGTTTTCTTAGGCAGATAGGGAAACGTTACTCCAAGTGGGAGGTAAATAATTTGGAAATTTACTGCAGGTTTGGTATTCATTTCCCTCAGGTGGTTTGCATATTTTATCAGGGGAGACATGTCTTTAGACAAAATGAAAATTTTCTCTAAATAAATGGGACATTGTTCCCAAGACTTGTACATTTCGCAGATGAAGTGTATAGTTTCATAAGACAAGATGGATATTATTTCCCATGTGAGATGAACATTGTTTCTTGGTAAGATGGCCATATTTGCAAAACGTCTGTATATTTTCCCAATTGAGCCAGACATATGTCCAAGCGAGATACAGATATTTCTCTTGCTTAACTGCGTGTTGCAGTGTGTAACGCACAGCTGTGTGCTGCTTCACTATTTCAACCACACAGTTCCCCACCTAATGTCCTCTTCTTTCTTTTTTTTGTAAACATTTTCAGTCTGTGTAACAATCCTGTCTTTTGGTTGTGTGTGTGTTTATGTGTGTGAATCATAAGGCAGCGATGATATCAGTAACATTTCTGGTTGAACTTTGCGCATACATATCTGCACGGGGTCAGGCCACAGGAACAGCGGGATAAGCTCTGTTGTCCTTTCTGGCCTTAGGTTTCTGATTGAGATTTGCGTGCTGTCTCTCCTTTAAGATTGGATACCCAATGTTTTACTGTGTCCTAGACACTGGCAGTTTTTCCACCCAGTGATGGGATTGTTGCTGACCATGTGGTCCGTGATGTTGCAGGTCTTAGGACGATCGTAAACGCCATGCTGCGTGCTATCAAGATGCTGATGGAAGTGGTGCTACTGACCATTTTCTGTCTGCTGGTCTTCTCTCTGGTCTCCGTGCAGATCTACAGGGGCACCTTGCGCCAGAAGTGTGTGAAGGACCCATCCCAGCTCACACACCTTCAGCACCCCAATGAGCCTTTCCATGAATTCTACAACAGGATGCTCAGGGATCCCAGTTAGAGTCCCTTTCTGCATTGGAGTTGATGAGTCATGGCGATGTTGTTGGGTGATAGCTATGCTGCGAGGGTGGGAAGATAGATGGTGAACATGTTCATGCCAATAAGGGTGCTAAATACTTGAATGATTGAAAAAAGCATGATGATTATGAATCTGATGTTTATCATGAATCAGTGGTGTAGTATTTGATGATAATCCCAAGGATGATAAAAAAATGCAGCAAGTGTGACAATGATAATGATACTGACAGTGATAATAATAATCATTAATAGTATCATCATCATCATTATAACAATGACATTGACAGTTTTATTATATAACAATATTGTTGACAGTAGTAATAAGATTAACAATAAGAAATGATAACAAGATCATGATCTAGATGATGACGGTGATACTGATATCCAGTTATCAGAGTGACCTGATCATTGTCACATTATCATCATCACCTGTATCTTGTGTTACGATATCATACCATTTAGCCTTCAATTATTGATTACCATTCCCACATCTGTCTCTTTCTCTTTCACACACACACCTCCAATCCCCCCTCTCTTCTACAAACACTCACAAACTCATATACACACTGAAGATAGCTGACAGTGCATTTTCAGTGCAGCTTTAGAAGTGCATGCCAAAGGGACTGACGACATGGCATAATGCAGGGTTTCGTCTGAAAATTCTAAAGCTGTGATACATTTCCTAGATCAAGGAAAATCAATACGACATTTGGTCATCTTTTAGACAAAGTGTCCAGAGGCCAAAAAAGAAAATTGTTCCATTTCCTTTCTTTTTTTCAGTTACACTTTAATTGGAAAACAACAACAGTGATGCGGTTTATCAGTGGCATGTTTTACCAAACTGAAATAAATGAAATATCCCTTTTCGAAGTGATATCTTGTGAGTTGAGAGTTGGATATGAAACTTTAATAAAAAGAATATTTTACTAGCTGTAGTAGTTGATATGGACATGACTTTACACTGTGGTCCAGGCTAATGTGCACAGGTGACTGTTCTCTTGGTCCCAGTGTGTGACTATGAAAAAGTCTTCCGACTTTGACTTCCTCCAGTCCAAATCTGTCAGAAATGGAAAGTCCTGTTTGTTCTCTCTACCCATCCTGTGAGTGTAAGAAAATCCTGTGAGTGTAAGAAAATACACTGCCCTGACAACAACTTCAGTTTTTTTCTTCGGCGGCATTGCTGTTCAGAAGACCATCAGAGTTAGTTCCTTTGAAGCCGCTGTCACAGTGCCAAAGTAAACATTGTCAGAATGGGCTGTAAGCTGCATACATACATATGAATAAATGCTCATAATAATAATGATGATAATAATAATACTGGTTTGAAATCTTTCCAGGGGTATTTAAGTCCTTAAAAGCAGGTACTTTGATGATGTTGATCATGAGCATTGGATGACATGTCTGACTTGGCAAAAAATCGTTAGGACTAGGAGCCGATTTGATTGAAAACATGTCGAGAGCTATCAGTCCAACGTCTGGTGTCAGATGCTCAGATGAATCCCTGCATACGTTGATGTCAGACAACTCAGTATGATTTGAATTTAGAAGTATATGCCAAAAAGACTAACGCAGGGCAACCTTCTCAAACGGAGCGAAATGTTTGTGAAGCACATTACGGTGTAATTACAATGTGTGCATGAAAATGAAGTTGGTACGGTCACACAGTAATGTCAATACTATGTTACATAAACTCTGCCACACACCATACCTCTCCCCAAGCACACACACAACTTTTTGTTTGTATTTGTCTGTCTCTTTATGTCGCATGCATGGACACACATACGCGCACACACACATACATGCAGGTAATCTATTGAACAACAGCAGTCGTTTTGTGTATGTATTCATGCGTCAGAGGAAAACTGACAAATAAATTTTCTCCGGAAGTACTTTGTCTTTTGACACCAAATTTAACATGAAAATAGAAAAAGTCTTTTTTCCACACATTCGAACGACAATGCACCCCTGAGAGGGCAATAAAAATAGTAAAGAAGTAAAAAAAATGTTTCCACAGTCATGTGTTGTTACATTTTTAGTTCTTTTTCACAAAACTTAGCACTTTTATCTGGCATATTGACACATCATCAATAGCAGTCAATGTATCATATTCAGTTCAAACAGAAACTTAAGAATTTAGCTTGGAAGTTACATTGATGCATACATCTTCAAAAAGCAGCAAAATAGTACCTAATCAAAAAAATTTAGATTTGAAAATATGTGTCAAGGAAAGATTGTTGTGTTTTGTACTCAGTGTGAAGCTCTTGCACAACATACATTCATGTAAGTGGTCATGTTGGTAAAAGTAGCGTCTTCAGAGACTTCTTTTTGTGCATATGATTTTCACCATGCTGTTCATATAGATAATTTGTGAAAACTATTAATGAAAGGAGGCTGCCAAGTTTCATTTAGAAAATGATAAATGATTTATGCAAAAACCATCTCTTACTGCATAATGCCCACAAACGACCATTCTAAATCAGTAGATCTTGCATTTTGCCGAATCATCAGTCTGGACAGTTGAACTGAACTTGTGCTACACATGAGTGTGAAACAAAAATTCCCGGTGTCAGATACAGTTCAAGACAAAGGCAGCAATCATTTGGAGGGAAACAGTCATAATTTTTTTAAAGATGAGTGTTTCATGACATTCGTCCTGAAGATATAATGATAAGAGAGGTTTGATCAGGCTTGGATACAATCAGTCACTTTACGAGTGAACATGAACAGAGAAAACTACAGGAACAATAGAATCGCAGTTTAGTTTATACAATAGAGCAGTGACATCAGTGCTGTAATGTCAATTATTCCATTCCTGAAAATCTTTTCTGCTTAAGAAGGCAAAATGTGTTTGATGGTGATGGCCGTCATGCAGGAAACGTGACCTTTGACAGCATGGTTTTTGTGCTGTGATCCATTATGACTTGAGCCAGGGAAATACATTTATTGAAACAGTGACTTATTTTTTAAAAAGTTTGTCACATTGCTTTGTTCAGCAAACTCAATGCAGAACAACAGTTTAAAAAAACTTGTTCAAAGAATTTAAGTTTAGGGTAACAATGCTCGAAGACGACTGTTATGGTCATCCAGTAATCGTCGTTACTCCAGAGATGGTTACCCCGGTAGGTCAGTGATCGAGTAGAATATAAGAATTGCCAACAATGAAACCAAACCAGCCGCCGTGGCGAAGTGGTTAGCGTCGCGGACTGACGGCTGGGAGGACGCGGGTTCGAATCCCAGCGGAGGTGGGTTTTTCGGCCCGTGGCCGGCTCCTACCCAGAGTTGAGTGTGCTGTGGGCTTAAATGGGGAGACTGGGACCACACAGTCGAGTGTCATCCACTTCAAGGATGCGTCTTTGGGTGTGTTGCTCTAATTACCTGACCAACACTGCAAGTGCCTGTATCTCTCGGGCCTGGTTAATGCCGGGATATCATTATGACAGGAAGCGTAGAGTACAGCCTTGTCACGCAGTCCCAAACCAAAAAATGGACCTCCATAGCAACATCGTCATCATCATCGTCATCCTCCTCCTCCTTCATCGTCATCAATATAAACAAAATAGTCTCAAAGTCTGTGGCCTTTCATGCCCTGCTCTCATGGTGACCTCAGTTTCGATACCCCTCCACTTCCGTGCTTGGGGTGAGTCCTGTCAATGTCGTCAGTGTCGGCAGATTCATGGGGGGCTGTTGTTTGAGGGACGTGGTGGCGGTCTTCACTCTGGGAGGGACGCTCACTCAGTCTGGCTCCGCGACTAAGCCATTATTGTCGTTAGTAGGGGGCTTAGTAGGTGGTGTCCTAAGTACGTTAAAACAGAAAAGGCACCACTGAACACCACCGAAGTGACTCAGCAGCAGTGCAGGGTCTCTTCTGGTGTGTGGCCTCCTCGCGACCTAACATCGATGGTTCCCTGTGGACTGCCGACGCTGGAACTGCGAAGGACGAACCCGGGTGTGGCCGTGTATGGGGGAATCTAAATGAGCGGCGTGGGAGTAATGCCACTGAAACGGTGCAGATAATGGGGCAGCAAAAAAAACAAAAAACAATGAAACCAAAATTTTCATCGGGAAGTATCAGTATCGTTTTCCATGAATACGTTGTCATTAGGAACTGTTGTGCCCCTGAATCCCTCATAATTTAAAGGGATTTACTGGAGTACACACTTGCTCCAAAAATTTGACGGAGAAAGATCAAATATATTAATCACGTTTTGGACACTGCAACTAGAAACGAGACATAGGTGTATCAGTGTTATCCTGAAATCTCCAAACCCCCAACCCTTGCTTTTTGTGTTTTTTAATCCACCCTTTTAATCCTGAACAGGAAGGGAAAAAAAAGAACTTTCCTTCGTAAATTATTTTCACCCCAAAAAATCTCCAATAATCTTAAATGGAAGAATAGTTGCTGACATTTTTCTATCTGTTTTCACTGGGAGAAAATTTGATAACCTGTATTTAATGTGTTGCAGACAACTGGCATAATGGAAATAACTACAATTTATGTGGCAACACGACGGGCTCTGGGTATATATATATATATATTTTCACTTTCATGCTCATCATATGTATATTTGTAAGTGTACAAGTGTGTACCGAGAAAGAATCAGTGTGTATAAATGGTTAGCAGACTTGACGACTGGGGGCGTGGGTTCAAGTCCCAGGAGAGGTGGGGGTGTTTTTTCGGCCTTTGGGCGGCTCCTACCCAGAGTGGAGTGTGCTATGGGCTCAAATAGGAAGTGACTATGGATGAGTCTTTTGGAGTCTTGCTTGAATTACTTGATCAGCACTGAAAGCTGTGGAGTGATGGCCTAGAGGTAACGCGTCCGCCTAGGAAGCGAGAGAATCTGAGCGCGCTGGTTCGAATCATGGCTCAGCCACCGATATTTTCTCCCCCTCCACTAGACCTTGAGTGGTGGTCTGGATGCTAGTCATTCGGATGAGACGATAAACCGAGGTCCCGTATGCAGCATGCACTTAGCGCACGTAAAAGAACCCACGGCAACAAAAGGGTTGTTCCTGGCAAAATTCTGTAGAAAAATCCACTGTGATAGGAGAAACAAATAAAACTGAACGCAGGAAAAAATACAAAAAAAATGGGTGGCGCTGTAGTGTAGCGATGCGCTCTCCCTGGGGAGAGCAGCCCGAATTTCACACAGAGAAATCTGTTGTGATAAAAAGAAATACAAATACAAAAAATACCTGGTTGACACATACTTTGAAAGTTTCAGTTTCAGTAGCTCAAGGAGGCGTCACTGCATTTGGACAAATCCATACACGCTACACCACATCTGCCAAGCAGATGTGTGACCAGCAGCATAACCCAACACGCTTAGTCAGGCCTTGAGAAAAAAAGTAAATAAATAATAGATAAATACATAAAAAAAAGAACTACTACTACTAATAATAATTTGTATAAGGTGCAAAAACTTGATGAAGTCAACTATAAGCATACATAAATAAATAAATTATCTAAAAAATAAAATAAAAATAATTTTAAAAAATATATAAAAAAGTAATGATAATAATAATAATGTCGTTTGAAAGGAAGCATAGAGTACAGCTTTGTTGCGTTTCCCAAACTTGAAATAGATCTCCATATAATCTTTATTATCATCATGATCATTTATCATCAATATACAAAAAAATTACCCTGGCATTTCTTGCCCAGCTTCCATGGTGACCTCAGTTTCTGCTTCCTTCTTCTTCGATGTTTGAGTTGAATTCCTGTCAAGATTTGGTGTCTGCGTTCATGGGGGACCATCCTTGAAGGAACAGTCTGTATTACACGAAAGTTGAATCAGAAGAGGCAATAATGAATACCATAAAAGTGACTCAGCAGCAGTGTGGGGTCTCTTCAGGTGTGTGGCCTCAGGGCGGTTGCCAGAGTGCTGCCTGTGCTGAGACTGTGACAGACGTACCCTTGTATGGCTGTGTGTTGGAGACTTGAATGAGCCAAGTGTGGGTAATGACAGTGAAACAGTACAGATGATAGGGCAGCCAAAAAAAAAAAAGATGAAATAAAAAATAAAAAAGGGGGGGGGGAGTGGGGGTCATGTTAATATGTGCTTGTCTGTGTTCCTTTTTTTTTTTTTTTATCTACAGTTTGACTTTTGACCTAATAAGTTGACTGTTGACTGTTTGGCTATGAATTGTTGATATAGATTTGTTCACTGATCATGTTAATATGTGGGTGTCAGTGTTCCTGTTTTTTTCTACTGTTTGACTTTTGACCTAATTACGTAGCCTACCAACCAGTTGGCTGTTTAGCTGTGAATTGTTTATATAGATTTGTTCACTGATTAACTGACTTACTAGCCATCTCAGTGATTCATTCATTTTATCAGTTTGTTGGTCCCGCTGTGTTGTGTTACTTGTTTGTGTGTATTACTATTTATCTTTATTGTTTGCTTTTTTTTTTCTTTTTTCCGTTTGTCATGTTGCGAGTGTGTTGGGCTTGGCTGTTGGCTGAGGTATTGTGAAGGGTGAGTGACAAGCCTGTGGATGCACAGTTAAATTTCCAAATGGATAAATGGATGAATAAAGATGTATCGTATTGTATTGTAGTTCATTTTCTATCAACGTCTTCAAAACCAACTGATCACAGGCGCTTGACATGTATTATTATATGGATATGCCATGCGTCTTCAAAACCAACTGATCACAGGCGCTTGACATGTATTATTATATGGATATGCCATGTATTAGCGTGTCATAACGTTATCAAATCTTGTAAAACGTAGCCTGTTTGTGTCTTTCCATTGCCTCAGGAGGTGCCAGCTCAACTACACATGCCAGGGCAATGTTGGTGAAAACCCAAACTTTGGTTTCATGAACTTTGACAACGTCTACTGGTCTGCACTCATCACGTTTCAGTTGATGACTATTGACTTTTGGGAGAATGACTACCGTAAAGTGAGGGCACATCAAGCGTTTATGTGTGTGTGTGTGCTTGTGTAGGTGCATGTTTGTGCGTGTATGTGTTTGTGTACGTGTTTTCTGACGCAGTAAACTTTACCATTAAATGGGAAGACTGAAACCACACAGTCGAGGATCATCAACTTCACAGATGCTTCTTTCAAAGTGTTGCTTAATTTCATGACAAGCACTTAAGATGTTTGTATCTCTTGAGTCAGGCAAAGTTTTTGACCAACACTGTAGATGTCTGTATCTCTCGGGCCAGGATGTGGTATGAAAAGAAGCGAGTACAGCCTTGTCACACACTCCCAAACCTGGAATGGATCTTCATAGCTGCATCGTCATCATCATCATCCTCATTCATCATCAGTATAAAAAAATAATAGAAATCGTCCCAGATTCTGTGGCATTCCACACCTTGTGCTTATGGTGATATCACTTTCTACCCTCTCCACTTCCATGTTTAGGGTGAGTTCCTGTCAGTGTCTTTGGTGTCAGAAGATTCATGAGGAAGTGACAGTCTCCACTTAGTAGGGGCACTTACTCTGGGTAACCTCTGCGGCTTATACAATGATGCGGCTTACTTGCGGATTTTAACGATCCCGGGAGTGTCACGTTCTCGTCTATTCTTATCTGCCCTTCAACTCACCAAAATCATGATTTCTGTCCATGAATTTTTGGATGAGCTTCAGGATTTATAAATCAAATCCGCATACATTAGAGCCTTCAGATCAGCATTCAGTTCTACTCTGCTCAAGTGTACACTCTCATCATGCCGAAAACACGACGTTATGCCTATGATGCAGCCTTCAAATTGAAGGCGATCAACCTAGCAGACGACAGTGCAAGCGACGAACCAGCAGCGACCTCCACCTTCATGTTCATGAAGTGAGAGCGAGGCTGAAGTTAGTGACAAGATGGCGGAGGAAGCTGTGCTGGTTCGTTTCAACTCGGACACTGAAGACGAAGATTTTAGTGGATTCAGTGAGCAGGATGACGTTGAATAAATGTGACTGTCCCTAAATTATAGATCTTTTTTTTTTTTTTTTTTTTTTTGTGGCACTAGCAGTATTTTCGCTTGCTTTTCTTTGTGTTGTTCCCGCTTGTGTTTATTTCATAACCTACAGTATCGCCAGCTTTTCTGTAATACCGGTATGTGTTCTGGTACTGGAAATAAGTGCGGCTTATGTATGTATAAAGTTCAGTTTTTTTCCAAAATTTAGTGGGTGCGGCTTATATACCAATGCGTTCAATAGACCGAACTTTACGGTAATATTGATCAACTTACACAGTTTACATGTACACTAACTGCAGCAAGTCAATTGTTTATTTGAAAGGAAAAAAAAGTTGTGTGTGGACTGCTTGTTTTTTGGTTGTTTATTTTTTCTTATTTGGTGTGTGTGTGTGTGTGGACTGCTTGTTATGATTTATCGAAGCCAGAAATTCTTGATGAAGACAGGAAAAGCTTGAAACTTTGATCTTGATCAGTATTATGAATGTAAAACAGTTAAATGTCAGTTGTAGTTTGCTTTCAGTGTAATTGTTCTGATACCAGTACACATCGTTTAGTTGGAGAAACACTGGTTTAAAAGATTGAACAGAATATTATTTGAATCAATACATGTTGGTTTATACAGGTAGCAACCTCCACTCCAAACAACCTTTCCACCTCCATCCCTCTCCCACCGCATAATTGTTTTTCATGTTGTTTTTGCACTCAGCAGGAATCAGGCGTTATCCATGACATCTTTACCTCTTGTTCTTGAATTGTTGCTTAATCTTTGGTATTGTGTTCTTCAGTTTAATGCTAGGAATGCGTGCCAAATGTGGATTGGTGGCCAAGTGGTAATGCGTCCGTATAAGAAGCGAGAAAATCTAGGCGCATGGGATCGAATCCCATACTCAATTGTGTTTTCTCCCTCTCTGCTAGACCTTGAGAGGTGGTCTGGACACTGTTATTTGGATGAGACGATAAACCGAGGTCCCATATATGGGTGTATCATGCATTTAGCGCACATAAAGGACCCACAACAAAGAAGGGGTTGCCTAAAATCATGTAGAAAAATCCGCTTTGACAGGAATACAAATACACTTGCAGGCAGAAAGAAAGGAAAACAAGAGAGGCAAGGCCTTCAGGACTTACTTGTGATACACACTTAAAAAATGTAGATATATATATATTTCTTTTTTCATCTTTGAAATGTGTTCTGTATTTGTTGTTATAAAGCTTCCTGTTAAAAGAAATCAAAAGAAGGCATAAAAGCAGATTTGGTGTCATATACTGTACCATGTCAAACTGATATAAACCAGGCCTATCTGTTTGCTCATCTCGGCCAAAATTCATCGGGGCAACTCAGTGATACATCTCGCCATTACACCGCCGTCTGCTAGCCAATGAAATGCTGTTTCCGGCAGTAGGTAAACAATCATACTCAATGGCTGCCATTTTTCAGATAAGTGACATTATCTTTTGCAAGCCTTTTATGCATTAGGAATGTCATTTTCATGCATGTTTGGTGTTTGTTGCGGCTTTCCGGGACGTTTTCGTCTCGTGATTCATGTATCTACATCGTTTGCATTTGTTTGTGACGTTTTATTCAATGTTTTGTTTTGTGAACTTCGTCTCGCTTTCTGCTCTCCTTTGGTCGTTGCAGACCGTTCCTGACTTTCTTCTACTTATGGACTTGCTGCAATACTTGGGAATAACTTGTCCCCATCATGGAGCATCGCTAGCCATTCTGGCAATTGTTGATACCGTGAGATTGGGATAGTGCTCTCACAGGAGACTATCTCTGGTCCAAGGACCCATGAGTTCTCTGTTTGCGATCAGGACAACGCATCTTTGTTGACACATTGAGGTGGAACAGCTCGAACTCCTATTACAGTCAGGAAGGGGACTGTGGGGAATTGGAGTTCGGGCCGGACCCCAAGTGGAGGATGGTTTTGTTGTGGGATGTGCCCCTGCTGTGCCTGTGGTCGTGTGGAGATGGCCTTGAAAAAGAAAAGAAAAAAAAATTATACATATATATGTATACAGATATATATTCATATATATATATATTTCTCTCTCTCTCTCACAGCCAATCTTATACTCTTGTTTTAGGCCAGACATGATGTCACAATGGGGCGTGATTCAGCCCTCTATTCTGGGTTCATGGACAGGCTGTTGGTGGTGGCACTGCTCTCTCTCTCCATCCCTCCCATGCCGAGTTCCCTCCCCTACCTCCCTCAGTGGGGACAGAAACCTATGGCCTTCAGGAGGGCCACACTCTTATGCTCTCCCCAGGTCAAGTCACCCTAGTATCCCTACGGGAGGGGGTGCGGGGCGCGTGGCACCCACCTGCTTGTCAGGTGAAGCCACTGTCCATCGGGTCTCCCCTGCTGGGGTAGACACATGTGTCAGGCGGTCCCACTATCCGGCCGGTCTCTTCTGCTGGGGGAGGGCTCACAGAATGGTTGGTACTCACGGATAGATCCCCCATTCTACCTGTACAGAGGTGCACCACCGGCGCACTCTGGGCTGTCAGGTTGGCCAGGGATGACCCCAGGTCCTATCCTCCCAGGATTCAGCCCAGCACACATGTGTCCCCACCTCTTTTCATGAGGTGCTACGTGAGGACCTTGGCTCCCTCACTCTCACACGTGGCTGAAGATATTCTCCCGACACCTGGCTGATGCCCATGGGTTGATTCCCCAATGGGGGTTCGCCCTGTGGCCACACTGGGTGCAGTGGAGGGCTAGGCCCTCTCCCTACCCTGTTTTCAGCCCAGCCCTGTGGAGGGACTGAATATTTCTTGGTCATGACAACATCCACGCTCATCATCACCTCCCTTTTGGGTCCTTGCATCTCCGGACCCTCATCAAATCAAGGAAGTCAAGAGTTTCTGCTACCCCTTGGGAGATGACAGAGTGTTTTCACCCCTGGTGTAAATTTAAAACTGGTATAGAAAATGTAACAAAGTGGATGAAACAAAACAAACTAAAAATGAATAATGACAAAACAGAACTCATGTTGACTGGTAATAAAAATAGGCTCAAGCAGATAAATGCAGCTTCTGTCATTTGTTGGCACAGAAATTTCTTTATCTAGTTCTGTTTGCAATCTTGGTTTTTACCTCAATTCATCCCTCATGATGGAAATGCATGTGAACCACCTGTGTAAAGTTCTTTACTTTCAGCTTCGTAAGATTAGTAAAATCCGCCCCTTCCTGTCTGTTGATGCTGCCAACAAACTTGCTGTTGGCTTCATTTCATCCCGCTTAGATTATGCAATTCTCTCTTTGTTGACCTTCCCAGTTATGAACTCTACAAGCTCCAGAAAATACAGAACAGTGCAGCTCGACTCGTCCTTAAAAAGTTGAGGAGAGAGAGTGCTACTGCTCTCCTGCGGACACTTCATTGGTTGCTTGTTCAAGCCAGAATTGAATATAAAGTTGCCTGTCTATGCTTTCAGTGCCTGAATTATGATGCCACACCCTCATATCTTTCTGAGCTTATTAACCTGTACTTACCAAACAGAACATTGAGATCTTTTGATTCCTCCCAGTTAACTGTTCCCTGATGCTTCCTAAACTCCTGTGGAAAGAGGTCGTTTTCCGTCTTCAGCCCGACAACTTGGAATTCTCTGCCTATTGCTCTCAGACAAACAACTCATCTGTCTACCTTTAAAGCAAATCTTAAAACTTATCTCTTTAAAAAAGTACTTGTCATGACTCAAATAGTGCTGTTGTCCCAGGCCCATGGCAATGTGAGTGTGTGTGATGAATGAGTAGAGAGAATGGGGGTAGGTAGATGGATGGTGGTGGTGTGGTTCGAAAAGGAGAATGATCTGATTTTTACCCCTTTTGCCTTTTTTATCCAAAACTTCATTTTACAATTTTTACAAAATGTATGGTATGCAGATTACAATTAGTTGTAGTATTGAGAGTATGTTACTTTGTGAGTTTTATGCATTGTGTTTTTTTTTATAATATTAATGATTCTGTTTTATGTTTCTACTACTTTTTATATAAGCTTTCTCGTTTCACTTTAGGTACTGGATTGTAAAGCGCTTAGAGCTTGTTTATGCTTGTAATTTAGGGCTATATAAAAATAAAATATTATTATTATTATAAAATGTTAACCCTTCTTTGGCACCACAGCACCACCTACAGGACCACTTATTGCCCTAAGTTCCCACAGATGGCACTGGGGTGGCTTATTAAACCTGCCCTCAGTGACAGGGGTAATTTTTCTCAACCCCTGCCCAGTAGGGAGTCCTTGTCTGTCCCTGGGGTCATCCCTCTGGGGAAGTACCTTGTTAGACAGAGAAGACAAGACAAATGAAAAAGACTTACATGGGTGCGGTTGGGCCCTTGTTCACCCCTGTTCACACAGCCTCTATTGTGTGCTGCCCTTTTGGGTGGGACAGGGGGCTTGTCCCACAAAGCCTTCCGCCCCTACCACGGCCATCCTTTCATATATATATACAGCTGGCTGAGGGGGACAAATAGGCTGGTCGGTGCCTGCTACATGTTTCCTTGGTGTTATGCCTTGGCCACTTTCCCTCACAGGGCCAGTCACGTGTGGGATGAGTGTGGACTCTGCGAGGTTTGGAGTTATCTTCTCCTGAACCTCATTAAGTCTTCAGCCATCCATGGCTGACTACTTTGGGTGACAGAGTGGCTGCGTGCCTGACAGTTAAGGCAGACACTACTACCAGCCAGCACATCAACTCCGTGCTTGCCAGGAGAGCCGCCGTCATCTATCTCTCAAACAACCCAGGAGAAGAAAAGGCTGCCTCATGGTCAATTCCCACCCAAGAGCACTCCCTCTTTGGTCTTTGTCCCCTGCACAAATAGGGGGCCAATTTACACCCCCGATGACTCAGACACATTTCAGACCCTCCAGTCGCTCTGCCCCCGGCAAGTAGGGCTTCTCTCCCACGCACAACAGTTGCACGAAGTGGGACTCGACGACTGGGTTATGTTGGGGCTAGAATTGGAGTGCATGCTGTTTCGGGCAGAAGATTCCCCTCCTCTATGACCCACTCCTCTTTCTTATGTACCCAAGTTAGAGGAGTGTGACAGCATTTCGACGATGGGGATATCTCACGGCTTCTTGAATGCGTGACATCAGACCCAAACTGGGGCCCTGGGGTTTTGGAGACGCATGCTGGTAATTAGAAAGGTCCCGAGAGGGTGGTGACCAATCCTGGATTTGTCACCCTCAACAGGGCCACATTCTTGTGGACTCTCAGGCACACATTTGAGAGACCATTCAGCAGTGCTATGTGCCACTGCTTTAAACCTGCAGGTTGTGCATGTCCAGATCCTCATTCATCCAGCATCATACAGGTACCTTAGGTTCATGTGGAGGGATTGGGTAACCCAGTTCTCAGCCCTCCCATGTGGTCATTCCAGTGCACCCCATCCTCGGCTGACGGTGGGGCTGGCAGGGGTTTCCAGGTTCCGTTCAGAGTTCAGTTTCTCTAGGTAGGTACCTACTCACCTGACTCCACTTGGCACAGTTGCAGGCTCTGTGTACAATTCACACATCCAGATTTCGGGAGCTGTGCACACAACAGGGATTGTTGCAACAGAAGGGAAATTTTGCTCTCTCCATATGCCAGTCCTCCGACTTCTTAGAGACGATGTTTGCCATATGATCCATAACAGTTGGTCAGGGGTTTCAGTGTTCAGTTCACGGTGCACACAGACAAGGCTGGTCTCAGAGGGCTTAGCCCAGGGTCATGTACATCTGGGAGATTGGTTCCAGGAAATACATCAGCAATAACCTATCTACACCCCCTCCCATTTCTGGCTCAGGGGACCCACGACCCCATACTTCAAGGGGCACTCTTCACGATGCATCCTCGCGAGTAATGGGGAGCCCACTCAGGCACACTCCTTGCAGACGTGATTGGGTCATCACGGGAGCCAAGTGAAACTTCACTCTTCTGGAACTTGCAGCAGTTCGCTGGGCTTGTCTCCACTCCACTTGCTTGGAAGCCATCCAGAATATTCATTCGTTCACGGGTATCACTACTGTCATGTACGTGGTCACAAAAAGGGGGGCGGGGGACTTGGATATCATCATGTGGTGGTCCAAGGCTCTCCTTTGCTGGTGCTTCAAGGCATTGAGCTTTCAGCAAGACACATAGGGGCAGTACCAACCTAGGCAGGCACTCGCAGCAGGTTCAAGAGCGTCCTCCACTTGGTGGATCCTACACAAGGACACCCTGCAAGGGGTGTGGCGTTATGGTCTCCACAGAAGGGGGTTCTCTTTACCACAGGTCTGTCAAGGACTCCTGATTCCTGTCACACTGGTTGCAGACACAGAATCTTGGGCAGCGAATGTTTTTTCTCTGGACTGGAGCAAACTGACCACTTATGCCTTTCCTTACTTCCTGATCCCACCTGGTTGGGAAGCCGGGTCGGAACGCCTGCACATCGGAACCTTAGGCATTTTCAGTTCCGTTAATGCAGGATTCTGATAGCTCTGGAGGCTCGTGCTATTGCCACTTCAGCCACCTTTCAGTACTCTGTGCCTCTTTGCCAGAGTTTGCAGGTGGCCTTCTGTCGTTCAGAGATTTCCTTCGAGTTCCTCCTCAGGGAAGTCTGTATGCTCACGGCATATGGTTCTTAGGGGTTTCCTTCGGCTGTCACAGTTTCAAGGGCTCCCCATGTGAACCAGAAGGCAATGCCCTCCTCCATTTGCTTTGAATTCTGCATCACTTTGACATGGTACAGAATATGACACCAAAATGGGGAGTTCGTATTATACTCACAGTTTGGTTAAGTATACTTACCATATCAAACTCAAAGGCCCGCCCGTCCGTCCCCACGGTTCTTGCCGTGTTTCACATGGGACGTTTCTTTGCTGGCCATTAGAATGATTGTTTACCTACTGCCGGAAACGGCATTTCATTGGCTAGCAGACAGTGGCCTAATGGTGAGATGTCGTATCACTGAGTTGCCGCGATTAATTTTGGCTGAGAAGAGCAAACAGATAGGCCTGGTTTGCATCAGTTTGACATGGTAAGTATATTTAACAAAACTGGGAGTATAATACGAACTCCACATTTCAAACCAAGCATGTTTCGGTGGAAAGAAATAGTCCTTGTCGCAGCGTTATTGCGCATCTATTGTTCACTTTCAAAGATTGACATTTAAGCATGTTTTTTTTAACTCACTCAGTACGGCCAGTCCTCTCTTCTCCTCTACACAGACCCCTCGGATGTCCAGTGGGTGTCTGAATGACCCAACCTTTAGCTTCCGTCGTCAGAATTGTGGTATTCTTTGTCAACATTCACCTCTTCAGTGTAAGAGCCTTCCGCTTGCAATATTTTGATGATGGTAATTGGGGTGAAACGCTGTTAACGTCGTCTCTTTCGCCATTCGTATGGAGAGAGTTAAAGTATGGTAAATCAGTCAACATGGAGGCAGAGCAGTCACCAACTTACGTTTCGCCGACGATATTGATGGCCTAGCAGGAAAAGAAGAGGAGCTAGCTAGCTTAGTGGACCACCTTGATAAAACCTCTAGAGCCTATGGCATGCAGATCAGTGCAGAGAAGACCAAACTGATGACCAACAACACCAGTGGCATCAGCAGTGACATAAGAGTGGATGGACAGAAGCTAGAAACTGTTCAAAGCTTTAAATACCGGGGAGCAATTGCGACAGATGAGGGATCCAAACCCGAAGTACTCTCCAGGATTGCACAGGCTACAGCAGCGCTCACAAAACTGAGGTACATCTGGAACGACCAGAACATTGCACTCGGCTCAAAGATCAGACTGATGCGTACCCTGGTGACATCAATACTCTTGTATGCATGTGAATTGTGGACCTTAACAGCTGAAATAGAAAAGAGAATACAGTCCACTGAGATGAGATGCTTTCGAAGACTCCTGGGCATCTCCTACAAAGATCATATCACGAACGAAGAAGTTCGAAACAGAATCAGGCAAGTCATTGGGCCCTACGAAGACCTTTCGACCTTGGTCAAGAGACGCAAGCTCAAATGGTATGGCCATGTCACGAGATCATCAGGGCTTGCCAAGACATTCTTGCACGGCACAGTGCAAGGGGGGAGAAGGAGAGGCAGACAGAGGAAGAGATGGGAGGACATCATCCCAGAATGGACGGCTTGAGGTTGAGCGATACAATCAGGAGGTCGGAAAACAGAGAGGATTGGAGGATGCTGGTTGCCATATCACCTGTGGCGCCCCAACGGTCCACAAGACTACGGGATAGGTGTGAGGTGGTGAAATCAGCTGCGGTATTCCAGGTGATAACGCTGTTTAAATCATGTTATTTGGTATTTCTCAGGCATGTAAGAAATTCTTTAAATTCCATGGTAAAAGAGATGTTGCCATCACCTCAAGCACACCATAACATATCGCCATTTTCTCTAAATCTGCGGAGATCCATATTCAACAGGCTTAGTTGCACTTAGAAACTTTGACACGGTCCATTCAATTTCTCTTTTATGTTCACTCTAGTAATTCAGAATCCACTTTAAGATATTGATATGCAGTGAACACGTTGATGATGTAGTTAGTGTCACTGTATGTGTTCTTTACAGATTTTGTATTTCAGTCATTTCTTTTAATTGTGAACAAGAAAAACGATGTAATGCTATCTTCTAACCAGACATGACCTAAGTTCCAGCAACTGTGAACCGGGATTTTGAATTTTGGATCCGGGTCAGACCTCAATGAAATAAACCGTTAATGATCCAGCAATTCGGTTTATTTCGGAAGACTTACAACCTATTATTGGTATGATTGTGAAGATGTATTTTTCCAACTATGTTAATCCAAATTTGGTATAAGCGGACCAAGCATTTCCAGAGAAAATGAATTTGTTAAAGTTTAACACACACACACACACACACACACACCAGAGCACCTGGTTATAACATAGACTCACTCTGTCTAGATAAGTGAGTCAAAACGGGTAGCACTGAACTATAACGACGCACTCCCACATGGGATGGCAGCCCGAATTTCACACAGAGAAATCTGTTGTGACAAAAAGTAATACAATACACTGCACTATAATGCTTTGTTAGCATCGTTGTCACCAGGGTTCAGCTTCCATGGACAGAATAAAAAGTAACTTTACAGATTTTAACATAAATGACATTGCACAGAAGAGCAGTACAGTGCTCTGTTTTTTTCCATTGTGCACTGTGTTATGCATTGCAGAGCTGTGGTATGCAGCGCTGTGCTGATCCTTATTATACTGTATTATGTTGTATTTCACTGCTTTGGGTCGTATTTTGTTGCATTATCTTGTTTTGTACTGTACTGTGTTTGTGCTGTGCTTTCACCTGTTTGGTGCATCGTGGCTGCAGTACACAGTAGTGCACAGCTGCATGAAGTATAGTCACGCGTGAAATGGCTGTCCTATGCGATAGCATGTCACCACAAGTGTTGACACTTCCTTTCTGAATGTACGCATACTTTTCTTGTAAAGGCAGGTTTTTCTTTAGATTTTGCTGTATGTTCAGTTTATTCAGGACGTTTTTCATCTGCTCTGAAGATTGACACATGGACCGTCCACTGAACCATCATATTATTCTCAAACCAGCACACACACACACACACACACACACACACACAGCTCTGCAGCAATGAGAAGTAAGGTAGGTGTATGTGGTGGGCAGGTACTGCTGACCAACGGGTATCTGGCAGTGATCTTCTTCTTTCTGACCGTGTTCTTCGGCTCCTTCTACTTGTTGAACCTGATGCTAGCCGTGGTCACCATCACATACCAGGAGGAGGCTGAGCGTACCAATAAGGTTACCCACTTTATTAGTATTAGCAACACAAACACACACACACTTGTCAGATCAAGCATACTTTACCCAGACTTTCTGCTGTAGTAAACCACTTCCTCTCTCTCTCTTTCTGTGAGGCGATCAATGGTGTGATAGCCTTGTACCTGGTTTTTGAGGTACTCATTTACTTTTAGGAATTTCGAGTTTCCCAGATGCACACCGCTCGTTGTTGTTGCATTACCAGCAACTGAGCAAGCCTGTCAGCTCGTTTATTTCCCTTAACACCTGTGTTTCCGGGACAGAATGACTGTGTAAGCTTTTGAATCTGAAAGTTGTGCATTGCCTCATGCCACTCAGTTCTCCCCATACCACTTAAAATTTTGTAGCTGGGTTGGCTGCAATCTTCGTTGGGCCAGCTTAGCAGACGACTTTTGTGACTCGCTGAAGGTTCCTGAGGAAGTTGGTAAATCAGTCACAAGTTTACAAGGAGCCGTATGATTTTTTCATCAGTTTGTTAAATTATAAACACTTCCTAACAGATGAGATTATAGTTTTTATGTTATTGGACTTCAGAAAGATCATACTTCTCAACTGTAATGATATCATTTGGCCAGAAAGCCTATAACTCTTTTAAATTAATATTTATTTGAATGAATTTTGGCGCGATCTTCGAAATCCACTCGTTTGAAACATACAAAATACCTTAATTTTCAATAAATCAATATAGTTGCCGTGGAATTTAGACTGTGCATTAAAATGTAAATGATTAAGCTTTCTTCTCATGTATCGCTTTCCGTGTACACCTAAGTTACAGGCATGCGATGGTACGAAATGTCTGACAGCATTTCGGCCCCACAAAACTCTCTTCTTCAAGCCATTGGAATTCGCCAATGCCGATTTGAGCAAAATACGTTTCTACAGTACGTAGACATTTTTATAGCGTGTTTCGCAGATGTTTACATTTCCGTTATTAATCTGATTCATATCATATATGTATAATTGGGTAGTAGGCCTCCTTCGGTCATGGCTGACCATGGTTAGAGTATATCCGACCTAATGTCTAATTGGGCTGTCCTCTTGGACCAAGTAGCGTTGCCTGTGACTGTAGAGACCGATGCGAGAGAGAGAGTCTCTGTCACAGCGGTGACATGTGTGATGCTGGTATGTTGGCTGCCGTCCCTTTTCTGCGAGCTCGCTTTTCTGCTGCAGCAGCTGACAGTTTGTCCTCACCAATCCGTAACTGATTCTTGAGAGTGCTTCTCCATCTGTTGCAGTCATCTGCAGGGTCCTCCCAGGACTCAGTGTTGATCTCAAGCACCTTCATGTCAGGTTTGCAAGCATCTTTGTATCTCAGTTGTGGGCGGCCGGTGCTTCTCTGCCCCATGGCGAGCTCTCCATAAAGGATGTCTTTTGGGATGCTACCATCTTCCATGCGGCGAATGTGGCCCAGCCAGCGCAGCTGGCACAGTCTCAGCATGGTATACATGGTCGGGAGGCCAGCGCGAGTCAGGACTTAAGTGTTTGTCACCTTGTCTTGCCAGGAGATGCCGAGTAGGCTTCTCAGGTGGAAGGTATTGAGCTTTTTCTCCTGACGAGCATGTGTGGTCCACGCCTCACTGCCATATAGCAAGGCGCTGAGGACACAGGCGTTGCATACAGCCATCTTTGTCTTCGTGATCAGCTTGGAATTTGTCCACACTCTTTGTGTGAGGCGGGCTAGTGTTATGGCTGCCTTCCCGATCCTCTTGTCGATCTCGGTGTTAAGGGAGAGGTTGTTGGTGATGGTGGACCCACGGTTTGTGAATTGATGGATGGCTTCAAGCTCGTAGTCATCAATGGTGATGGCTGGTGGAGATGGCGTGTCTTGGCCTAGGACGTTTGTCTTCTTGAGACTGATGGTCAAACCGAAATCTCTGCAGGCCTGGGAGAAGCGGTCCATTAGTGACTGCAAGTCCTGCTGAGTGTGGGTCACAACTGCGGCATTGTCGGCAAAGAGGATGTCTCTGATGAGGGCTTCGCGGACTTTTGTCCTTGCTCTGAGGCGGGCGAGATTGAAGACCCTGCCATCTGATCTGGTCCGCAGGTAAATCCCTTCTTGTGCTGTGCTGAATGCATGTCTCAGGAGAAGAGCAAAGAAGACTCCAAATAGGGTGTGGACGAGGACGCAGCCTTGTTTGACACCGCTGCATATGTCGAAGGGCTTGGAGAGGTTACCATTAAACTGCACCGTCCCTTTCATGTTGGAGTGGAAGGACTATCAGGCTGTGCAGTTTAGGGGGACAGCTGATCTTTCGAAGAGCCCTGAAAAGGCCGTTTCTGCTGACTAGGTCAAA
The DNA here is from genome assembly GCF_041734735.1 of Babylonia areolata. NCBI lineage: Eukaryota > Metazoa > Mollusca > Gastropoda > Neogastropoda > Buccinidae > Babylonia > Babylonia areolata. Next base: position 51,183,611 of record NC_134878.1, read on the forward strand.
GGCTTTGGTGAGGTCAATGAATGCGACATACAGGGGCATCCTCTGCTCCCTGCACTTCTCCTGGATTTGGCGAAGGGAGAAGATCATGTCTACCACGGACCTCTCTGCTCGGAAACCGCACTGTGATTCCGGGTAAACGCGTTCGGCCAGTTTCTGGAGGCAGATTAGAAGGACCCGAGCATAGACTTTGCCTACAATGCTGGGAGGCGAGATGCCTCTGTAGTTGTTGCAGTCATTCCTTTCGCCCTTGTTTTTGTACAGGGTGATGATCTTGGCGTCCCTCATGTCCTGCGGTACAGCTCCCTGATTCCAGCACTGACAGAGGACTGTGTGCAGAGGATGCAGAAGAGTAGTCTTGCAGTGTTTAATGAGGTCTGGGGGAATTCTGTCGCTGCCAGGTGCCTTGCCTGATGTCAGGCTGTTAATGGCCTTGCTGAGTTCGCCCTCAGTTGGCTCTGCGTCAGGTTCTTCCATGACCGGCATGCACTTGATGGCATCGAGGGCTGAGTTGGACACCATGTTTTCTGTGGAGTAGAGGTTGGAGTAGTGTTCCGCCCATCTCTCCATCTTCTGGCTAGGATCGTTGATTACTTCCCCAGTGGAGGATTTGAGGGGGCAGTCTTGCTCTGTGTTGGTCCCATTGCCTTCTTGATGCCATCGATTCATACATCCCACGGATGTTGCCTCTTTCAGCAGCATTCTATATCTCTTCGCTGAGCTTTGTCCAGTACTCATTTACACATCGCCTGGGTTTAAGCTGAACCTTACTCCTGGCAGCCTTGAGGATTTCCAGGTTCTCACTGGGTGACCGTTTGTACTCGGTAAGTGCAGCGCCCTTGGCCTCAATAATGGGAGTCATCTCTGATGATTTGGCCTCAAACCAGTCGTGGGACTTCGCGGTTTTCTTCCCAAAGGTGGCCATAGCAATGCGGTGCATGGTGTCTCGTAGCGTTTCCCATCTTTCTGTGGCAGAGTCTCTGGGCTGCAATGCATCAAATTCTCTCTCAAAGGCCTCTGCAAACTGTTTTACAAGGTCTGGCTGAGACATCTTGCTGACGTCAATGCGAGAGTTCCCTTGTTTCTTTGAGCAGTGAAACTTCTTTGGTTGCAGTCTGATCTTGCTGCATACCAGAAAGTGGTCCGTGTCGCAGTCTGTGCTGTGGTAAGAGCGAGTGTGGAGAAGGTTTTTGATGGCAGCTCGTCTTACTAGGATCAGATCCATTGGTGCCAATGTTTTGACCGCGGGTGCCTCCAGGAGACTTTGTGTTGGGGCTTCGTCCTGAAGAAGGCGTTGGCGATGCACAGTTCATGGCAGGCACAAAACTCAAGTAGTTGCTGTCCGTTCTCATTCATTTTCCCCACTCCAAAGGAACCGAGACAGGAGGGCCACGAATCGTTGTTTGTACCCACTCGCCCAGGAGAACAAGTTGTTCTGTCCTGGGTATGTTCCTTATGGTTGATGCGAGATTTTCGTAGAACTCATCCTTGGCGTCTGGAGAGGTGGACAGAGTTGGAGCATATGCGCTGACGAGAGTGACATAGCCTTCAGAGGCGGAGAGTCAGGAGTCGTTCTGAACCGCCGCTGCCTGGTTCGATCACGTTCAGCAGGCTGTTCCTGACTGCAAAGCCTACTCTGTGCTCTCTTGGGGCGTGTTTCTGAGTCAGCCAGCCGCGTTTCCTGCAGAGTGGCAGTGTCCACATTTAGTCTCTTTAGCTCGCTGTTTATGACGGCCGTCTTTCTGGCGTCACTGATGTCTTGCAGATCTTGGGAGAGCCCAGGCATCATGTCCGGACATTCCAACAGGCCAGTTTCATTGTTGATCCATTTCTTGAAGTTTTCTTTTTGCCTGGTGCGGAAATTAACGACCTGCTTGTCGGATATTCTCCTAATCTTCATACACCCGTCGTCATACGCCTCGGAGATTGGATGTCTGCACCTTCTAAACTATCCATGTGACTGCCACAAGGGTCTCCGCTCTCTCCTGTCCTCTACAATGTCTACACGAAGGGCCTTGCAGACTTAAACAACAATGGAATAGCTCGGGTGCTTACTCTTGTGGATAATGGCCTGGTCTTCAAAACTTCGAAAGATGCTCAGGAAAGAACTAAAGCCGTCCAGAAACAACTAAACAAATATTGCTCAATGGTGCAAAGACACAGGATCTTCCATCAATCCAGCGAAAGCCCAAACGTTGCTATGCACCCTCAACAACAGAACCGCGAGCAAATCACCACCACCTGTGTCATTCGACGGGATACAGATCGAGAAAACTGAATGCCTACGCTACCTAGGAATACACTTCGACAGGATGCTGACCTTCAGAAAACATACGAAAATACTGTTCTCAAATGCAAAAAGGGCCTTTCAGTCTTAAAAGCAGTGGCAACCAAAGGTAGTGAAGAATGCCACCTCTTCCTGCTATACCAATCAAGGTATTGAAGAATGCCACTTCTTCCTGCTATACCAATCACTCGTCCTCAGTGTGATCGACTACAGACTTGGGCTTATAACACCATCTCAAAGCAACCTCCTAAAATTAGAAAGAGTTCAAAATGAAGCTATGAGGCTGATCCTTGGAACAACAAAAGACACGCCCACAGAAACCATGCGATGCCTGCTTGACCTTCCGTCAGTGCAAGCCAGAAACAAGTTAGAACAGGTTAAGACCTACTTCAAAGCATTAGAAAACCCTCAAAACCCACTGCATGACGCAGTCAAAGAACCAAAAGGCAGCCATCTAGGACGAGGAAGATCATGGATGGGGCAAGCAGAAAACACAATCCAGCTAGTATGCCGACTACAAGACCTGAAAGAAACAAAAGAATGGGAGAAAAACCCCAGAAACCTCAACCATCTATTCAACACAGCCATTTCACCCACTCTAGGAAGACATTGTCGGGAATAGCCAGAGGGCAAAACTGATGCGGAAGTGAAGCTACTCATAGAAGAAAACAGTAAAGAAGAGGACATCATCATATACACAGATGGCTCAGTCACCAAAGACCAATCCGGTTGGGGATTCACTGCGAAACAGAATGGAAAAACATTTAGGGAAGAGAATGCTGCCTACAAAGTCACAACCTCCAGCCTAACGATGGAAGTTGAAGCTGTGACACATGCCCTCCAGTGGAGATCGTCCATCCATACGCCCGGAAACCAACATGCCATGATTCTAACCGACTCAATGAACCTCATAAAGAAAATTGAAAACGGAATGGCAAGCCCAGAGTGGCATAAGGCAATGCGCAACTTTCAGATTAAAAACCTCACATGGTCATACTGCTCAGGACATGCAGGTGTTAAGGGAAATGAGCGAACTGACAGACTTGCTGGTAATGCATCACCAACGAGCGGCCTACATCTAGGAAAATCGGAGGGGGGGGTAGATGATGAGGTATGTGAGTGTATGCATGCCTACACTGTGGGAGCAACGGGATATTGGAACATGCGGGTGTATATATATATATGTGTTTGGGGGTGGGGGATATGGGCGTATGTGTGTGTGCTTGTACAAGTAAGTGTTCATCTCTGTGTGTGTGTGTGTGTACCGTGGAAGCTGCAATACGTAGCCGAGAAATGAGTGTGTGGAGGAGGGAGGTAGAGGAGGTGCAGGGTAATGTGTGTGTGTGGTGTGTGTGTGTGTGTGTTGGGGCTCATGTATGTTTATGTGTATTTGACTGTTCTTTCATATCTGTGAAACTGCATGTTTGATGCATATCTGTTACGCATGTGTGGGTGTTTGTGTGTCTTCATGTTTTACATTTATTTGCTTATTTATCATCATTGTTCTTATTTATTTATTTATTATTATTATTATTATTACTACCTTTTTATATTATAATTATTATTTATTTATTTACTTATTTATGTACACTTATTGTTGATTTCATCAAGTTTTTGGACCTTATACATATTATTAGTAGTTGTAGTTGTTTTTTATGTATTTATCTATTATTTATTCACCTTTCTTTTTTTTTCTCAAGGCCTGACTAAGTGCGTTGGGTTATGCTGCTGGTCAGGCATCTGCTTCGCAGATGTGGTGTAGCATATATGGATTTGTGCGAACGCAGTGACGCCTCCTTGAGCTACTGAAACTGAAACTCTCGTACATCCATAGAAGAAGGCAGGTCGTGGCGGGACAGCACCTAATTGGCTGGTGGCTGCCCAGCTTGGGTGGGTGGTAGCTGTCCTGTGGGACGCGAGGGTCCCTCCCACCGTCAGAAGCAACCCCTGGCGTCGGCTCTACGCCAGGGGTTGGTTTAAACGAAGTATTTCATTTCCGATCACTAGTGTCAAAAGCACCGCCAAGCGGCGCTAACACAGGAACTGTCTGTTGAGTTTTCACTTGAATTTTGACATAAGAATCTTTAGAAGCAGATTCTATAGATGATTTTTTATATAGTTGAAAATTCAGGATTTTCAGTTACTTCACTGTTACAGTTGTATTACATATCGCAATGTATTAATTGTTGTCATACAGAAATGATACATGAACTCGTTAAAAGCTCGTTCATTCAGTGACTCTTTTTGTTTACAGTTTTTAACTACATTGTTTTTTAGAAAATGGTTTAGCTTCAGAAAATGCTCGTCTCTTGCAGTTTTGTGTGATATGTAATGTCTGTGTTAGCTACCCGAGCCGAAAGTCGGACACCGCAAAATTTGGTCAAACAAACACAAGCTAGGCCCCTCAAGGCTCGCGGAGGGCTGGTTTCGTGAGTCACTTCATGGCACTGGCATTGCGGTTTGGTGGAACTGAATATAAGGAGCGAGTGAGTGCCAGACCAATTCAGAACTCTCCTGGTCTGGAAGAAAGAGAATAAAAGAAGACAAGAGAGGCAAGGCCTTCAAGACGCACTTGTGACATGCACTGACTGCAACAATTGAATCAAAGCACACAAAAAATCAGTTGCAAAACAATAGTCATGTGCACCTCCCAACATAGAAATATAGTCCATACAAAGTTGTGTTGGATTTCACATTGTTTATTTTATTTTTTTTTTTTTCACTTTTTTTTTCAAAATTAAAGTCACAAAGGAAAAAAAAAACATTTCCAACTCGCACTTGCTTTTGTTTAAATGAAAGAGGAAATGCACCTAAGTGTGACCAACGTACAGACACACACAAGATAGGTAATGAAGTTATGTTACATACATGTATAATTATATACGATGTAACTGAACTTTTTGTTAAACTATTACGCAATGCATTATCAGCTTAATCATAGAGAAAACAATACAATGTGAAAAAACTCAATATGGGTATTAACAATGTGCCTGTCTGCTTCATGATTACAATTAGTATTAGAAAAAGTGACATTCCCAACACATTTTCATCATAGTACAGATTTTTGTGATAACCCTGATTCAGTAGGACCCAACACACACACACACACACACACACACACACACACACATATTTTATTAATTCATAATGTAGACCATTTTTTAAAACACTCTTTTTCTGGTGTAAACTTCAAAGTCATATATACATCTATTTGAGTATGCAGCTGCATTACATGCTCACACATGAAAATCAAAATTCAAATGATTAATATAGGTCAGTTACATCTTATACATGTATTTATATAAATACATAAGATGTAACTGAACAGTGAGCTTTTTACTATGTATGAAAAACAAAAACTGTTAATTACATAATTATAAGCTTATAATTGTTGAGAAAAAGTGTAATACAGTGTGAAAAAAAAGACATTAACAATGTGCATGCTTATGTGTTTGATTATTCAAACTCAAATTTGCTTTAAAAGTAAATATAGATATTAACAATGTGCATGGCTATTTGTTTGAAATGATTGTTCAAACTCAAATTTGCTTTTTGTTTAAGTGTAAAAGGATTCAACTTTATATAAGAAGTAAAGTTCAGTTACATTCCATACACAAGATGCATGGTTCAACAGATAGATCAGTCAGGCCAGGGTCTGTTTCCCAGCAGTCTGAAATCAGTTATGTAAACTGTTATTAGTCTTACTATATTATTGTTACAGAACCACACACACACACACACACACACACACACACGCACGCACGCACGCACGCACGCACGCGCATGCATGTGAACACAACAAACAACTCTTTCATTTAATAAATATCTATGTATCCTCATGTATAAAGATTTTTTTCTTGTAATCTCTCTCTCTCTCTCTCTCTCTCTCTCTCTCTCTCTTTGTCATGCACCTCTAATTCAGTAAATACATTCCACATTTGAAACTATTTTGTGCTCAAAACGTGTACACAAATACATAATATATAATATATATGTATGTATGTATGTATATATGAATACACCTAACTTTCATTTATCATATATCTATTATCCCCAAGAGTAAAGAATTTTATCTTGTAATCTCTCTCTGTCTCTTTCTCATACCCATCTAATTCAGTAAATGCATTCCACATTTGAAACTATTTTGTGCTCAATTATTGTTACAGAACCTGACACACACACACGTACTGTGTTTAAGTGAAAAAGGATTCAACTTCATATAAGAGATAAAGTTCAGTTACATTCCATATACAAGATGCATGGTTCACCACCCACCCCCCACCCCCCCGCCCCAGAATGGATCAGTCTGGCCAGGGTCTGTTTCCCAGTTGTCTGAAATCAGTTATGTAAACTGTTATCAGTCATACTATATTATTGTTACAGAACCTCACACACACAAACACAGATACACACATGTGAACACAACAAACAACTCTTTCCTTTTATAAATATCTATGTATCCTCATGTATAAAGATTTTTTCTTGTACTCTCTCTCTCTCTCTCTCTCTCTCTCTCTCTCTGTCATGCACCTCTAATTCAGTAAATACATTCCACATTCGAAACTATTTTGTGCTCAAAACATGTGTACACAAATACATTATATATATATATATATATATATATATATATATATATATATATATATATATATGTAAACACAACAAACTTTCATTTATCATATATCTATTATCCTCATGAAGAAAGAATTTTATCTTGTAATCTCTCTCTGTCTCTTTCTCATACACATCTAATTCAGTAAATACATTCCACATTTGAAACTATTTTGTGCTCAATTATTGTTACAGAACCTCACGCACACACACACACACACACACACACACACACAGATACACACATGTGAGCACAACAAACAACTCTTTCATGTAATAAATATTTATGTATCCTCATGTACAAAGATTTTTTTTCTTGTTCTCTCTCTCTCTCTCTCTCTCTCTCGTGTGTGTGTGTGAGCGAGTTTGAAGAAATTCAATATCAAAGTTAAAATTCACAAGACATGTCATAGTATTCAGCTCTATATTAAATTGTATGATATGAATAATATTGATTCAACCCACACATGTTCTGATCTTCATTATAAAGATGATATCAAGTTGACAAGATCTGTTGTTCAGGATAGCTGTGTTTCAAAGGCGTGTGACACTGTGTTGTCTAGCCTAGTGACGTAGTGCAGGCCCGGGGTAGTCTGCCGCTGATGCAGAAACTGAGCCAGTGGGGAGTTGTCAGACTGGTCAGTTTTGAGGGTGGATGGCTGACTGACTTCATCAGTGGTTGCTGTCTCTGCCGTTGTTGTTCTTCTTCTTTCCCTTCTCTACCGCCTTTCTGTGATGTCGAACACAGTGTGTAACAAGCATCGTCTGCTATAAGCATGACTGACATCAGTCTCAGGGTAAATGACGCCCCAGTTTACCATCTAATTTTATATTTTTGAAGTTGATATGAAAATTTAGTATTTTGTTAAGCAAATAACATGTAGAGCCAAGTACGAGTACTTCTAAACGTCGTATGAAGTGAAAAGGACTTTATTTTGAGAAAAGTCAAGACTGGAAATTTTCACATTTCATCAAGGGTATTGACTCTCATGGTTTATTATTTTAAACTGTGAATTCCGACTGATTTTGGTGATATTTTTATGGCAGTTTCGGGCATAATCCAGTAAGTGATGAGGCGTTCAGAAATCTTTCTCTGAATAAATATTTAACGGTCTCCTCCAACTTTCCATCACATGTTATCATGTATTGCCGATTGAATATAGGATTGAACGGGCAGGTCAGCAACTTGAAACAAAATGGCGTCGTTCGCATTCGCGAAGAATATGAGCACGCGCTTTGAATATGTATAAATATGTGTATGCAATTGATTTTTGCCCATGACCTTCACGGTTCAGCCAATAGATCTATAAAATCCACTGGTCGTATTGATTTTAGTATTTTCCGAAAACGACCACTTGGGCGAATGAACATAGTGAAAGACTGAGAGTAAACACACACAAGCTTTTTATGTATTGAGTATAATTTCAAAATGTAATGTTTAAGATGAGAAAAATCAGTTTAAAGCAAATTAAGCCCCCTAGCATTAATTACAGATTAATTTCCCTTTTTTACGATCTGTACCAAAGACATGCAAAATAAATATAACTTCCATGCTTAGCAAAAGAAGTTCCTGTTTGAACAAAAAATGATAAAGATGACTGCTCTTGTTGTTGTGTCAGAATATCAGATCAAAATGCCAAGTTTAGAGAATATAAAAAATATAAATATAACCGTAAATCCAGTTTGCATATAATTTGTCTTTTTTTATATATTTTTGTACCCATCCCAGAGGTGCAATATTGTTTTAAGCAAGATGACTGGGAAGAACTAAATTTTTCCTATTTTTATGCCTAATTTGGTGTCAACTGACAAAGTATTTGCAGAGAAAATGGCACACACACACACAGTCAACCGAACACCGGGTTAAAACATAGACTCACTTTGTTTACACAAGTGAGTCAAAAACACTGTAAAACATTACCTAACAGTCTGTGTTGTTGTCAGCCTGTAACTAGATCATAATTGAAACGATAAGAGATGGTTGGGGTGGACGATCTCAAGGCGTGGAATGGTGGTGGTCATTTTTGGCGGAGATAAACGACTTTGTCTCTGTCTCTGAAGACCTGTTTGTTCAATTGTTCAGATCCCTGGTTAGACCCATTTTGGAATATGGACATTCAGTCTGGAACCCGCAGTCAAAAATCTTGTGCAGAGAGGTGGAACACGTTCAGCGACGGGTAACGAAACTCATCGGTCATTTGAAGAACAAGCCTTATCATGAAAGACTCGCTTTCCTTAAGCTACCCAGTCTAGAACACAGGGTATTATCGTGTATTGTCGATTGAATATTGGATTGAACAGGCAGGTCAACTACTTGAAACAAAATGTCGCCCTTCGAGGTTGCGAGCACGTGCTTTGAATATGTTTAAATATGTGTACGCAATTGATTTTTGCCCATGACCTTCAGGGCTCAGCCAATAGATCTATAAAGTCCACTCATAGTATTGATTTTGGTATTTTCCGAAAAAGACCACTTGGGCGAATGAACATAGTGAAAGCCCAGTACACAGAGTAAAACATACAAACTTTTTATGTATTGAGTATAATTTCAAAATGTAATGTTTAAGATGAGAAAGATCAGTTTAAAGCCAATTAACCTCCATAGCATTAATTACAGATTATTTTCCCATTTTTACTATCTGCACCAAATGCACCAGACATGCAAAAGAAATATAACTTCAATGCTTAGCAAAAGAAGTTCCTGTTTGAACAAAAAATGATAAAAATGACTGCTCTTGTTGCTGTGTCAGAGTATCAGATCATAGTGCCAAGTTAAGAGAATAAACAATCTATAAATATAACAGTAAATTCAGTTTGCATATAATTTGGCTTCTTTTTTAATTTTTTTGTGCCCATCCCAGAGGTACAATATTGTTTTAAACAAGATGACTGGAAAGAACTGAATTTTTCCTATTTTTATGCCAAATTTGGTGTCAGCTGACAAAGCATATGCTAAAGCTTACCATGGACACACACGCACGCACACACACAAACACACACACACACACACACAGAGACAACCAAACAACGGGTTAAAACACAGACTCACTTTGTTTACAAAAACAGCGCAACATCTTTCCAAGTCTACCTTGCTTGGCTGCGGCTCTCTTCTGCAAACACCTACCTGTCTTCACCTTCACAAACACCACCTTACCACCCCATCACTTCTTTTTTTTTTTCTTTTTTTTTTTTTGTACCCGCACTTTCTTGGGTCGACCACCGTTTTATTTTGTATGTAAATTACACAATCAGTTAAATCATCTAAACAACATGGAAATAAACTAGTACTGGGCATTCCATAACTATGTCATAGTAATCAATAGCATTTAGAATAAATACAACTTTTCATTTACTGATATTGGCAATAATATGGAAGGAAGCCATACAAATCATACAATTATATGCACAAAACTTAGAATTAATCTTCCTTTTTTTTTCTTTTCTTCCCTCTTCCTTTTTCTTCTTTTTTCAGGGTTTTTTTGTTTGTGTTTTTTTGTTGTTTTTTACATCTTCAGTTACATGAAAAGTACAACATAACACACACACACACGAAAAATTGGACTACATATCAGGCGTACGTCAGCCAAGATTATCTTGTGTTTTTCTTCAGATGGACAATTTTCAATTCATTGAATGTTTGATAGGTGTTTTCCAGTGTCTGCTGTATGTTGTTCATGGGCACTGTTTCTCTTGCATTCACATGGTATGTGTGTGTGTGTGCGCGCGTGTGTGCGAATGCATTTGTTCAGGGCTTATAATGACAACATAGGGAAACACTTTCGTCAGATATGTAAATGTTTTTCAAAAAATTAATAATACGAAGTGACTGTAACATCTTTGTTTTTCGCACAATACTAATACACTTTTTACCTATCAGCAAGATACGGTTAATAATTGTTAATTTTTTTTGAGGCAACAGATCATTTTGAATTCCAAATAAAACATCTGTGACACTGAATTTCATAGCAACGCCAATCTTACAATGAAGAAAATGTTCAAGATGTTGCCAAAATATCTTTACTGGGGGGCAGAAAAAGAAATGTTCAAGTAAGTCAATTTCATCAGTACAATGATCACATATGTTGGTATCTGTTATCTTCATTTTCTGAAGAATTATGTTTGCAGGATAAATGTTGTGGTTATTTTCCATTGTAGTTCACGCAATCTAACTTCCTTTATCGCTTTTCTTGACAAAACCCATACATTATCGTTAAATACAAAATCTGATTTTTTCTTTCAAAATTCTGCAGCATGTGTAATTAATGTTCTGTCTGTAGTATGATTTGACAACATTTTCTTAATTTCTTTTGGTTTTGCGTGGTAAGTGCTTGCATCACATGGAATGGCTTGGACAGATTTGTGAACAGGTGCATGTTGCTATATCCATTTCAGCCATGTTTTCGGTATTGCATTATATAAAGCATAATACTCGAACATGGTGTTTGCCTTTTTTGTATCCAGTAACCTGCTGATTTCTTCTAAGTATTCCGTTTTCATGTATATTGATGACATCTTTTATGTACCCAATACCCCGTTTTACCCATTGTCGTGGAAAGTAAAGTGGTTTACCTTTATACTTTATTAATTCATTGTGGAATAATGTTTGGTCTGTAAAATTTTCGTAATTTACATTTTCCGTTTTTGTTTCTGTTTTATTATCAAGATAAGTGGTGAAAACATCTTTCCAGAAATAGTTCTGTATTTCTTCCAATTCTTTAAATTGCTTTGATCGACAGTTTACAAAAAAAATTCCTTTGCTACTAGCTATCTTATGTAAATGCTATCTTGGTATAAGGCTCCAATTCCTATCTGTTTCATGAAATAATTTCCAAACCCATTGCAGACTTAAACATTTCTGGAATTCTATTACATTAACCATTTTAACGCCTCCTTTCTCATACTCAGCTTCCATTATTCTACGTTTCACCATTTCAAAAGCACTTCTATTGGAGAATTGTCTTTGCCAAACAAATTTGTATAACATGGTATTGATTTGGTTTAGTACTCTTTCTGGGATTCCATTTGACTGGATTACATATGTAAGTTGACTAATTAAAAAGGTCTTTATGATAACAATTTTCCCGTGAATACTTAAATCTCTCTTACTCCATTCTTTTATCTGAATTTGCATTCTACGAAGTCTATCTTTCCAGTTACCTTCAATGTGTTTTGCCATCTTATCTGTCTGGAAGTTTATTCCCAAAATTTTCATTTTGTCTACCAAAGTAAAGGGAAGATTTTGCTCATTAAGTTGTCTACCCATTCTCAGAGCCTTCGTTTTGTTAAGGTTTTGTTTTAATCCTGGAAACGATTCAAAAGATTTAACTATATTGAGGGACTGTATCATATCCTCTCAATTTTTAAGAAATAATGTGTCATCAGCTAATTGTTTAATTTTCTGGGTAAATGGATACCTTCTATGGGGCTATTTCTAATACTGATAGCAAAGACCTCAATAGCGAGAATAAATGCTAAGGGGGAGAAGGGACAACCCTGACGTATGCCACTATTAACATCAATTGGTTCAGAAATCCACCCACCTTGATAAATGCAACTTTGATTTTTATTTATTAAAACTGAAACCCATTTCTGAAAGTTTGTTCCGAAGCCAAATATATCAAAAACATAGAGCATGTAGTCTTTAGATATCGAGACGAACGCCTTTGCATAGTCAAGTACTAACTAGTAACCTGCTTTCCAGTTTTAATAAGGTAATTAATAACATCATCTATTGATCTTATAATTGTTGCTATGTTCCTACCTTTAATGTATCCTACTTGATCCTCATTGACTAACATGTGTATCACTTTCCCCATTCTAACAGCTAATACTTTTGGTAAAATATTTTGTCGTCTGTAATTGTTAGTGTGATTGGTCTCCAATTATTCAACTGTTCTCTGTGTAAATCCCCACCTTTATGAAGTAAAGTTATGATACATTGTCTTTGTGTGTGTATGAGAGTTCCCCTCTATCAAATGAATCATTAAAAGAATTTGTGATTACTTTGCTTAATTTATTCCAAAGGAATTTTATAAATTCGGTTGTTAGTCTATCGCAGCCAGGAGCTGACCCATTTTTCATCATTTTTAAAGCTTCTGTACTTTCTTTCTCAGTTATCATGCTATTGCATAGGGTGGTTTCATCTTTACTCAGTTTCCTTAAGGTTTCATGTTCCATAAACCTATCTGTAGGTTCATTAACATCTGCCACATCAGCCTTCTGATTGTATAAGGATTTGTAAAAGTTAACCTGTTCTTGTAGTATTTCCTTCTGGGTAGTCAATATTTCACCAGAATCAGTATGGATTCTTGTTATAATCTTTTTTGTATTTCTGGCCTTTTCTAAACTTAAGAAATATTTGGTATTTTTCCCCCTTCTTCTGTCCATTTTACTCCAGCTCTTATCTGTGCACCTCAAGTATTATTTGTTTGTATGACTTCCAATTTCTGTTTAACATTAAGGTATTCTGTGTGCAGGTTCTTATTCTCAGGATGGTTGCTTATTTGTTCTTCTAGTTCTTTAATCCTACACTGAAAGTGCATGCATTGATTTCTCTTTTCACAAGACATATTTTTACCAAACTCGATACAAAAATTTCTTATTTCTATTTTGCATAATTCCCTAATTCCCATCTGTCTATAGTACTGGGTAATTGCCTTCTTCTAATAAAGTGCCAAACATGTCATTCATTCTTTGCACCAATAACTCGTTTTAAGGTAATTATTGTTGAATTTCCAGTAATCTGGACCTCGTACAAACTTTTCATCATTAATTTCTAAATCACTGTTTTGTGGTCGGAAGTTGGGATAATAATATGATCGCAGGACACACATGAATTCAGTACATTTTCTGAGACGAGACAATTTGAAGGGGTTAAAACGGTTCCAAGTGAAGTCTTTTTCTGTAGAATGGTATATTCTCCAAAATGGTATATTCTTTAACGTCAGTTAAACCTAAAGCATTAATTGTCTGGTTTAAAGTTTCTACTTCAGATACATTATGTGGTAGCCCTGATACTATATCTAGCTCGTTATTGAGCACACAATTAAAATCACCAGTAATCACAAGATTTCTATCACTATATTCACTAAGAGTTTTTACCATGTTCTTGAAAAAAATTTGGTTTTTTTTTCTGATGAATTGTTAGGTGATATACATTTACTACTATTATTTGATTATCTCCCTACGTTACAGAAATAGCCCGTATTCTTTCTTTCAATATGATTACCCCCGTTTACCCCTTGAAATATCTAGAAATCAAAATAACTTCTCCCCTACTTCTGTTTGTGTTTATATTAAACATAATTCTGCCTCCCCATTATTTTTTTTTCCATAATTCTATGTCTGCTTCTGTTACGTGGGCGTATTGCAAACAAATAATAATTATATTTTCTATTTCTTAACGTTCTAAATATTGTATTTCTTTTAATCTTATTGTTTAATCCTCTTACATTTAAGGATGCGATCTGAAGTTTCTCCATGATATTTGCATATAAACATATATAGTTATGTCATGACCGTTCAATCACAATTCATATACTGATCAGTCCATTACACAAAAGCTGGGTCAAATCCGAAGGAGAGTTGAGATTTGTGGGCGTTACCCACACTGATACACTGTCGCTGGCTGGACGTCCAAGGCGTCGTCAGTCGTCGCGGGGCTGGCCGACCTCGAGCCGTCACGCCTGGGCTGCTTCCCTCTGCTCTCTCTCGGGCTGCGTCGTTCTCTGGATCTGCCAAGCTTGGGGGTTTGGGACCTGCTACATGAGGCATGTTACAGAGAAGAGAGAAGAGACTGATGGACTGCAGGACGCCTCCTGTCAACAGGTTCAACAGAGGTGTCAAGAGTGGAACATTTTGCATCAGCGGATTTCAAATTGGCCTTCACCGTCTTTTGAGGGGGGGATTACGGGGGGATAATGAGGACGTTGGGTTGTTTGCAAGTCTATTTGTCTTTAAACTGACAGGAGGGATCACCCTTTTTGTGTCCTGTTTGTTTACATTCTCTGCAAACCACATCACTTGTGTACTCAGAAACGTGGTGGTTGAGTTGTAAACAGCATGAGCAGGTTATCGATTTTTTGATAGATTTCTGTTCATTGTGATAGATTTTGGCAGAGAATATGTTAACTTTAAGTGCAGTGTCAAGAGGTTTGGTTGGCACTGTGATGTACACAAATTTGTGTCCAGTCAAGAATCTGGTAAGTCTGTGGTCAACATCCCTAGCCCTTTCCATTTTTGACTCACTTGTGTAAACAAAGTGAGTATGTTTTAACCCGGTGTTCGGTTGTCTTTGTCTCTGTGTGTGTGTGTCTGCGGTAAACTTTAACATTGACATTTTCTCTGCAAATACTTTGTCAGTTGACACCAAAATAGGCATAAAAATAGTAAAAATTCAGTTCTTTCCAGTCATCTTGTTTAAAACAAAGTGAGGCTATTTTTTAACCCGGTGTTCGGTTGTCTGTGTGTGTGTGTGTGTGTGTGTGTCCGTGGTAAACTTTAACATTGCTTTTTCTCTGCAAATACTTTGTCAGTTGACACCAAATTTGGCATAAAAATAGGAAAAATTCAGTTCTTTCCAATCATCTTGTTTAAAACAATATTGCCCCTCTGGGATGGGCACAAAAATATAAAAAGAAGCCAGATTATATGCAAACTGCATTTACTGTTATATTTATATTTTTTATATTCTCTAAACTTGGCACTTTGATCTGATATTCTGACACAACAACAAGAGCAGTCATTATTATCATTTTTTGTTAAAACAGGAACTTCTTTTGCTAAGCATGGAAGTTTTATTTATTTTGCAAACGTTTTGGTGCAGATAGTGAAAAAAGGGAAATTACTCTGTAATTAATGCTAGGGGACTTAATTTGCTTTAAACTGATCTTTCACATCTTAAACATTACATTTTGAAATTATACTCAATACATAAAAAGCTTGTGTGTTTTACTCTCAGTGTACAGGGCTTTCACTATGTTCATTCGCCCAAGTGGTCTTTTTCGGAAAATCCTAAGATCAATACGACAAGTGGACTTTACAGATCTGTTGGCTGATCCCTGAAGGTCATGGGCAAAAATCAATTGCGTACACATATTTATACACATTCAAAGCGCGTGCTCATATTCATCGGGAACGCGAACGACGCCATTTTGTTTCAAGTTGTTGACCTGCCTGTTCAATCCTATATTCAATGGACAATACACGATAACATGTGATGGAAAGTTGGAGAAGGAGACCATTAAATATTTATTCAGAGAAAGATTTGTGAACGCCTCATCACTTACTGGATTATGCCCCAAACCGCCATAAAAATATCCACAGAATGTCGGAATTCACAGTTAAAAATTGTAAACCATGCGAGTTAATACCCTTGAACTGATCATGATGAAACGAAAAAAATTCCAGTCTTGACTTTTCTCAAAATGAAGTCCTTTTCACTTCTTACGACGTTTAGAAGTACTTGTACTTGGCTCTACATGTTATTAGTTCAGCAAAATACTAAATTTTCATATCAACTTCAAAACTATAAAACTAGAATGAACATAAAAGAGAAATTGAATCGACCGTGTCGTACTACATTCCCGGCGGGTGTAACTAAACTTGTACATCTATCTAGATCTAGTGGAAACGGCTAAATGTTGCAGTGTGATTGCGGCGATAGCCATTAAAAAGAATTTTTTATTGCCCTTAAAGATTTTTTTGAATGCCCAAGATACACCAGAATAATATGATTTAAACAGCGTTCTCACTGCGAATACCGTAATTGATTTATCGCCCTTTAAAAAAGTATGCTCAAATGTTAAATTTTAGAACGTCAGTTAAGGAGCCACGATAGTGTAATGGATAAGGCAGTTTCTTCTCACCCGAATACGCGGGGTTCGATTCTGGTCAGGACTTTTTTTTTCTTTTTTTTTTTTTAAACACAAAGCTTTATAATAACAAATCCAGAACACATTTTAACGATTAGATTTTTTTTTTTTTAAGTGTATCACAAGTGAGTCTTGAAGGCCTTGCCTCTTGTTATCTTTGATCTTAATTCGCAGCCTGCCTGCGCAAGAGAATGTTCTTTTTCGGTGTCCGCTACTGAAATAGGGATATTGTCTATCCACACTTTTGTTGTCGGCTTGTCCTCACGTGTGTCCGACCGGAGGATAAAGGGGTTGGTATTGCATACCTGGGTGGTCGTTTCCCTGAGCCTTAGACCTTTCACCAGTATCTCCATCCGTGCCTCTCTGGTCGCTGGGTAAATTCTGCAAAGGCCTCTGATATGCTGAGCACCCAGAATGGATCATTGGCCCGCTGTTCTTTCCGCCGCGACACAAATTTCTAAAACGGTCGGTCAGTTATTTTCCAGATCGGGGATGTCTTTCTGTTTTGACTGTTGCAAATGTCACTGCCATAGTTCAACCGATCGAAATCTCACAGTGCTCGAGTGCTGGTCGAAATGGAAAGGAAAACACTATGAAACAAAACAGGACAGTGGAAAAGGCCGCATAAGCAAAACGCAAAACGCCAATCTCACGACTCGGTCAATGCAGAGCAATGCTTCGCACAGCACGAGCTTCGCTTACCAATTCCTTTCAATTTTTTGTATAAGGTTCATTGAGTCAGTCATAATCATGGCATGTTGATTTCCAGGTGTATGAATAGATGGTGGTGGTGGTGGTGTGTCCATCGAGATCGATGATGACCATCGTTGTCATCCAGATGGGGGATGGGGGATGGGGGGAGGGTGGTGGTGGGGTGGGGGGGAAGGATGCTCATGAATCTATCTGTGAGTGCGCAGATGGCTGAATAGTCCAATCTGCGCACGAAATGTTCGCTGACAGTTGGGGCAGACAAAGACAGGCATATCATTGTCAGGGAGCTTGTTTGCCCGTGACTTTCTGGCCTGCCTCTTCTCAACAGCTGCAGCAGTCCTGTTGGCCTCGCACAACCTGGCGCCTTTGTGCACAGCAGCGCGCCATTTGTCACGGTCCACTGCAGATTCCTCCCAGGAGTCAGGGTTGATATCAAACGCTTTCAGAGAGACTTTCAGAGTATCTCTGAAGCGCTTCTTCTGACCTCCGTGTGATCTCTTCCCTTGTTGCAGCTCGCCATAGAAGAGCCTTTTGGGCAGCCGATGGTCTGGCATGCGCGCCACGTGTCCAGCCCAGCGAAGCTGGGACTGCATCAGGATGGTGAAGATGCTGGGAAGGGTGGCTTTTGCGAGCACCTCTGTGTCAGGGGTCTTGTCTTGCCACTTGATGTTCAGTAGCTTCCTGAGGCATGTTGTGTGGAAGTGGTTCAGCTTCTTGGCATGTCGTTGGTACACTGTCCAAGTTTCGCAGGCGTACAGTAGTGTGGGGAGAACTACTGCTCTGTAGACCTTTAGCTTGGTCTCAAGACTAATGCCTCTTCTGTTCCAGACATTTGCATTGAGTCTACCAAAAGCTGCGCTTGCTCTTGCAATCCTGACGTTCACTTCATCGTCGATTGTCACATTTCGTGACAGTGTGCTGCCAAGGTATGTGAACCGCTCCACCGCACTGAGTCTCTGACCGTTGACTGTGATGTTGGGCTCAACGTAGGGTTTCCCTGGGGCTGGCTGATGGAGAACTTCAGTTTTCCTCGTGCTGATGGTAAGGCCGAAGTTCCTGCTGGCAGTGGCAAACTTGTCGACGCTGAGTTGCATGTCAGCTTCAGATCCAGCGTTGAGGGCACAATCATCAGCAAACAAAAAGTCTCTGATGATGTCTGTCATGACCTTCGTTTTTGCTTGAAGCCTTCTGAGGTTTAACAGCTTGCCATCTGTTCGGTACTTTAGGCCGATTCCAACATCGCCATCTCTGAAGGCATCAGTAAGCATTGCAGAGAACATGAGGCTGAACAGCGTTGGAGCCAGGACGCAGCCTTGCTTGACACCATTTGTGACAGCAAAAGGAGCAGATGTTTCACCATTGTCCTGGACTCGAGCCTGCATGCCTTCATGGAATTGGCTGACCAAGGAAATAAATTTCCGAGGGCATCCGTACTTGGCCATGATCTTCCACAGTCCCTCTCTACTCACGGTGTCGAAGGCCTTAGTGAGGTCGACATAGGTGGAGAACAGATCAGCATTTTGCTCCTGACATTTCTCTTGCAGCTGCCTTGCAGCAAACACCATGTCAGTGGTTCCGCGCTCTTTCCGGAATCCACATTGGCTCTCAGGCAAATGACCTTGGTCAAGGTGTGCTGTGAGGCGATTAAGTAGGATCCTGGCAAGTATCTTGCCTGCGATGGAGAGCAAGGAAATGCCCCAATGGTTATCACAGGCTTGCCGGTTCCCCTTTCGCTTGTACAAGTGAATGATAGATGCATCTTTGAAATCCTGGGGGATTGTCTCTTCTTTCCACATGAGTGAGTACAGCTGATGAAGCTTCTCAGTCAGCACAGTGCCTCCATCCTTGTAGACCTCTGCTGGTATGGAGTCTGATCCAGGAGTAGATGACAGCCACTGGAGAGCATGTGTCACAGCTTCAACTTCCATAGTCTTCTATACTGGTTGATGATTATTATGAGCTTCTTTTTGGCAAATGATATAACTTTGAAATAATGAAATATTGATAGTCTTTTGAATTTGTTTTTCCGATCTCCTACAATGCAGTGTATTTGTTGTTTGTTTGTTTTCTTTATTATCTTATCCATTACTATTGCTGTTTGTATAACAATTTTTACCATACGTTAGGATATGTTTCCAAAGTGTAAATAGGAAAACAAATTCAGAGTCCATCGTGTGAAGCCAGGTCTTCAACGTAAAGATCAGTTCCAGTCATTGTCGGGCATTACCCATGGCAGCCCCCTTCAGGGAGGTTGGACCGAAAACTGACCACCTTCACCTACTTGCACCCTTCTACCTCAGGGCTGGTCTCGAGTACTGGGTCTCTTCGGAGTCTCCGAGCGGTGGTGAGGGGAACTCCTTAGCCCCAGGAAGGTGCCTAGTGTGGCCTGTCGTGAGGGGGCTCGTCCTCTGCGCGTTTTGTCTTTCTTCCCCCTCCTTTTTTCCGACACCTGCAAATCACTTACTCTTTTCTTTCTGATCATTCAGTACATCATTCATTAGTGCTCTCTTTTTTCTCTGTGATTCATCTCTCACACCTCACACCGTCTCTTTTCTTACTGACTCATCTTTCTCATCAACCTCACTCACACTTTCTCTCCTTGGCTTGTCCGAATGGGAAAGCTGGCAGACCGAGTCTCCCTGCTTGTGACCAGGCTTCCTGCAGGACCTGCACACTATGTCTTTCACACACTCAGCTGCGTGATGATTTTGTTCCATACATTTTGAAGTTATTGACAGCATTTTAAGCAGCTTTTGTTCTCTGTGGTACACTTTTCCCGTGAAAATACTAACTGTGATACACTTGCTATGAAAATACTAGCACTGAGAGTCGTTTTCAAGAGGACTGACGGGACAGTTATGAAAATGGTCGTCCCGTAAAAACAAACGTGTCAGTTTGTGGTCTACATCCCTGGCTCTCTCGTATTAAATGGATGAGCGGAGCTCACATCCAGCTTTTGGGAGAGCATGCTCAGTTTCATTGTCAGTGACTCACTCCGCAAAATGAAAGGGTTCGTATTGCTAGCTGGAGCACTGTGCCTCTCAAACAGTCCCCGCACAAGCATGTGAGACCTGGCCTCTTGGTGGCAGGATTGATCCACCACAGTCCTCCTATCTGCTGGGCGCCAACCATTGACCCCTGTCCGGCGATCTGCTCTGCAGCTAGGCACATCACTAGGACGATAGCAGGACAGCTGTTGTCTGTTGCGGGAATGTCCTTTTGCCTTTCAGAAGACTGGGTTGACACTTGCGGCCATCTTCACTTAACATTCGCTTCACGATATGAAACAACAACAACAACAACAAAAAAAAAAAGAAATAACAACTAAGCAACTGCCAAAAAGGAAGTCGGCAATAAAAATGAAATTTCCAAAACTGTGAAGTGAAGCAGAAACAAAATGTCTTCTGCTTTGGTGTTAGAGAGCACAGACAAAACACGTCCTCTCGACGTCGCCGTCGCTCACCGAATCCAAATGTGGAGATACTGTTCAGTGACAAAATTAAAGAAATTGTTTCATAACAGGATGTAGAAATAGTGTTCTTTCAGCAATAAAAGGTTGAGTTAATGCTGTTCAGTAAGAAAATCAGTGACACTATTCAACGTCTTTCACTCGGTCACTAGCAGCATGTATCTTGTAGAGAAACGCTGCTCGATAAATCTTTAATTTTGTCACTATCAGCATTTCCAAGGCTGCTCTTAAAAATCTTTAATTTTTTTCACTAACACAGTAACAGCATGTCCGCATTTTTTTTCACCAAACGGTATCTCTGTGTTTCAGGAAGTGGAATCGGAGAAAGCCTCCAAGAGGCAACGGAAACAGGCAGTGAGTGCCTTCTACAACATGACCAAGTTGGCCACAAAGCAGAACGTTTGGGCGAGACTGATCCAAGAGAACAAGATGAAAGAGAAAGAGAAAGAGAGCCCCTTACAGAAGTTGGTCCGCATGCGTGCAGCCATCAACATCTGGCAGAAGAAGGGCCACAAGACGTCGATTGACCGCACCCGTGTACACTTATTCGCCCCATACGCCACCCAAGATCGGTCAGCCCTGGACGTTCATCAGAATGTAGCATATTGTTACAAGAAATGGGTATCCAAGACAATTCACTTGAAACGTAACATGAAAAGACACGAAGCCAAAATGGGGTCTTCCCAGTCAAAATTATTGCCATTGAAAGTGGGTGGCAGTGATACTCCTCGTTCCGCAAGTGATACCTCTTTCACTGACGACGACAAGTCACAGGAACAGTTCAGGGGCAAGACTGCAAGCTTGAAACGTGGCAGTATAATACAAAGTGCGTTTCGGAGAATGAGCATTGGATTCAGTAACCTGCGTTCTTATCGCAACAGCCTCTTCCAGAAAAGCGCATCAGATCCGAAAGATCAGAAAAAAATGCAGACACATGAAGTTATAGGCGAGTCACAAACAGGTAGTCTGGAGGAAAAGCCCTCAGAGAGCCATGACAGGAACTTCTCACAAAACCAGACATCAGGACCAGCAGATGATGACGGTGACAGAGTTGATGAACAGTCACACATGGTCAACACTGTGTCCGCCAACAACACGGACAACGTCAATGCCCAGAACAATGAGCCGGCCTCTACCAAAACATGGCTGCTTCCTCCAGAGAAAAATCAGGGTGATAGATCGACAACACTGTCTGCCCCAGAATCCACTCCCACCGATAATAAAAAGGTTGGGTCTGCCACTTGTCATCAAAACATAGAAGTATTTATCTTTTTATCTTCTTTCCTGCAAAAACCAAAGGGTGGGTATTTGGGGGAATCGGGTGTCGAATTTCAGTTTGGGCAAAGGAAGATAACTTTGCGATCAATGTTTGACTGTTCTTAATTATCACCCTTCGAAGATCTTCATCTGTCTTATCATCAAGCTGGAGGTCTTTGATGTGGATGATCATATCCGTTTTGTAATGGGAAGGCCATCAGTATCCAAGACAATAACACCAATCCCCCCAAAAAAAATATATATATATATAAAGGAAATGCACTTTCAGCATTTACTAGCTCTTCAGAGCTAGACAAAAAGTACCAATAGAATAGCCTGTTACTGCGTGCATTGTGTGTGTGTGTGTGTAGATATGCGCGAGCAAGCACGAACGTGCATGTGTATGCACATGTGTACGAGTGAATGTGTGTGTGTGTGGTTTGCTCACACATGAATTATGTGTGTATGTTTGAGTCCCCAAGAGGTACGAAGGTCGACTTCCAGCCTTCTTTAAAATGTGATGTTCATGAACAATCCTCCCTCCGCAACCCCGTGTCTTCCATATCTTATTACTGCCACCCCATTTCCACTCTCTTCCCCTTCACCATTATTCGGTTTTTATTTGCAGATGTTCACTTCATTCTCCCAAGTTGGCCGACAGGTTCTCATTTCGGCTGTGGAACAAATGGATTACAGTAAAATGAGTATGAGCTTTCATATTCAGCGCACCCGCATGTCATGTGTGTGTGTGTGTGTTGCCTTTGTGAAAAAAAAATTAGTACAAGTTTACCATTTTCATCAATCAAGTCTTTAACGGAGATGTTTTGAATTGCCCATTTTCCCCTGTCATGTCAATGAAAAAAAGGTATATCAAGAGTGTATTATTTTCACCAATCATGTCGTTAACAGAGATGTTTTGAATTGGGCACTGCTTGTAAATTGATTCTTTATTGGCTGTTGTGAACTTTTCATTGAAAGATACGGGTTTAGCTGGTATTTTCATTCTTTTAAAATCCACATTTTTACTAAAGTTATGCAATGAAAACATCCGAAATGAGTTTAATGTTCAAGTTACGAATTATTTTGGACCATGGTCACGATTGGGCATATCCATGAATCTCCTCGGGACAGATATGTCCATATTTCTTTCCTTCTTTGAATCTGAACGTTAGTTCTTTTACCCATTATAATTTTGGGTTTGGTGACATTTACTGTATTATAATCAAAATGATGCAAACTGGGCATGTCGGTTTGCTTTTTGTTGGCAAAATTGGCGGCTAACTCAGATCCAAGATGCCTCTGCCAAGCCCATGCAATTCACAGCCATAAGCACTGAATCATTCCTCGGCCAACGGTTCTATAAGCTACGTGTATTAGTTGTCTGTTCTGTTCTTGCCACAGCCGTTTAAGCGTTTGAAAAGTAATTTTCATGCATGCTTGTTTTAAGCAGTTTTCTGTGACGTTATTGTCTCGGTATTGACGTCTTTTACATCGTTTGCTTCTGTTTTTGACTCACTTGTGTAAACAAAGTGAGTCTATGTTTTAACCCGGTGTTCGGTTGTCTGTGTGTGTGTGTGTCCGTGGTAAACTTTAACATTGACATTTTCTCTGCAAATACTTTGTCATTTGACACCAAATTAGGCATAAAAATAGGAAAAATTCAGTTCTTTCCAGTCATCTTGTTTAAAACAATATTGCACCTCTGGGATGGGCACCAAAAAAAAGAAGCCTAATTATATGCAAACTGCATTTACTGTTATATTTATATTTTTTGTGTTCTCTAAACATGGCACTTTGATCTGATATTCTGACACAACAAGAGCAGTCATTATTATCATTTTTTGTTCAAACAGGAACTTCTTTTGCTAAGCATGGAAGTTTTATTTATTTTGCAAAACGTTTTGGTGCAAATAGTAAAAAAGGGAAATTACTCTGTAATTAATGCTAGGGGACTTAATTTGCTTTAAACTGATCTTTCTCATCTTAAACATTACATTTTGAAATTATACTCAATACATAAAAAGCTTGGATTTTTTTTTAAGTGTATCACAAGTGAGTCTTGAAGGCCTTGCCTCTCTTGTTTGTTTTGTTTTGTTTTGTTTTTTTACTTCCATGTGTAAACAGAGCCTATATAAGCCTTTTTCAGAAAATGGTGTAAATCCTGTCCCAGATCATTACTGACATACAGATGTGTTGCATGAATGCACCTGACTATCATTATTAGTGTTTTTAATTTAATACATTTCAGTCAGTATTTGACAAGTATAAAAACTTGATATGCCACCATTTTTTTGTAGAAAATATTTGTGTTATGTGGTATGGAGGGGTTAAAATATGGCTGCCCCCACGCAGGTGGACAACTTTTGTAGGCTAAAGTAAGTGTAAAAAAGAAAAAAGTGTGATATATTTCAATTTTAGCAGTGAATTCCCTCACTCACAGAGAACCCATGATCATAAACATGCTGATTTTAAGAATTATGAAAACACAAAATTACGTGTCCCAAAATATGATGTCATTCCAGTTACGGAGGCATAAAAGGTGCCATTCAAACTGAACGTTTACAGAAATCACCCTGTGACTGTTTTTGCTCTGGTGTGATTTCCTTTAAGAGCTGTAGGGAAACACTAGTCTGTTCCCTGCATTGAATGCAACAACACTGTACTCCCGAGTGTTGTCCAAGGTATGAGATTTCATTTTTCACTGTCATTACTGTTGCCAACGGCAAACCAAGATATAACGAGCACACAAAACATAAAATATTGAATAATAAGATGAACATAATTCAGTGCGATTGGCAACAGAAAAGTAAGTTTTTCCTCTAAAATAAAGAAATTGTTATTCTTAACCAATGTTCTATCATTCCTGTTACCGTCATTCCCGTTACCGTCAATATCATCATTCCTGTTACCGTCATTACTATTATGAAAGGAGCAGTAACAGGAATGACATACCAATGACAAAACTATATGAAGAAAACTAATGAAGATACCCATGACATGATTCGTGCCTTTTCACCTTGAAATTACTTTCTTTTTTCCCCCTCAGAACAGAATTTTGACGTCATAAGCTTCTTTCGGTTGATGATGACGTTTTTTTCATCATGACTACTCTCTCTCTCTCTCTCTCTCTCCATTCGTCGAATATACACACTCTGTTAACCGCATCCAGATACAAGTATTCAGTTATTCAAATACTACTTCAGTAGCAAAGGTATGGGCTTTTCA
The DNA here is from genome assembly GCF_041734735.1 of Babylonia areolata. NCBI lineage: Eukaryota > Metazoa > Mollusca > Gastropoda > Neogastropoda > Buccinidae > Babylonia > Babylonia areolata. The sequence goes on from NC_134878.1 coordinate 51,209,040, forward strand.
TCAGCTGGAAAGCAAAGGAGGAACAGGGAGAGGAGGGATGCTGATCCTGAGACCAGACAGACGATCTGAAAGAGAAATACCAGGGATGAACAGGACGGTAGAAGAAGTCTGTGAAAGATATGACAAGCCAAAAACATACAGCAGCAAAACAGAAGTGGAACAAAAGTTAACAAGCTTATACAAATTGGAAGGAAATGCTTGGAAAACAATTAACACCTTCTGTACTCCCTATGGTCACAAAGGACAAAAGAACAAATGCAAGCACAACTGTAAGATCAAAATGCCGATAAGAAAAATCAGTCTTTTTAGAAAAATAAAAGCTGAAAAGGGGAGAAGATGGGTGTAGGCATACAAGAAAAGACTCCAGAGATAAAGAAATAACAGACTGAAAATCAAAGGTCTTATGCAACAAATTGCCAGTTGCAGAGAAGTAAGAAAAGCGTAAAAAGAATGACTGTCTCCTAAAAGTTGGTAAGTCAGAAGAGGGAAAATTACAACTCATGGGAAAAGTCAACCTCAGTCGCGGGAGAGATCCTCAGAAGGTACCGAGTTAGAACGCAAGCGTTTAAAGCTCTTGGAGTTGCCCAGTGGAAAAATAAAGTTAAAGAAGAAAGGGTAGCCTTTCAAGTTATATTTCATGAGGAAAAATTTGGTCAAATTCTTTTAGAGTGATGAAATCTCAAGAGTCTTGCCGGGAAAGTAAAGTATCATCACTAAATACGAAGAAAAGAAACGACGGCTGCTACATGACTGACCCGTTTGCACATTAACTAGCTATCACAGACTGAACAATATCGGGTTTACAACTTTCTAGAGACACAAACCTCTCTGGGTGATTCATCCAAAAGCATAAAAAAGAATGACATGTTTATGCAGTATGTGTGAAAATTCTTATTTTCATGCAGAAGCATTTCATCATTCAAATAGACTTTAAACAGCTCAGTCAGATATCCTTGCCAATACAGTTGTGTGCTACACTGAAAAAAAATCAGTGAATGTATATAGAGTGCCATAATGTAAAGACAAACTTCTGCTGAAGATTACCTGGACATGCCAGTGTCACGGAACCAGTTGAAAACTGTAACAAAGAAAGGAACTTTCAAAAATGGAAAACAAAAGGAAGTGGTACTTACTGTCAAAACAGGAAGAAAATGGAACTGTTAGTGACATTCTTGACAAGTTGAATGACCATCTGAGAGGCTGCAGACAGCTATCAGTACAAACACTATCGGCATCTGTGGAGCAACCTGAAGCCAACTGAGTGCTTCATTCTTCTTTCAGATAATTATGTTTGCAATATGCACAAAGAGATTATGTCTGTGCATTTGGGGGCTTCTCAAGTTCAACTTACCGTGCAAACTGGATATCACTCAGTTGGCACGGACAAAACAACCGGTTTCTTTAGTTTCTGGTTCACTCAGCCATAGCCCTGCAGCAGTGTCGCCTGTTCTAAACGAGATCAAGGACAAACATCAAACAGTTGACGTAGTTCATTTATTTTGTGACAGTCACACCATTCAATGCAGACTGAGGACAAACTTTTGCCTCTTATCTACTGAAATACACGAAAAGGGTTTTAATACAGCTAATTGGAATTTCCATGAAGCAGGTCATGGGAAAGGGAATCCCGGTGGAGTTGGGTGGAAAGTTAAGAGGACTGCTTGTCAGAGAGAGCTGGAAGGATAAGACATTGTTAAGAGCAAAGCATGTTTTGACGAGCTGCTTCAAGCTGGGATATGTATGATCAATGACAGTGACATCCTGAGAAGCTGGCTGACAAAACACTGAAAACAGTGACAGGTACAATGAGGATTGTTGTTGTTGTCTCGTTCGTCATATATCAGATGGATTCCCCCGTCTCCTCGATCAAGGCGGCAGTACGTTGTAGGTCCTCCAGTCCTCCATAGAGCTTTTGGGCCGCTGGGATTGATCAGGTCATAAGTCCATCTCGTGAGTACATCAACTTCAGAAAATTTCAATATGAGCTGTACTTGCAATGAGAACACGTGCCCAGATCAGTCTGCAGAACACAAGTCCTGTTGCTCTGGAACAGAAACACGCCGGAAGCGGAACAATCCAGTCCTACCAAGGACTCCAAAAGGACTGATCATTCGAAGAAAGCAATGACGCGTAGAGATTACTGTGCCAACAAATTCCCATCTTCCAGAGAAGAGGAATTCGGACATTACCTTAAAAAACAAAACAAATGAACAAATGAAATGCGAGATTTTCAATGAAATTCAGCAAGTTTTCAGAGGTCTTCAGCTTGACAATATTTCAGGGATCCTCAGATACTTATCACAGGACTCAAGCTGTCGGTGGATCATCAGGCCTGGGCGTTTTATCCATTTGAAGTTCCTTGTGCATCAAACTGAATTCCTGTGACCGTTAGAGCTGACGGCGATTGCTTATCAGCTGGTGGAGTGTACACATTTGGACGCGATGTGCGCTCTGATTGAGATCAGAGTGCGAATCATCATTGAACTTGCCTTACAAACTAATTCTTACCTGAATATAGAGAATATAAGGAAAGGAGTGGACAATGCAAATACAAACGGTCGCACAAAGAACGCTTTCGTTATCAATTCTGATAAATTTCTTCCGGGAGTATCTCTGTGTGATGGTATCATTCAGACCAGTTTTGATTATGAAGACGTAAAGATCACAAAACCTGGTCTGTTTCCTGGTCCTCTCTTAGCTTGACTACTGTAATTCTTTGATCGCTGCATGCAACAGCTACTTGTTATCCAGACTTCAGAGCACCCAAAACCATGCTGCACGGCTTATCTTCTGCTCTCCTAAATTTGCTCATATTACTCTTCTCCTTCACTCCCTCCACTGGCTACCTATTGAGAAAAGAATAGATTAGAATCATTAGATTGGGCGTACCAAATGTCCTTTTATTATTATAATTTATTATATTCATGGGAATATGGCAGATCTGTGTATTATCTTGTGTTTTGCATCTGTCCAGTTTCTTTGTTGTTTTGTTTTTGGTTTTTGTGCACACCCTGCCCTTTGGAACCCCCCTAGACAGAGTGGTTAAAGCATTAGACTTTAAATCTGTGGGCCCCGGGTTTGAATCCCGGTCATGGTGGCTGGTAGGTAAAGGGTAGAATTTTTTCCGATCTCCCAAATCAACAGATGTGCAGACCTGCTAGTGCCTGAATCCCCTTCGTGTATATTCGCATGCTGGAGATCGAGCATGCACGTCAAAGATCCCGTTATCCATGTCAGTGTTCGATGGGTTATGTAAACAAGAACACACCCGGCATGCACCCCTCCCCTGAAAACGGAGTATGGCTTCAAATATTGCAGGGGTGAAAACGGTTGCATACGTTAAAGCCCACTTGTGTATACGAGTGAACGTGGGAGTTGCAGCCCTCGAACGAAGAAGAAGAAACCTCATGGTCCATTGATCTCAGTAGATATGTGCAGTCCACACTGCCATCCCTGGTGAGGCAAAACCACGTTAATCTGGAGATTTCGCAGAGTTGTCTGCTTTTGTCGTTGTATGGACATCAGTCAGAAGTGACATGTTCCAGATGGAGATTCTTATCTGCCAGTCGCCCCATTGTCAAAAAAACACACCAAACAAACGAAAAAGGCCTTCCTTCCTTCTGTTGTAGGAAAGAGGAAGCTGTCCTCTACAGGCTGCGTACGGGTCATTCTTATCTGACACACTCTGAAAGGTGTGTGCTGTGCAACAAGCCTCTGAGTGTCAGATATCTTCTAACAGACTGTTGGGATCTGCATAATATCAGGAACAAACATTTTACAATTAGCTCCATGAAGATCCTGTTCCGGAATAACCCCCAGGCCCCTCCCCGGACATCATCTGCCAGTTCCTGGTGAAATTAATGTTTTTAACTTGATTTGAATTTGACGTGGTATGAGGCTTACATTGGTGAAGCGTTCCTTTTACACTGTCACAATATTCTTAACGTGGTTTCAGTTTTACGTGGTTCGAATGAGAAGTGGGTAATTGGTTCTTTTAATGTTTAAACCAAACTTTCACGTTATTTCATTTCCCTTGACTTGTTTAAGAACTGAAGGGTGATCAGTCCTGACACTGCCTTTCGTGGTAGGGGGACATAGAGGGAGGAGGAGAAGAGAAAGAGGATGACTTTTAAAGCTGATTACATCCTGAAGAACATTTGACTGCATTTTATTTTGTTGGTTACTCTTGCGGACAGGAAATCGCTGCGCCATGCTGTTCTTCTCTTAAGCAATGACTATTACACATCAGTGTGCAGATAAAATAACTCTGCATTATCAGATAATCTTAAGAAATGCGATTCCTGTTTCAAGCTGTCATTCCAGTTACCAGTCATTCCTGTTACTCCATGTCATTCCTGTCACCAGTACTTAATTAATTTATAATTAATGGTTTACTCTGTTGTCTAGGTAGTTGCAAAACTTGTTTGTTGCAATGACTTCTGCCTCACATTGTGGTCAGTCGTGATTGCAAGGACACATGGTATGTTTTATTCAGTTTGGCAGATATGCAAAAAGTAAGTATTTGGGAATTTCATATTCTTTATTGGGCAAGAAATGTATGTTCTCAATATTTCTGATAAAGTATTCCTTTAGAATGTTGAAATCACTTTTGCAAAGAAGGCTGTGATCGAAAAAGTGATTAATGTTATGTTGCATTGCTCGACCAAAAAAAAAAAAAAAAAGATCTGGTAACAGGAATGACACAATTATGCATATAATCTAATCAAAGCCGATTAATCTTCTTTAATATTGATTTGTAAGATGGCATTTTCAAGCATAGAACCTAGGAATATATTCCAAACAATATGTGAGCAATAAAAGTTTCAGTTGTCAGCATTAGTTTTTCCATTTTCTTCAGTTTGAAATTACACCATTTTTTGAAAATGTTCCATACAGTGGCATGGAGAGCGAAATTTTCTCAGCTCTTCAATTGTGTAAGAAACTTGGTAGGTGAGACCTATAACGTCGTCTGCTTTAAGATGCAATAGTGGGCAGGTTGAGGGGTCAAAGGTCAAGGTCATTGTTTTGTAAAAACGGAAAAAGCTTGATAGAGACTGCATTTTACATCCAATTTTAATCATGTTTGGTCTTGTGACTGGTTATGGGTATGGCATAATCCCTGAAGAAATTCAGTGGCGGGGTAAAAAAAACAAAAAAACAATAACAACAATAAAAAAAATAAGTGGTCACACACATAAAAGGTTACATGTCTGTGTGTGACTTGAACCTGTCTGAATGAAACAAAAACAAATGATGCGAGCCCAAAGGCAGCTCTCAGGAAGACACCTTGTTGTGCAAATGACTCCATATTTATTATGTGCTTAGATCTTAGTCCCTGACCGAGAACAGGCATTATGTAAGTATCCATGCAAGAATCAGAGGGCAAAGGTAAAAATCACAACATGCCTATGATATTGATAGGAAACGTGCTGCCTTGCGAGGAGGAACCCAGGACTTGTGGTTTAACTCCTCCCTTACGGCCATAGTGTCTCCCAGTATCACTGATCAGTTTGCAGAAGCCAAGAGTTTCCGCCCTTTCTTGGGAGATCACTGAGTGTTCTTGCCCTCCAAAACACGACGGGGCCCCTCTCTCTTTCTACAATGCCGGATGTGAGATATTCTTGGTATACCTGTTCGCAGCCGGACAGGACTGGAATTTCACTCTCTCCACTCTTCTTCAGCCACCTTCTTTAACCAGTGGGACCATGGGTATTCATGGCACTTGTGGCTTCCTTAGACGCCGAAGAAATCAGATAGGCTGTCAGCTCACTTCTGTTCTCAGAACTTAACCTGTTTGAGTAACTCATGTGGAGATAGCACCTCTATGTACACTTCCAAGCAGTAAGCCTCCAGCTCCTGGACCACAAAGTGCCTATTGGTCCTGGAGATGGCTTAGGAATGGCTCAGTGAAGGTTACCATCTATATTTCCCCTCCTGGTAAGAAGCCCATGGCACCCAGAACTTTCCCTATGGGAAAGTATTTGAAAGACTTGTCAAATTAAAGGGTCTGGTCTTTGTACACCACACATCACCCAGCTTTAAAAGGGAGAAGGGTCTTGCAGTGCGGGATCCTTTACTAGTCCCTCATCACACTCCCTTTCCTAACTCTGCCAATTTCATTTTCAGAACTTTGTCTCATAAGTTGTCCCACCGTTGTCTTTTGGAGGTATCCACAGCCTTGTACGTCTTCTTACACAACTCCAACCAGCTGTAGAAAAAAGGCCAAGAACACCCAGGTATGGAGTCTCATCCTGCTGAGTGTTGGGGCCATTTCAGCGATTTTTGTCTGATTTCGTTTTGTTTTGTTGGGGTTTTTTTTGCAGTAAAGTGGCTTTGAACTTGACAGCTGAGGTAGATGTGTTTACTTGCCCACATTTTAATTCTGTTCTGGCCAGTAGGTCAGATGTTCCCTGCCAGCACAATATCCGTCAGCCTCGAGGCCCATCCTGGCACAGCAGCACTCCCTCTTCAGGCATTACACCCCAAGGGAGGTTGCTTCCTACATGGCTTGCACTTTCCAAGGTCACGGTGGGTCTCTATGGGTTTTACGAGACCGCTAGTCTGGGTTCCTCAATGTGCAACTCTGTTTAAGCAGCAGTGGCCTAGTCAGCAACAGCCCCAGCCTCGGCAACGCAAGCCTCTTCCGTTTCGGGCATTCTGCCTTGTGGGAAGCCGAGCCTAAAGCAACACCCCTAATGACCTCAAGTCGCCCAATACCTGGCAAGTTGGGAGTTGCTACAGGCTGCCCAGTAGCCTGACATTGGACTCGGCGATTGTGTACACGAACTAAGGAGGGAGGGAGGAGGGGGGGGGGGACAAAAGAACTAAAATGGGGCTTTGATACATGCAGAGCGAGGCACTCATTTTAGCATTATGACATCATCGGCCATTACCTTTTTTTTGGGGGGTGGGGGTGGGGGGGGTTATTGTAAACATCACCCCTACACAGTCTTGTAGCATCTTTTTGGAAAGCTAGAAACATTCTGCGGCTAATTTTAGTAGAGAAAAGCTTATTTGAAGTCAGATGGTAAATAAATTTTGCTAAAACGTACATGCATGTGGCTTGCTCTGTGTCATATAACTCTACTGTTTGACATAAATCCTTTGAACTGGTAGACTACGCCATTATTGTAAATAGACTGATAATGCTCTTCAGGAAGTTCAACAATGCCATCGGGGGGAAATGAAGGACAAAGGAGTGCCCAAGCTTTTAGAAATTATGATTGATCATTTAAATACCTCAAGCCCACCTACTCTCCAGCCGTGATATGGAATCACAACAATTGATGGCATGGAGAAAAGGACGAAAACACAAAATTAGTCGTATTTGTCGTCTTTCAAAAGGATAAACCAAACGCAACCATAACACTAAAAGCAGGGTTTGAAACAAATCAATCGCACTGACACAAGACGTGTTCTATAAATAGAATGTCAGTGCGGAAATGATAGATCAACTCCATTTATTTTTTCCTCTCTGGTGAAAGTGAAGTTTTGTCATGAATATTTCGTCGCCAGGAACTGTTCACCATATTCCTCCAGGTCTGTTTCTTGTGTGTCCAAAGCCTGAGTCTGTCCATTCTGTAATGTTGTTAGTTTATCGTTTTTCTGTCTTCCCCGTCTCCTTCCCTACTTCCATGGCAGCAGACATCAAGGACTGATCCACAACCTGCCATTTCGCTGTGGTGATAAGAAACTCTAGGGAGACCTGGACAGTACAAGGTCTTCAGAGAAGAAGCCCTTAACTCTTTACATTCTAAGGCGGCCGGGCTGCACCCAGGTCATGACTCCTGCATGCACTTGTATTGCCGCCTTTTCCTTTTATTTTACCTGATCCTCAGCAGGTTCGAATCAGCGCCTCCAGGGTGGTTGCCACTTCAGGACTGAGTCACCTTTTTCTGGCAGACGTTTTAACCACTGAGCCATCGTACGCCTAGTTTCAGTAGGGAAATTTTATCCTTATGAAGTTTACTTTCATTCCTCCTCGACCAGATCCAGCTGGAACTCTTTTCTGCCGCTTCTGCCATTGCCTTGAGAGCCCATGTCCTCTGCCGGAAATAGACAGCTGTTTCATGAGGCTGTAGGCAGATGCACCCACAAACCCTCTTGTACCAGTCTCTATGACAAGGACTTTAGCTTGGAAGCCAGATTCTCTCAGGCTGCTGGCTAGACTAGTATATTTCTCGGTCTTGTAGATGTGGGCTTCCTCCATTCTGCTTTTGTATGGCATAGTGAGCTCAATCAGAATCGCTTGTTTCGTTGCCTTGGAGTGGAGTATTATGTCAGGTCTCATGCCGCTCTTGCTGATGATTTCCGGGTGTTCCTTCCTCTCTGGTAGGTCAACTGTGCATTCCGAATCTTTGGCACCATCAAGCAGCCCGCGTTTCCATGCTTTGGAAACTTTGGAATGCTGTTTCTGGCCAGACTTTATTGCCTTCTGCCGAGCTGAACTTTACTGGAACTTCTGGTGGGGTTGATGCTCCTTGGACAGTGCTCACCACGTGTGCAATTTCTTTTAGCACTTGGTTGTGCCTCCATGTGTACCGTCCTTGGCTCAACGCCGCTTTGCATGAGCTGAGGACATGTTCCACTGTTTGTTTGCCATGGCAGAGTGGACACTCAGGTTCATCTGCTTTCCCCCATTTCACCAAGTTTGTATTCGAGGGAAGGAGGTCGTACACAGATCTTAGGATGAAGCTGATCCTCAGAGGGGCCATGTTCACATATCACTCCAGCTGAGGCTCCTTTGGAGTGCATTTTCCCGTGTTGTCCACTGCCCCTGCTGGACTGCCTTCTGGACTCTTTTATCATCCTCTTCCTTCTTGATCTCCAGTATGATCATGTCTCTTTTTGCTTTCCCCCTTGCCTTGGACCACCATTCCATCTTCGTCGATCCCAGGCCCTGTCTGTTGGTTTGGGTGTGTCTTATTATTTCCTTCGTCTTAAGGCTTTCTTTCGCTGCACTGACTGCCTCCCTGACTTTCCATTTTCTGCCAGTCTTCAGCTTGCGTTGGGTGGATCTCACAATACTGTCACCTGAGTCTTCGAGCATGCTGAGAAGTCTTGTCTTCACTACCTTGTATTCTTCGACTTCAGAGGTAGCCGCAACTTTGCTTGGCGACAGTAGACTGCCACGTAAGTGAGACAAGGTGAGACAACAAGCCATTTGCGTGTGTACTTGTTGATCTTTGCCTCAATCAACTCGACTGTGCTACAGCTGATATCATATATCAGGAGAGGTCACAGGAGCTTTGGTATCGGCATAGACTGTAGGCACCACACTTTGTATTTGCCAGGAAGGCCACACTGGTCTATGATATGCAGGCCTTCTTCTGCTGTCTGCTTGGTTTCTTTTCCTCTTTTTGTGTCTTTCAGGGACTCGTACCGTCTTCCAAAGCTCTTGACTGGTTCATCTGACACCGTTGGAATGGCTTGGTTGACTACAGTGAATGTAACCGTTTCAGCTATCTTTCCTGTAAGCAGTGAGAGGCTCCATGATTTCTTTGGTTTGAAGTTCATCCTGACTGAGGCAACTTGCTCGTTCAGCCGCTTCAATATTTCCTCTTTTGTTGAAAGGACTGTTGTGTTATCCAGAAGGCCTTCAAAGGAGGTATTTGATATCTGTTACCGAGGTCGGCTCGATCCGTTCCCTTCATTGAGGCCTTCAAGATCACTTCCATTGACAGCACGAACAGGATTGGAGAAACTGCACAGCCCATGGCTATGACCATTTCCAGATTGATCCAGTCTGTCATGTATTCCTTGGTGGTGAACCGCATTGAGAAGCCATGGAAGAACTTCTTCAGCATTTCCCTGATGTTTGTTGGTACATAGTGCATCTCGAGAGCCAGTAGATCATCTCATGAGGAACTGACCCATACACATTTGCCAGATCCAGCCATACCACGTTAAGGTTCTTTTTCTCTGTCTTTGCTCTTTGGATTGCATCCTAAATCATTGTGGCATGTTCTACACAGCCAGGAACTCCTGGGATGCCACCTTTCTAGACTGACACATCCAGGTACTCATTTTCTATGAGATATTTTGTCAGTCTTCCAGCCATGACAGAAAAGAAGATTTTTCCTTCGACATTCAGGAGCGATATTGGACTGAACTGGCTGATGGTACTTGAATTCTGCTCTTTCGGGATGTACACGCCATCAGCTATCATCCACTGGTCGCTGATATTCAGGTTCCTCCATGCTGATCTTATCACTCTGTGGAGCCACTCAAGAACTTCAGGACATTTCTTGTACAGCAGGTACGGTATTCCTTTTGACCCTGGTGATGATTTGGCCCTGGCTTTCTTGACCACTTTCTGTACTTCCTCAAGGGTTGGTGGTTTATTGCTGAACTTTTTCTCTGGTTTCCTGGGATGAACCAAACCCTTGAGATCTAGTGGTTTCTTGCTTTGCGGATCACGATACGTTTTCCTGAGGTGCTGTTCAAGTGTTTCCTTGTCCACTGTGAGTGTCTCTGATTTCGACTGCTCGAACAATTTCCTGGCGAACTGAAAGGGGTCTCGGAAGAAGCATGTTTTGTGTCTTCTTCTTTTTGCTCCTTTTCCTCCTTGCTGATTCTGCTTTACTGAGGGCACTGTGCTTTGCTTTCAGGTCTTTCCAAAGTTTCTGTAAGCCCTGCTTCTCAAATTCCTTGCTTCTGAGGCCCTGTTTCTGTAATTCTGAAGCTGTCTTCATCGTTTTCTTGAGCTTTCTTTTTGCATTTCGGATGTTGTCCATTTCTCGTTGTCGCCTGGATTTTTGAGGAGGTGTTTTTGTCTTTGGTTCTTTCACTCCATAGGTTTCCCGACAGGTTGCGTAAGCGCATCAAGTTTTCGAACTATTTTCTGGTCCAACTCTTCCCATTCCGTTTTTGCACTTGCGGGTGGCAAGTTTAGTTTCTGGCGTTTGGCTTCAAGATCTTGTACGACTGATTTGTCTGAATTATCAGCATGGATGTCCTTGGCACTGTGGTTTGAAGGTTGGCCTTGGTTTTCCGACGTCTTATCTGCTGGTGTAGTGCGCTGCTGAGCATTTGTCAGATTCTTCAAACAACCCTTTTTGGTCCTGTGGATCTTCATGCCACACTCAGTGGAGAATTTCCTCCCACAGACACATGGAAATTTCATCAGTTCTGAAATCATAGTCCGTTTACCGTTTCCAGTCGTGATTCTGTTGGCGCCGATGGATTCATCATTCTCTCCCCCTTTCGGTGAATCATGGGAGCATCTCTTCTTTGAACAAGTTGTAGCAATTGATTAAGGGTAAGGTGGGCTGCCAACCCACGGAACCCGAGAGTCTAGTCTTTCCCAGTGTCACTCGGTCTTTCCCGAACGTCATTCAGACTGTTCCTGAAAGTGTCTGTGAACCCAATCTGGAGAAACCGTCAGACGGCGTGAGACAGCTCTCTATGGACAGAGAGAATAGAATCCTGATGGTCTGGTGTTCATCAGCCGTCCTCTTCTGGAGTTAGATCATGATTTATTGGACAAATTATCACTTGCAATTTTCTGTGGAATGATTTGTATTTCTTTTTATCACAACAGATTTCTCTGTGTGAAATTCGGGCTGCTCTCCCCAGGGAGAGCGCGTCGCTACACTACAGCTCCACCTTTTTTTTTTTTGTATTTTTTCCTGCGTGCAGTTTTATTTGTTTTTCCTATCGAAGTGGATTTTTCTACAGAATTTTGCCAGGAACAACCCTTTTGTTGCTGTGGGTTCTTTTACGTGCGGTAAGTGCATGGGGCACACGGGACCTCGGTTTATCGTCTCATCCGAATGACTAGCGCCAAGACCACGACACAAGGTCTAGTGGAGGTGGAGAAAATATCGGCGGCTGAGCCGTGATTCGAACCAGCGCGCTCGGATTCTCTCGCTTCCTAGGCGGACGCGTTACCTCTTGGCCATCACTCCACTATGTCTGCTGTATCTTTCGTTTGCGGTTCTGGCTAACTTTTGTTGAACACGGGGACTTTTTTGTACTTTACTAGGGCATGTTGGTATTTTGGTGGGGAAATAGGTGGTGGCTGGGTTCGTCGTGTCTCTGGTCTTATGATACGTACTGTGGAGATTGGACGTATTAACTCGGATATCTTATGGCTATTAACTCACTATGTGTGGGTGGTGTAGAGGATTCTCGGTAGTATTAGAGTTTTTGGTTGTTTAGAGGGTTTGTGGTTGGTGGACGGTACAGTATGGCCAAGCTTCTGGAGTGGTCAATGCGGTGGAATGGCCTATGCGCGGGTGTAACATCGGCTGTCAGGGGGCTTGGGCTCTTAAGGAGCCGAAGACAGGGAGGTTAGCAACGTATGTCAGATGAGTTTGGGAAGCGCTGCTTTCAGGGGGGGGGGGGGGGGGGGGGGGGGGGGGGGGGGGGGGGGGGGGGGGGGGGGGGGTGGGGGGGGGGGGGGGGGGGGGGGGGGGGGGGGGGGGGGGGGGGGGGGGGGGCGGGGGGGGGGGGGGGGGGGGCGGGGGGGGGGGGGGGGGGGGGGGGGGGGGGGGGGGGGGGGGGGGGGGGGGGGGGGGGGGGGGGGGGGGGGGGGGCGGGGGGGGGGGGGGGGGGGGGGGGGGGGGGGGGGGGGGGGGGCGGGGGGGGGGGGGGGGGGGGGGGGGGGGGGGGGGGGGGGGGGGGGGGGGGGGGGGGGGGGGGGGGGGGGGGCGGGGGGCGGGGGGGGGGGGGGGGGGGGGGGGGGGGGGGGGGGGGGGGGGGGGGGGGGGGGGGGGGGGGGGGGGGGGGGCGGGGGGGGGGGGGGGGGGCGGGGGGGGGGGGGGGGGGGGGGGGGGGGGGGGGGGCGGGGGGGGGGGGGGGGGGGGGGGGGGGGGGGGGGGCGGGGGGGGGGGGGGGGGTGGGGGGGGGGGGGCGGGGGGGGGCGGGGGGGGGGGGGGGGGGGGGGGGGGGGGGGGGGGGGGGGGGGGGGGCGGGGGGGGGGGGGGGGGCGGGGGGGGGGGGGGGGGGGGGGGGGCGGGGGGGGGGGGGGGGGGGGGGGGGGGGGGGGGGGGGGGGGGGGGGCGGGGGGGGGGGGGGGGGGGGCGGGGGGGGGGGGCGGGGGGGGCGGGGGGGGGGGGGGGGGGGGGGGGGGGGGGGGGGGGGCGGGGGGGGGGGCGGGGGGGGGGGGGGGGGGGGGGGCGGGGGGGGGGGGGGGGGGGGGGGGGGGTGGGGGGGGGGCGGGGGGGGGGGGGGGGGGGGGGGGGCGGGGGGGGGGGGGGGGGGGGGGGGGGGGGGGGGGGGGGGGGGGGGGGGGGGGGGGGGGGGGCGGGGGGGGGGGGGGGGGGGGGGGGGGGGGGGGGGGGGGGGGGGGGGGGCGGAGGGGGGGGGGGGGGGGGGGGGGGGGGGGGGGGGGGGGGGGGGGGGGGGGGGTGGGGGGGGGGGGGGGGGCGGGGGGGGGGGGGGGCGGGGGGGGGGGGCGGGGGGGGGGGGCGGGGGGGGGGGGGGGGGGGGGGCGGGGGGGGGGGGGGGGCGGGGGGGGGGGGGGGGGGGGGGGGGGGGGGCGGGGGGGGGGGGGGGGGGGGGGGGGGGGGGGGGGGGGGGCGGGGGGGGGGGGGGGGGGGGGGTGGGGGGGGGCGGGGGGGGGGGGGGGGGGGGGGGGCGGGGGGGGGGGGGGGGCGGGGGGGGGGGGGGGGGGGGAGGGGGGGGGGGGGGGGGGGGGGGGGGGGGGGGGGGGGGGGGGGGGGGGGGGGGGGGGGGGGGGGGGGGGGGGGCGGGGGGGGGGGGGGGGGGGGGGGGGGGGGGGGGGGGGGGGGGGGGGGGGGGGGGGGGGGGGGGGGGGGGGGGGGGGGGGCGGGGGGGGGGGGGGGGGGGGGGGGGGGGGGGGGGGGGGGGCGGGGGGGGGGGGGGGGGGGGGGGGGGGGGGGGGGGGGGGGGGGGGGGGGGGGGGGGGGGGGGGGGGGGGGGGGGGGGGGGGCGGGGGGGGGGGGGGGGGGGGGGGGGGGGGGGGGGGGGGGCGGGGGGGGGGGGGGGGGGGGGGGGGGGGGGGGGGGCGGGGGGGGGGGGGGGGGGGGGGGGGGGGGGGGGGGGGGGGGGGTGGGGGGGGGGGGGGGGGAGGGGGGGGGGGGGGGGGGGGGGGGGGGGGGGGGGGGGGGGGGGGGGGGGGGGGGGGGGGGGGGGGGGGGGGGGGCGGGGGGGGGGGGGGGGGGGGGGGGGGGGGGGGGGGGGGGGCGGGGGGGGGGGGGGGGGGGGGGGGGGGGGGGGGGGGGGGGGGGGTGGGGGGGGGGGGGGGGGGGGGGGGGGCGGGGGGGGGGGGGGGGGGGGGGGGGGGGGGGGGGGGGGCGGGGGGGGGGGGGGGGGGGGGGGGGGCGGGGGGGGGGGGGGGGGGGGGGCGGGGGGGCGGGGGGGGGGGGGGGGGGGGGGGGGCGGGGGGGGGGGGGGCGGGGGGGGGGGGGGGGGGGGGGCGGGGGGGGGGGGGGGGCGGGGGGGGGGGGGGGGGGGGGGGGGGGGGGGGGGGGGGGGGGCGGGGGGGGGGGGGGGGGGGTGGGGGGGGGGGGGGGGGGGGGGGGGGCGGGGGGGGGGGGGGGGGGCGGGGGGGGGGGGGGCGGGGGGGGGGGGGGGGGGGGGGGGCGGGGGGGGGGGGGGGGGGGGGGGGGGGGGGGGGGGGGGGGGGGGGGGGGGGGGGGGGGGGGGGGGGGGCGGGGGGGGGGGGGGGGGGGGGGGGGGGGGGGGGGGGGGGGGGGGGGGGGGGGGGGGGGGGGGGGGGGGGGGGGGGGGGGGGGGGGGGGGGGGGGGGTGGGGGGGGGGGGGGCGGGGGGGGGGGGGGGGGGGGGCGGGGGGGGGGGGGGGGGGGGGGGGGGGGGGGGGGCGGGGGGGGGGGGGGGGGGGGGGGGGGGGGGGGGGGGGGGGGGGGGGGGGGGGGGGGGGGGGGGGGGGGGGGGGGGGGGGGGGGGGGGGGGGGGGGGGGGGGGGCGGGGGGGGGGGGGGGGGGGGGGGGGGGGGGGGGGGGGGGGGGGGGGGGGGGGGGGGGGGGGGGGGGGGGGGGGGGGGGGGGCGGGGGGGGGGGGGGGGGGGGGGGGGGGGGGGGGGGGGGGGGGGGGGGGGGGGGGGGGGGGGGGGGAGGGGGGGGGGGGGCGGGGGGGGGGGGGGGGGGGGGGGGGGGGGGGGGGGGGGGGGGGGGGGGGGGGGGGGGGGGGGGGGGGGGGGGGGGGGGGGGGGGGGGGGGGGGCGGGGGGGGGGGGGGGGGGGGGGGGGGGGGGGGGGGGGGGGGTGGGGGGGGGGGGGGGGGGGGGGGGGGGGGGGGGGGGGGGGGGGGGGGGGGGGGGGGGGGGGGGGGGGGGGGGGGGGGGGGGGGGGTGGGGGGGGGGGGGGGGGGGGGGGGGGGGGGGGGGGGGGGGGGGGGGATGGGGTCTGTGAGGGGGGTTTGCGCGCGGCGGGGGGGGACCGGGCGGGGGGGGACCGACGGGGCTGGGGCTGTTGGGGCCGGGGCGGGGGGGCGGCCGCCCCGGGGGGGACCGCGGGGGGAGGGGAGTGGTGGTGGGGGTGGAGGGGGGGGGGGGGTAGGGGACTGGCCGGGTGCTTGGGGGGGCGTGGTGGGGGGGGGGCGGCGGCCGGGGTGGGGAGGGCGTGGGTTGGTGTTTTTTTTCAACCCAGTGATTTTTTTTGTTGTGTTGATCTTGTGTTTGTTGGAACTTTTCATTCAATCAGGTTTCAGTCACGTACACATACACACAGTATGTTTTGTACATGCTTGCGTTGGCAGGGTACTTGTGTTATATGAGGGGACGTGTTTTTGTTGGGTGGGTTGGGGTGAAGTCATGCGCGAGCATGTATATATATATATATGTGGGGTTGGGGGGGAGGGGGGGGCGGAGGGGGTGTGTGAAAATACAGCTGTGTATTTCATTATCATGCTATTCTAGCATGTGTATGTATGACATATGAAAAATGGTGAAAATAGACCTGAAAAGGGAAAAGAAAATATATACATGTTGCTGTTTTTTCCCATTTTCTGGTCTATTTTCTGTCCCTTTTTTAAGATGGGTTGATGCAAAGTAGGATAAAAAGTTGTACCTTGCTCAACCCCCCCCTCCCACCCACTCACACATTGACCCCCCGTCCTTTACTCAGTCTCGCAACCCCAAGATAGTTCCCATGTGGGACTTGTTCCTTGTTCTAGATTTGATTGGAAGAACACGGTTTGAGTTCTCGGGTTATATCCCGTTTGGCATGCTTAAACTCGTAACTACGTTTCTTCCTTTGCTGGCCACTGGCTGACGAAGGAGTCCGATGCATCACATTCCCGTTTTCTTCCGTATTATCTAGCTAAAAACGAAGACCCATAGGTGCATTTCCCCACTTTGAGGATTGTACCCCTGCTTGACATCTTACCCAAGGCGGAAGATCAGCATCTATTATTCAGTCGAGTGTCTCAAAATACTACAGGGATAGATCTGCAGAAGATGCTGCTCTCAGAGACAGTGAGCTGGGAACTGCGCTGACTGGCTGAGCAGACAGCGTGTTTCGTGTAGACATATCAGTACTGAGTTAGCCAAAGAATTTAACCAGCACAGAGCAACCCGATAAGCCTGGTTTGCGTTAGTTTAAGATAGCATGTATATTTAACCAAACCGGCAGGGGGTATAATACAAACTTCCCTTGTTTTTAAGTATACTTCAGTGTTTGGAATGCCTAATCCCCTCTTTGAATACCATGGACAGAATCTTCTCCAAATTTTTATCATTTTTGTTATCCCATAAAAAGTCATGACATATTTTTTAACTGATCGATCTGCCTGTCAGGCGAGTAAAAGCATTCACAAGAAAGAAAGTTTAGATAGAATGTAAAGATTTTCATACTGCTACCCTTCCAGTTGGTGGTATTTTTCGGGCATATTCTGAGTAAAATTTTGGCTTCAAAATTTTTTCTCGGGTACTTCTTTCAGTCATAAGAGAAATATCTTTAAACCAGAGCCCTTGTATTTTCAACTGTCTTTGATTCCATTTATGAATATTTGTAACAATGATTTTTGAATCTTTAGATTACGTGTGTGATTTCTAGTTGTTAGCGAAGACCGCATATAGAAAGACCAGCTGCCGGCTTCTTGCACTCACATGGGAAAGTAAGGTCAGAGGATGAGTAATGTCCCTTTTTCTGTTCTTGCGACAAAACAATGTGCAATTGTTATACCAGAGACGACAGACAGATCAGAAATGGACTATAAACCTGATTATCCGGAGCGGCGGTCAAAATTGTGAATATAACAGTAAATGTACCTTTCAGGTTGTAGTTATTTTATTTGTTTTGTTTGTTCTCACTGGTAAAGGTTGATTGTTGTTGTTTATGGAGTGTGTGTGTGTGTGGGGGGGGGGGGGATAAAAAAAAAGGGGGGGGGGGTTACAACGAAAGGATTAATTAAAATAGTGCAACAAAAATCCTGTAATTTTTAAATACCAAATCAATATATCAAATAAATTAAAAAGAACCAATACAATGATAACAGATAATATATGCAAGTCACACAACAGAAACACTCCAGTTGGACAGTGTAACAGAGATCCAGCAATCCAGTGAATGTGTGTGCGTTCTTTCTTTGATTTAATGTCTTTTCACTGTGTGTAGGTGTGTTTGTGCATACATATGAGTACGTCTGTGTATATGTTGGCCAATGTGTGTGTGTTATCAAGTCCAAAGTGTATGTGTTTTATAGATCTAAACACAAAATGTCTGTGTAAAACTTGTAATTGAAAGTATGTGTTGCATGGAAATCATTGCTGCAGTTGAATCAGGTTATTATTTTGTATGATGATAAGAAAATGAAATCTGTTGTACTTCAGTTTGTTTCAGTTTTTAACATCAAATACAAATGGAAGTGCAGCAGTCATGAACTGAGTACAGATGAGACACTTTCATGAACTGGCAGTCTCCAAACAATTAGTTGTCAATCTTCACAGGACAACAGTTTGTGAAACAGCAGTGTTTTCACATTAGATCAGTATCCACATCTCTGTTTCCAAACACATATAGAATGGCAAAACAGAAGATGATGTGCAAAGTTATTGCACTTACACTAAAAGAATAAGATAATGATAATAGCATCTTACATAAAAGAATGATATAAGAACATGTAAAAATAACAGTAGTAACAGTCGGCTGAGGAACCATGCATTCTGTTCCACCTGACTGAAGTTTAAGACCCATGTGCCTGATTTAAATGGCTTCCACCTCATCCTGATATACAAAATTGGTTTAGAAGCATTCCTTACACCCCTTCATCTTTTGGAAACCCCCAAAACGACTGCCTGGCTCAAATGTACGTGTAACAAGCATTAGAATATCCAACTAACTGCAAAAAACACCGCCCTGCTTCTTTTGCATCACTGTAGAATATTTAAGAGATTTTTTTTTGTCACAACAGATTTATCTGTGTGAAATTTGGGCTGCTCTCCCCAAAGGAGTGCGTCGCTTCACTGAGAACGCCACCCATTTTGGGGGTATTTTTTTCTGCCTGTAGTTTTTTGTTTTTCTTGTCGAAGTGGATTTTTCTACAGAATTTTGCCGTGGACAACCCTTTTGTCGCCGTGGGTTCTTTTCCGTGCGCTAAGTGCATGCTGTACACAGGACCTCGGTTTATCGTCTCATCCGAATGACTAACGTCCAGACCACTACTCAAAGTCTGGTGGAGGGGGAGTAGATACTAGCAACTGTGCCATTATTCGAACCAGTGCGCTCAGATTCTCTCGCTTCCTAGGTGTATGCGTTACCTTTATTCCATCACTGCACTGTTTTCCTGTGTGTAGAGCATGAATTGATTAAGGGACGTAACTCCTCTGCCGACCTCGCAAAACCGACGCCAATAGTTTTGTCTTTCTATATTAAGTCTTAAATGATTATACAAGATGACATGAAACGTGTATCCATTCCTTCGATAGCACCAGCATCACCACCTTCTCAGCTGAAGACCCAATTTGGATGTGTGCAGCCACTTCCACCGCATCCTATAAACCACTGAGCTCGGCTATGCCCATGAAAAACGCCGTTACGGAAAAGAAGCAAAAAAAACGAGCTCACCTCACCGAGGAGACCCCCTGCTGCTTCTGCGCGGGAGTTGGCTCCAGAATACAGAACATGGTACACGGCATAGTCAGCGACATCTTCTTTGAACTCTTCATCGACTTCTGCATTGTCCTCAATACCGCCTTGATGTCTGTGAAGTACCATGGAATGACTGAACGGATGGAGAACTCTGTCGACACCGGTGGAATGGTGCGTGGGCAAACGTAGATGTATAAGCAGATAATCACATTGAATTTTCTTCCATGACGGAAGTGGAATAAGCATAGACACGCGTTAATTTTTGCATCCTGTCCTCAGGGCAAATAAGAAACGAAACATACGAAAAGATGAATGCGATACTAAAAGAGACATACATGCATATGCATAAACAAATAGAATAGAATATGTCTTTATTACCAAGTGTACCGGGGTCACAAGGAATATTGTGGGGGTGGGGGGTATTATATGGAAAGGTACAAACATAAATCAAAAATCGTACACGAACACAGATACAGTAGAAATTATTATGCATACATTTGTATTTGTATTTCTTTTTATCACAACAGATTTCTCTGTGTGAAATTCGGGCTGCTCTCCCCAGGGAGAGCGTGTCGCTATACTACAGCGCCACCCATTTTTTTGTATTTTTTCCTGCATGTAGTTTTATTTCTTTTTCCTATCGAAGAGGATATTTTTTTAGAATTTTGCCAGGAACAACCCTTTTGTTGCCGTGGATTCTTTTACGTGCGCTAAGTACATCCTGCACACGGGACCACGGTTTATCGTCTCATCCGAATGACTAGCGCCAAGACCACAATTCAAAGTCTAGTGGAGGGGGAGAAAATATCGGCGGCTGAGCCGTGATTCGAACCAGCGCGCTCAGATTCTCTCGCTTCCTATGCGAACACATTACCTCGAGGCCATCACTCCACATATCAATACAAAAACTTGTGCACACTCACACATGCACGCACACACACACGTTTGAACAGAAGCCGCATATTGCATGTGGATGGGGCTGATGACTAGATCTTCAGGTAGATGGTTGTTGATTGCACAATTCTGTTGAATCATACTGGATTTGTTCGAGAGAAAGGGCATTGACTGCTTTGGGGAAAAAGCTATTGGCAAAGCAATTGGTTTTCGTCCTAATATTTCTGTACTGTCGACCAGAGGGGAGCATCTCGAAAATCCAAAAAGCTTGATGTGATTCGTCCTGGCTGATTGATTTAGCTTTTTTGAGTAGCCGCTTATAATATATGTCGTCTAAAGAAGGTGTATCAGCCCCGGTAATCTTGGTGGCAGTTTTTACGGAATGTTTCCGTACCAAACAGTAATAGCGAAGGTTAACACACTTTCAATGACTGCTCGGTAGAAATCAACTATGATTTCTTTTTTGATTCCGAACTTTTTGAGGCGCCGAAGAAAGTACAGGCGCTGTTGTGATTTCTTAACAATGTCTTTCCGTATTTTTCTCCCATTTCAAATCGTTGGAAATGATCAGTCCGAGAAATTTAAATTCCCTGATGATCCCTACTAGCTTACTTTTAATGACAAATAGTAAGGGGTCAGATCTGGTCTTCCTGCAATCTAAAATTAATTCTTTTGTTTTTGATACGTTGAGTTCTAAGTTGTTTTGATCACACCAGCTGACAAGTTCTAGTAATTCTTCCCTATATTTTGACTCATCACTATTCGTAATCAGCCCTTCTAGAGTAGTATTGTTGGTAAACGTGATCATGGTGTTACATTCATTTGGAGTTGCAGTCATGTGTGAATAGTGAGTGCAACAGTGGGGATAGAACACATCCCTGTGGGGCGCCTGTGTTGAGAATGCATGTGGAGGGGGTGAGGTCACCAATTTACAACTTGCGGTCTGCATCTCAGAAAATCTAGGATTCATGCACAAATTCATTCTGGCAGCGAGAGGTCTTTCAATTTAAAATATAGTTTTAATGGCACTGTTGTGTTGAACGCAGAGCTGTAGTCAATGAAAAGGATCCTAGCATACCTGATTTTCGAGATGCCTGAGGACATGGTAGATCAGTTTCAGTTTCAGTAGCTCAAGGAGGCGTCACTGCGTTCGGACAAATCCATATACGCTACACCACGTCTGCCAAGCAGATCCTGACCAGCAGCGTAACCCAACGCGCTTAGTCAGGCCTTGAGGAAAAAAAAAAGATAAGCTTACATAAATAAATAAATAATAATTATATAAAAAAAGGTAGTAGTAATGAAAATAATAATAAAATAATAATAATAATAAATAATTAAATAAATAAGACAACAATGATGATAAATAAGGAAATAAATGTAAAACATGAAGACACACATTCACGCATACACCCACACATGCATAACAGATATGCACCAAACACGCAGTTTCACAGATATGAAAGCACAGTCAAATACATATAAACGTACATGAGCTCCAACACACACACACACACACACACACACCACACATTACCCTGCACCTCCTCTACCCCCCTCCTCCACACACTCATTTCTAGTCTATGTATCGCAGCTTCCACGACACACACACACAAACACGCACACACACACACACACACACACACACATGAACGCTTGTACAAGCACACACACACACACGCCCATATCTCCCACCCCGAACCCCACACACATATATACAAAGATATATATATAATATATACGTTCCAATATCCTGTTGCTCCCACAGTGTAGGCATGCATACACTCACATACCTCATCCTCTACCCCACCTCCTCCCTGCACCCCCACCTCCCCCTCACACACACACACATGCACAGAACTCTCCTGACACTTGTGTACACTTACACTCTCACGCATTCACAAACGCACTCAAAAACACAGACCCACTTATACACACATACACACACGCACAGAGGCTGCCACTGATTGGCCGCAAGAGGGATGGGAAGAGATGCCAAGAACGTGGCGTCTAGTGTGTTGCTCAGTCTATTGTATTTGGAAAAGCCCACAGAGACTCTGTTCCGTTTTGAAGAAATTTGCGCAATGTTGGTTTGGAAATGATGCCGGTATTTGTTTGATTTGCAAAGCATCGTGCTCTACCTTTCATGTTAGACTTACGGCCGCTCCCTGTCTCTGCTTTTATTTCTTTGAGGCGATCGATGGTGTGATGGCCTTGTACCTGTTCTTTTTGATATTCTTTGACTTTTCTGAGGATTTCCGATTTTCCTATTTGTAGGCCGCTCGTTGGTGTTGCGTTACCAGCAAGTCTGTCAGCTCGCTCATTTCCCTTAACTCCTGCATGTCCCGGGCAGTATGACCATGTGAGTGTTTTAATCTGAAAGTTGCGCATTGCCTTATGCCACTCTGGGCTTCCCATTCCGTTTTCAGTTTTCTGTATGAGGTTCATTGAGTCGCTTAGAATCATGGCATGTTGGTTTCCGGGCGTATGGATGGACGATAGCCACTGGAGGGCATGTGTCACAGCTTCAACTTCCATCGTTAGGCTGGAGGTTGTGACTTTGTAGGCAGCATTCTCTTCCCTAACTGTTTTTCCATTTTGTTTTACAGTGAATCCCCAACCGGATTGGTCTTTGGTGACTGAGCCATCTGTGTATATGATGATGTCCTCATCTTTACTGTTTTCTTCTATGGGTAGCTTCACTTCCGCATCAGTTTTGCCCTCTGGCCATTCCTGACTGTCTTCCTAGAGTGGGTGAAATGGCTGTGTTGAATAGATGGTTGAGGTTTTCGGGGTTTTTCTCCCATTCTTTTGTTTCTTTCAGGTCTTGTAGTCGGCATACTAGCTGGATTGTGTCTTCTGCTTGCCCCATCCATGATCTTCCTCGTCCTAGACGGCTGCCTTTTGGTTCTTTGACTGTGTCATGCAGTGGTTTTTGAGGGTTTTCTAATGCTTTGAAGTAGGTCTTGACCTGTTCTAACTTGTTTCTGGCCTGCACTGAGGGAAGGTCAAGCAGGTATCGCATGGTTTCTGTGGGCGTGTCTTTTGTTGTTCCAAGGATCAGCCTCATAGCTTCATTTTGAACTCTTTCTAATTTTAAGAGGTTGCTTTGAGACAGTGTTGTTAGCCCAAGTCCGTAGTCGATCACACTGAGGACGAGTGATTGGTATAGCAGGAAGAGGTGGCGTTGTTTAATACCTTTGGTTGCCATTGCCTTTAAGACTGAAAGGCCCTTTTTGCATTTGAGAACAGTATTTTCCGTATGTTTTCTGAAGGTCAGCATCCTGTCGAAGTGTATTCCTAGGTAGCGTAGGCATTCAGTTTTCTCGATCTGAATCCCATCAAATGACACAGAAGGTGGTGATTTGCTCGCGGTTCTGTTGTTGAGGGTGCACAGCAACGTTTGGGCTTTCGCTGGATTGATGGAAGATCCTGTGTCTTTGCACCATTGAGCAATATTGTTTAGTTGTTTCTGGACGGCTTTAGTTCTTTCCTGAGCATCTTTCGAAGTTTTGAAGACCAGGCTATCATCCGCAAGTGTAAGCACCCGAGCTATTCCATTGTTGTTTAAGTCTGCAAGGCCCTTCGTGTAGACATTGTAGAGGACAGGAGAGAGCGGAGACCCTTGTGGCAGTCCCATGGATAGATTAGAAGGTGCAGACATCCAATCTCCAAGGCATAGGACGACGGTTCTTTCCTGAAGCGCTGCTGCTATCCATCTTGTCAGTGTCAAACTTACTCCATACCTTAGTAGCAGCTCCATGAGGTGTGCATACTGGACTTTATTGTAGGCATCTTCAAGGTCGATTGCTACTGCTAGTGTTTCTTCTTTCCTTTGAAATCCTTCATACACCTCATATGCAAAAGCAGCTGCATTTTCCCATGTGGACTTGTCTTTTCTGTAACCACCTTGATTTGAAGGGAGAATGTGCCTGTGTTCAAGATCCCTTGTAAGTTTCCTGGCTATCATGCGTTCCATGAGCTTTCCAGCAATGTTTTGCATGGTTAGGATCCGGTAGCCACTTACCTGATGATGGTCCTTTCCTGGTTTTGGTATGGGCTTTAAGAAGCTGTGTGTCCAGTCCTCCGGCACATGTCCATTGTGGAAACTGTTTTGATATAGATTGAAAAGTTTGCTTCTGTCTTCTTCCGATAGTTCCTTGATGTCCGAGTAGCGAACTTTGTCTGGGCCAGGGGCTGATTCTTTCTTGCATTTAGCTATTGCTTCGTTTAGATCATCTGTTGTCAAGTCATCTTCAGGTCCAGTCTGCATAAGGGTTTGGTTTAACTCCTCAACATATTTCTTTTTCTCATCTAAGTTTCTTTGATCACTCTGTTGTATGAAACGTTTGAGCAGGGCGGATCCTTTTTCTTCGTTTGTCTTAAGCTTGGTTCCGTCAGTGTCTACCATGTCTGGGGTTGTTGTTGTGCACGTTTTCCCTTCCATGCGACGATAAAATTGCTAGAACTCTTTCAATGTTGAGTAATAACTGAGTGCCTCGCAAAACTGTTTCCACTTGTCATTTTTGGCCTCTTGAGCAATGGTTTCAAACTGTTTAGTTTTTTCTTTCATTTTTGTTTCAGTATCTTTGTCTGAGATGGTTTTGTTCTTTCTTTTTGCCAAAGTTTGACAGCCGCATGTTTTTCTATCCAGGCTCTCTCTGTGTCGGTATTCCACCATGGGGGCTGAATAGTTTGCATCCTGTTCAGTGCCGTTCTTTTGTTTCTTCTGCATCTTAATTTTTCGATGACGGTTGTCTCTTTGGTTTCATACTGAAATGGATCACGCGGTTTCATACAGCGTTTATCTGACAGTTTCTGTAGACTGAAAACTACCGGGAGGTGGTCACTGCCTTGGTGTGGAAGCGTCTCTGCATTCATTTCTGAATTTTGGAGATGTTAGAGCGATGTCGATCACACTGTCACTGTCCCCTTGTCTTGTTCCAAGGCGAGTTGGGGATGTGGTTGTTAATGGGCTAAGAGGAATTTCCCCTATCATTCCTTCAAGTGTGAGTCCTTGTGGGTTGGTGTTCCGCTGGTCCCATAGCTTCGATCTTGCATTGAGGTCTCCACAGATAATGACTGAGTCTCCAAGTTCGTTCTCTATTTCCTCTAAAAAGGCCCAATCCTCTTTTCTTGTGCAGGTTCCTGGGTGAACATAGGCATTGATGAGCACGATGCTTTTGTGAATTCCGTCAGGTTTTTCGAGACGCACTCCCTCTAGTTCACATGAGTTGCTACACCATTTCTCTAGATTTATGGTGGAAACTTTGTTTTTTAGGTTTTTGTTCAGTATGATTGCTACTCCTCTTCCTTCATTCCTTTGAAAGACTGTGAAATTCTCAAAATGTATTGGTCTGTCTGCACTTGTCCTGGTCTCTTGGAGACATAAAATGTCAAAATCATATGCCAATTTCTCAATTGTTGAGATTCTCATTCTCGCGCTGGAACAATTCCAACTGCCGATTCTAAAGAATTTCTTTGACAGCTGCTCTGCTTTTGTCATTCTGCTACCTAAGCACAATCTTTTCCCACCTCTTTTGCCACGCCTGTTTTGGGGTTTTGGGGATCTGAATTTATGTCTCGTGCTATGCAGCTGATCCCCGAGGTGCACGCGAGACAGGGTTTTGTCCTACATGGTAGAGACCTGTGCTAATGGCATCTTCAACTGATCTGTTAGCTCTTTTGGCAAACTGAAAGGGATCAAAAGATGGAGGAATGCAGGTTTTTAGGAATTGCAAAATCAAGCGTTCAAATGTTTTCATGACAACTGATGTTAGGGCTACGGGACGCTGTGCTTTCTTTGGAACAGGAATGATTGTTGATTTCTTAAAGCAGTGTGGCACCACAAATGATTGAAGGGATATATTAGATATGTCAGTGAAGACACTAAATAGTTGGACTGCACACTTCCTCAAAAGGCCTGGTGAAATGTTGTCAGGGCCAGCGGCTTTTCTCATTTTCAGACGACTGAAGGGACTTCATTCTCTTGGACTGAAAAGTGGAGTGGGGGTGATTTTGGGTGCAGCCACGTCAGAAGTAGGCAATGGTTTGTCAAATCTGGAGTAGAATGTGTTGAGTTTGTCTGGGAGAGTTCTGTCAGTGCTGTCGACTGGTTTAATCAGTGATGTTCTGCAGCATGGTCCACACATTCCTCGAGTTGTTTGCGACACATTTTTTTCTATTTTTTTTCCAATACAAAAACTTTGCCTTCTTAATGCATTTTTCAACACTTCTTTTTACCTTATTATTGTGGACTATTATATCATCAGTTTCGTGAAAAGCTCTCTCTTTTTCCTTTAGTTTTTGCCTAACAACCCCATTACACCAAATTTTGTTGTTTGGAAATATTGATTTTTGTTTGTTGGAATGCACACACTTTCACAGAAAGAAATATAATCACACACTGTGTCAGTATATTCATTTAAGTCCCCAGCAGAGTCTTTTAAAAATATTCCAGTCTGTACATTCGAAACAGTATTGCAAAGTCTCTAGGCAGGGGCCGCCCATTGTTTGACAGTTTTCACGACTGTTAGTTTTTGTTTGTAGACCGGCTGTGATTGGACTGTCCCAAAGGCGCACGGCGGATCGAGTGGCAAACCTTCTTGATGGAGGTGTTGCAGTGGTCGAGGTCCTTGTCACCACATGTTGGACAGTCCACTTGCTGGTACAGTTTCGGCATTTCTTTCTTGAGGCCGGCTTTCTTGAAATCACCAGCAAAGATGATGGTGGAGTCAAGCCAACTGTCTCGCATTTGCTAATTTCGTCTGCTAGCAGACCAAGTGCGGCGGAGAGGTTTGCTGTGGGATGTATGTTCACAGCAATCAGCGTCACTGAAGAAATTTTGCGTGGGAGGTAGAAGGGTCGGCACTGGATGGTTAGAAACTCCACGTCAGGGAAGCAGACACGCGATAGCACTTTGACATTGGAACACTAGCATGTGTTCACGAGGAAACACACACCACCATCCCTCTGATACAGCAGTGAGGTCAGCTCAGTAGACAGTGAACCCTGGTGGTTGAATGGCACTGTCCAGGTTGAGCCATGTTTCAGTGAAACAAAACACAGAGCACTCTCTGTAGTCTCTCCTCGTCTGACTGTTGCATGTAAAGTTCGTCACTAACGTAGGACAGGAACATACTGGGTAGAGGAGGGGGAAAACTTCGTTGGTGTAACCTTGAAAGGGCCCCACCTTGCTTTCCGCCTTTGCTCGCGGGCTGAGCCTTGCATGTTGACTGGTTGGTGTTGATGGTGGATGGTTGTATATCATGATAGAGTGAGCTGAAGTGAGATCTCAGCACACTGGACTCACCTACTTGTTCCCTAACAGGCAGCAGCGTGTCACGGTCACACTGAAGGATCGCAGCTGTATCCCTAACACATATAGAATTAAACACAAAATAAACAGGACTACATATATTACTATCCCCTTGTCGCCATTGGTTGGTGCCATCTACATACATCCCTAATAAACTAATACATCACACACACACACACACACACACACACACATATATATATATGAATATACGTACATACATGCAAAGACACATCACAATAACTAGACATCCACACAGATAAAGATACAATTTACCTATTGCGAAAAATGCATCATCTTTTTAGTTCGTAATTCTCAAGTGCAATACATTTGATTCTAACAATTTTTGTTTTGAAAGAGGCATTTTCATATTGGCTGATTTGCGTCTTTTTTTTTTCCATCGGTTTTATCAAATTAGTGTTCTTTGAGAGCTTCTGAAGCTAGCATTACTATTGATCAGTTTTGGAAGGTATTATTTTTTCAAGAATGAACCACCACTGTATAAAAGGCTTGACTTAAAGAGATCAATTCAAAGAGGTATTGAAAGCTTATAAAAAGTGTCTGTTGATATTTATGGGAAAGCTTCTACAATACCAAGAGGAGCAGCTCCAGTAACTTTGTGCTTCAACAGAGCCTTGTTGTATTCTTATTTTTGATGCAATGTGCTATCATTTATAATCATCAGTAGTTAATGAACTTGATTTTAGGAGAACTAATTTAATCAGTTCAGTGCCAGAGAATTTTGTTTTTTTAAAAAGTGCTTTCCCCTTGCCAGGGAATTTTGAGGATTCGGGGGTAATAAATCACCAAAAATTCTAGCACAAAAGCTATGGGTGATACAGAAAGAAAGTAAACGTTTTTGTGAAGGAAAATGAGTGTAGATTCTGCTTCTGGGCTTTTTTCCCAATTAGGTTGATTGCTGGTAACAGTTCAGGCATGTAAATTCGAGATAATTTTTGTGCAACAAAAAAGTCTATTTCCACCTCTACATAATGAGATCCATAAAGAAAAGAAACAAAATACAGCTAGAAGTAGCAAGCCTATTGTCAGATTATACTTGCAGAAGAAATTAAAACAGACAAAACGTTTATGAAAACAAATCACAGCACTTGCAGACATCACTGTCCCAATAATGACAAAAGTGAGTAAAGTCAACGTAAAAGGTCAATCACAATCCCAGAAACTGAACCTACAAGCTTTTTGACAGCTTAGAGCGTTTGGGAGTGAGAGGGTGAAGTTCTTTGATAACCTTCACCCCTTTCAAGTTGTACGTGGACCGATTAAAGTGTCTGCTGTGCAGCCAGCTTGCCTCTTCAAATCAGTCATCCCACTGAGTCAGCGAAAAAAAGCATGAAAAACAAAAAGCACGTGTTTCATGGCCCAGTGCAGGTTCAGCGGCGCGTTTCGTGAAAATCGTGGGGCATTGGCGGTTGTCGATTGCCTTCTGTCTGCTTTGAAATGTGAGGACACGCTTCCCAAAAGCCACGCCGCCTTGATGACCTCTGGCTGGCATTCGACCTATCGTCTTACATCACTCCTCTCCCTCTCCTTCCCCTTCTTCAAACACTGGCTGCACGCATTCTGTCAGTCATAGCCAGTTGTTCAAAAACGCTGTCTGATTGGATGGACGGCCTGAATTACCATAAAATGGGCAGTCAGTTTCATAACTATCGTTGTCAATCACCTTCGTTTTCAAACCAATCATCAGACAAGTTTCAATGCATTTGTTTGCACATGATGCAACCTCCTTTTCCACGCGCATATCACGTGGTCGGTTAGCAAATTATTATCCAGTAGAAAGCTACCTGATGTAAGTTCATTTAAATAGTATTTTTATAATCCAGACACATCAAACTAAGTGTTCAGAGTCTGTTTATGTGAATTGAACCAAACTCCATTGAAGGAAAAATCGGAACATATGCAGGATGTCAGTGGACGTCTTATAGGCACTCTACTGGGTAAGAACACGTTTTTCATCACTGAGGGTGACAAAACGAAATTTGAAAAGTTAAAAACGTCACATAACTTTGGTGGCCATCCTTCACCAACACGCAGCACATCCTGCGTCGCTCCAGGGGTCTCCCCCAACTTCCAGAACTTAAGGCGCCAACCATTACCGCCGTCGTTGACGTCGACCGTGCCGACTTTTCCGGAAAAGAGTGGAGAGCAGAGCAGACACCACTGAGAAACCCGAAACCAGGACGGCAGACTTGGAAGGGCGTTAGCGCCTAGCAAAAGCCTCGCCTTTATCTTATTTTTTCATACATGTTGATTTATGAACAAAATATTGAATTATTTAGTTTAGATTAAAAGAAACGTTTGAATTCTATAACTACATTCTCGATTAATTAACAAATTTTCACATAGCACAAAATTCGCATTATACACATGAACACGATATTTATGCTACTAATTATGTAGTTACGTGGATAACTCAGGGATATTCCTCGCCATAACAGAATAAAGACAAAAAATAAATCCTTAGCACCCAAGGAATCCCGCAACCAGATAAGAATTCCCATGTTGGACTTATTTGAAAAGCACAAATATTCTTCAGAACTGTCCCCTCCTGAATGGGGTCAGAGACATTGTGTCGCCGACACCAACCCTGCTGCACAACAAGCTCCATGACAGCAGACAGGACTTGGATAGGACAACGTCAGGCGGGCTGGACTGACACTATGAAGAGGCAAAGAAGAAGATTGGAAAAACACTGTTTGAGCCCATGGTTTCTGTTCCCTTTGATGTGTTTAACCTCGGAACGACTTTCCTCCTTTTTGCTGGCCACTGGCTGATGTTGGAGTCAGACGCATGGTCTGAGTGGATTGCCTCAGGACATAGCTTTCCACAGGTACGGTTCCAGCACACTCGGTTGTCTTCCATAATTTCTAGTTAAGAATCGAGACCAAGAGGTGCCTTTGAGGATTAGTACCTTGTCTGTCATACTATCTTAAGAAGATTGAGATCAGTATCTGTGTCCAGTCAGGTGTCTCAAATACTACTAGGATAGATCTCACAGCGGACTTTCCTTTCAGAGACGTATTCTCATTTCAAACAATGAGAACTACAAGAAAGATTTTGCTGCTGGCACCAATTGTCTTTGGGTTTCTCAAACAGGTCATTCTGAAAAGCAAATTCTCAGTCCCACTGAGATAATAGCGACTTGAATCCAAGAGCACATGAGGTGTGGGCCATTGCCATTTTGGCGGCTTGTCAGCACTCTGTGCTTATTCAGAATGCTTTAGAGGCAGCCTTCTGGCGTGCGGAGATTTCCTACATCAATACATACCTCGTGGAATTCCGAAGGACCAGGGCTGATGGTTCCAAGGGTATATTCTTTTGTTGCGGCAAAAAAGGGCTGTTACTGTTACTGAGACTCTCCAACAAACCAGTAAGGCTTTGCCCTCCTTTATTTTGAATTCATCATTAGTTTGACATGGTTCAGTTCATTACCATAAAAGGCATAATACTGTGTATTATACTCATATTGATTAGATACACTCAATGTCAAACTCAAATGACCACTCGTCCGCCGCCACTGTTCTTGCCATGGTTTCCCATGGGGCATTCTTTGTTGGCCATGGTATGATTCAGCACATAAAACTGGGCATTTCACTGATTGGCTAAGCCCGACAACAGGCTTGATAAAGGCGTCATAGTACTGAGTTATCGCGAAATTTTACAAACACAGAACAAACGAGAGGCTTACTTTTCATTAGTTTGACAGGAAGTGCAATACTGTCAAGCCAATGTTAATTTTGTCAATGAAGGTACGTAGTGCATTATGTGAATTTGCAACTTGAAAATTTAACTCCAGAAATTAGAAATGTATCTATTGACTTGCTTTGAAGTTTTTGTCTCGGTAGTACGCATATACATGCCACTTTTCTGTACATTAGGACACACAATTAATTTCAGTTCATCTGACAAATTGGTTGATTGTGTTGTTGTTGTTGTGTTGTTGTTGTTCATGGTTACGACTCCCACGTTCACTCGTAATGCACGAGTGGGCTTTTTACATGTATGACCGTTTTTATCCCCACCATGTAGGCAGTCATACTCCGTTTTCGGGGGAGATAATTTCTTGTAATTTTGATGTCAGTACAGTATTTGGAATAAACTGCGCCATAGTCTGGAAATGAATCACAAAAGGTTATAAATACAGAGGCAGAATGTTAATATACAGTGAAAATAATGTTAGACCAAGAATAGACACTTAGGGTGCACCATAATCATGTTATTGTCTACAAATATGCAAATCTGCTACATACAAGCTTCAAGCTTCTTTCTGTTTAATAATAATGGTGAAATTAGCTGAACAGTAACTTCAGATACTCCACGTTTTACTTGACATTGACAGATGTTTTATTGTCTAAAAGGAACGAGCAACCGAATCAGTAAATACGAATCGTGGCGTACTGAGTGATCAGCCAGTGGTGGTCTAATGTGTTCAAAGCAGGAATTAAAAAAGAAAAGAAAAGAAAAACCATTGTTTTGATTACACACTCTTGCATAATTCACCAGTCCAAGACTTCAACATTGACACCATAATCATAATTGAATTATTCCGTTTCTCCTCGTCAGTAATGATCATGGGTTGGGTAGTTATTTTTTCGTATCTTTGGGAGGTATTTAACCGACAGGTCAGTATTGTTTTTGCCTCACGTTTGGAAACAAAGTGATTTTATGCAATAACCCTGTTCCAGTTCTCTGTGTGCATGCTCATGGTTAATCTAAACAAATCAATTTTCTCTGCAAATCCTCTGTCAACCCAAGATTTGGCTTTGAAAATAGAAAAGGTACGTTTTTTCACACATTCCAATTATAATGACAATGCACTGCAGCAATAGCCACACTAATCGTAAAGAAGCAAACAAATACCTCCACAGTCGTTTTACGATTACATTTTTTATTTGACGGGCGCAATATCCGAGTGGTTAAAGCATTGGACTTTCAATCTGAGGGTCCCGGCATTCGAATCTCGGTGGCGCCTGGTGAGTATAGGGTGGAGATTTTCCCGATCTCTCAGGTCAACATATGTGCAGACCTGTCAGTGCCTGAACCCCCTTCGTGTGTATACGCACGCAGAAGATCAAATACGCACGTTAAAGAACTTGTAATCCATGTCAGCGTTCGGTGGGTTATGGAAACAAGAACATACCCAGCATGCACACCCCCCGAAAACAGAGTATGGCTGCCTACATGGTGGGGTAAATAAACAAAACGGTCATACTCGTACGGTCATACTCGTAAAATGTTAAATGTTACATGTTTGTCTGAGTGTGTAGGTGTGCGTGCCTGAAATCTGATTGAATGACACAGGAAACGAATGGTGAGCGACCAATGGCAGCCGTCAGTTGGCTCTACCCAGGTAGGCAGGCTATTGTGTAAATGACTCCGTGTTTGTAAGGTGCTGTGAGCTTGGTCTCCGACCGAGGATAGGCGCTATATAAGTATCCACATCCATCCATATCCATTTCTTCCTTACGAAACGGTAACACTTTTATCTCGCGTAATGACACTTCAGTCAATAGATATCATTTTATCATTTCAATTGGAATCGAATTTCTACATAGTATGGAAGTTACATGATGCATAGATCTGTCACGAGCAACAAATTTATGCTATCTAATGATTGGACATTGGTCTGACCATACTATAGGATCTTTTTTGTTGTTGTTTTTAGCTGTGAAAACAAATGAGTCTGTAATGGCCTTGTGTTGTGGTTGTATATGTGTATGCATGTATGTGTGATTGTGTGCGTGTCCATGGAAACCTTTGACAAAGTCCTTTTTGACTCACTTGTGTAAACAAAGTGAGTCTATGTTTTAACCCGGTGTTCGGTTGTGTGTGTGTGTGTGTGTGTGTGTGTGTGTGTGTGTGTGTGTGTGTGTGTGTCCGTGGTAAACTTTAACATTGACATTTTCTCTGCAAATACTTTGTAAGTTGACACCAAATTAGGCATAAAAAAGGAAAAATTCAGTTCTTTCCAGTCATCTTGTTTAAAACAATATTGCACCTGTGGGATGGGCACACACACACACACACACACACACACACACACACACACACACACACAATGAAGCCTAATTATATGCAAACTGCATTTACTGTTATATTTATATTTTTCGTATTCTCTAAACTTGGCACTTTGATCTGATATTCTGACCCAACAACAAGAGCAGTCATTATTATCATTTTTTGTTCAGACAGGAACTTCTTTTGCTAAGCATGGAAGTTTTATTTATTTTGCGAACGTTTTGGTGCAGATAGTAAAAAAGGGAAATTACTCTGTAATTAATGCTAGGGACTTAATTTGCTTTAAACTGATCTTTCTCATCTTAATCATTACATTTGAAATTATACTCAATACATAAAAAGCTTGGATTTTTTTAAAAGTGTATCACAAGTGAGTCTTGAAGGCCTTGCCTCTCTTGTCCTCTGGTTATACTTTTGTCTGTCGACACAAAATGTAGTTCAAAACAGAGAAAAATCAGTTCTCTCCATTCATTCTAATTATAACGGCAATGCACTTCTGGAAAGGCATCAAAATGGTCAAGAAGCAAACCCTGTTTCCACTGTCATTTTACCTTTACATTTTTGCCTCAAGTGTATAACAGTGTGAGCCAATGTAATAAACCTATGTTCAGTTATCTTTGTGTGTCTGTGTCCTTGATAAACTTTAATGATTAGCTGGAAATACTTTGTCAACATTAAAATCGGATCAAATGGAAAAAAGTGTCCACGCATACCAGTCATCGGGGTGCAGTTGTTTCAGAGGAAACTGTAGTTCTTCATTGTAAATTATCCATTTTGTTTAGCGTCCGGTTTGTTTCCGATTTGTTGCTGAATTTGTGTTGCCGGGATAAGAGAGCATGACTTTCTAGCTCATGTCTGCGTCAAAACGAAACAAAAAGGAATTCTGGACAGAACACACAGAATGACGTCGTCGTGATTATTGCCTTCGATATAACAAATGATGGTATTAATTTACTTTGAATGCAAATGCTGAAAATTCTAGTCGACAGCACTGCTTAGCCAGCCTTCTTGCATGAAAAAAACCCGTCTCTTTGGGTGTGTATCGTTATGCATGTTAGCTACATTTATTATGAAGTATTTGAGCGTTAAATTCATTGAAAAGACTGGAATAGGTTATATATAAACAGCAGGTTATGCAGATGCAAACGTCCATATTATATGGATATTAATGAAATGCTGATCCGATGTAGCTGATTATATGGATCCTTACACAGCGCCTCGGTCGAAGACCTTTACAAACAAGGAGTAACTGGCACAACAGGCTGTCCACCTGGGTAGAATCGACTGACAGTTGGCATTGGGCCCTCATCATTCGTTTCCTGTATCGTTCAATTAGGTTTCAGTCATGCACACATACACTCATACAGACATGTAACAATTTACATGTACAACTATTTTGTTTATTTACTCCGCATGTAGGCAGCTATACTCCGTTTTCGGGGGTGTGCATGTTGGGTATGTTATTGTTTCCATAATCCACCGAACGCTGACTTGGATTACGGATCTTGAACGTGCGTATTTATCTTCTGCGTGCGCATACTCAAGAAGGGTGTTCAGGCACTAGCAGGTCTGCACATATGTTGACCTGGGAGATAGGAAAGATCTCCGCCCTTTCTAACTCGGGACCCTCAGATTTAAAGTCCAACGCATTAATCATTCGGCTATTGCGCCCGTCTGTCTTAGACCAACACAAATCAGCACAGCAGTTCAATAAATCTGCAAAAGATGGTTTTTGACGCTGAGCATTAATTCGAAATTTGGATCAACTTATGCAGTTTACACAATGTATAATAGATGTTGATGTTCATGCGAAAGAAAAGAAAAGTACCCAAAATAGAAGATGACCGGACATATATCTTGTGTGGAGTGTTTGTTGCGAATTATCGAAGCCGGACAGCAGTGATGAAGTCAGGGAAAGTTCGAAACTTTGATCTGGATATATGTTATGTGGGAGAACGCGTCCGTTCCGTCCATCATTATTTTGACAGAAGAACTGAACCTGACTGGAGTGATAATCGTCTATATTACGTGAGCGTATCGTTGTGCCGCCGACCCGCTATGCCGCCGTCCCGTTGTGCCGACCCGTTTACGGATTGTCTTTTGTCACAAAAAAGACAAAACAAGATGGGCAAGCCATACTAATAATCTCCCTTTTTATTTGACATTTGGGTCACAGTAACGTCACAAATGGCGCAACTGGGTCCAAACGTATGCATTCGCGAATCCATTTCCTTGTTTTGGGCTATAGATACTAGTGGAGAAATGATCTGTACAAGAAACTTTCCTTTAAAATTCGTTTCTAGCACACTTTTTTATTTTTGCTTGTTATTGGTTTTGTTTCTCATTAAAAATGTAGAAAATTGAAAGTATTACATTTGTCCTGAATACATATTTTTTATCATTTAGTTTGCATTTGCACGAGCCCGCCTCTAAATGGCGAGTTTTAGTGTCATTCAGTGTTTACATCATAATATACGTCATTTGTGAAAACTGCTACTGTCATATATCACTTTTCACGCGCATGTGATGAAAAGCGAAAGGGAATAAAGCGGAATAGCGGCATAGCGGGTCGGCGGCATAGCGGGACGGCGGCATAACGGGTACCCGTTTTGCTCGGCAAACACTAGTTTCACATCGTCAACAAAAATGTAAGAAATGGTAGGCCTTTATGTATGTATGTCCTGGTACACCCATCCCCCTTCCCCAATCACCCGGGTTTTACGTTCCGTTTTTGCAGTTTTTAAATCTGCAGGGATCACACGTAGGCCTTCGCTTGTCGTTTCTTTTTCTCAAAATTTAGTAATTCATCTTACATTGTAACAAACTGATTAACAAAAGTCATTTATAATTTTTAGTTATGATAGTAACTTCTGCATGGATATTTATATCTGCCAGGAGCAGCTGAATTCTGCCAAGTAATGGGACACCAGATTTGAGCACACTATGGTTTAATCAATGCTTCTCTATGCTAGCAAAACATGGACTGTCGAGCTCCAGATGTAGATCCAAGCCATGGAAATCAGATGCTTCCGAAATCTAATAGGTGTCTCCTACACTGAGCACGTCACGAACGCCGAGGTCCGCCAGAAGATCACCCAAGCCATTGAACCCCAGATGCCCTCCTAACCGTCATCATGAGGAGGAAGCTTAAATGGTACGGACACTTCGCAAGATCCGACGGGCTAGAAAAGACCATTCCGCAGGGTACCAGGCGCTAGGTAGAGAGGTAAGCAAAATAAAATGTTGCAGGAAAACGTCGATGAATGGATCGGCTGAGTTTTCCAGAGAGCTGCGAGAGACAGAAACCGATTGAGAGAACTGGTCTGGAAATCATCTACCCGAAGACCCTCGACTGGGTTATGGGATAGGTGAAGGTGATGAGAAATTAATTTCTTTTCCACAAAATTCAGTCGCCCCAAGCATTCAAGTTAAAAGCGCAAGTCAAGTACAGAAAGACATGTTTTACTCTCGTTGTGATCGTTTTGTTGGTAAATGCACCCTCAATGACTCGTTTGTTTGCACATTTCTTTTATGCATATCATGATGTGTATCTCATCAATAATTATCGAAAATATAATTTCAAGATTGAAATGAGGAGATGGAGGCAAAGCCCTCATCAGTAAGTGCAGAATATTCACCACACGACTATCGAAATAAACAAATCAATTTGTCTCACAGTTTAAGGTTCGCCTATGTTTAACTAAACAAACACGACGCATGTGATGTGATGTGAATTTTTCGCATTTCCTACAGAGCATGACGTGGTTTCTGAGTGGAGCAACCAGTTGCAAATTTCAGCGATCACTTGGAGAGAAAAATTCGTAGATTTTCTCTCATGGGCGTTTCTTTGAATTACAATAACAATTTTTTGTGTGTGCACGCGCGCGAAGAAAAGACGTTTTATTAGTGTGCGCATCTCTCGTCACCATGATTCAAATAACGGAGAAGACGATATTCAGATCAAAATGTTCAGAGTGGAACACCATTCGTGACTTTTCCCTTTTTTTCAATGACAAATAACATACATGAAATGGTAAATACATGTTCATGCTTGAAAAATAACAAACATACGGCCATACACAAAAAAAATACTTAAACGTGTGCACACATTCTTATTATATGCATAGAATTAGATAGATAGATAGATAGGATAGATGCGCATATATACATATATGCGTACCCACAAGCATGAAAAAGCCAACGAGCATACAGACGTATACATTTTTACATGATGATGATGGAGTCTCCCGTCGGACCGACGGATGAGTAGGCAGGCAGGCTTATCTGTCGGTGTGTGCCCTCATATGGGAGAAGAGGCCGATTCTGGATGCGCAGCACTTCCCACAGGTGTTGCAAGGGAAAACGTCTCCAGAAATTGAGCCCTGCTTCCTTCGCTCACGCTTCTCCTTAATGGCCAGCGTTCTCTTGTTTTCAAACGTTTTTATGCACTAGAGCACATCCTCCTCCAGCGAGAGCGGTAAAGGACATCAGTTTCCCAGGAAGCGATGTCTATGTCACAGGCTTTGAGGTTTGTCTTCAAGGTGTCCTTGAAGCGCTTGCAGGGTCTTCCAAGTTCGCGGTGGCCTTCCTTCAGCTGGCCATACAAAAGCATCTTCGGGATCCTGCTGTCTGTCATGCGGACAACGTGTCCTGTCCAGTGTAGCTGGGGGATGGAGACCCTGTCTTGCCACTTTATGCCGAGGATCTTTTTTAAGCATCTCTGGTGAAACTGCTCAAGTTGTTGAATGTGACGGCGATACGTCGTCCATGTTTCACAGCAGTACAGCAAGGTGGTCAGGACAAAAGCTCTGTAGGTTTTGATTTTGGTGCTGAGCCTGTTGCCTTTGTTGTTCCACAGCCTCTTGTTGAGTCTGCCAAATGCGGAGCTGGCCTTGGCGATACGCAGCGTAACTTCTGCATTAAGGGCTCCGTTGCTGCATAGGGTACTGCCCAGGTTGCAAAACTTGTTGACTGACTTGATCTCTGAGTCATCGATCTTGATTGCAGGTGGGGGGTGCGGGGAGGGGGGGGGGGAGGCACTGGCGTTCTGTGAGCTAGCTGGTTGGTACATGGACTCGGTCTTGCTGAGGCTGATGGTGAGTCCAAAGCGCCTGCAGGGGGTTGAGAATCTGTCAATAATGAACTGCATGTCCCCATGGGTGTGTGCAGCAAGCGCACAGTCATCAGCGAAGAGGAACTCTCTCAACAGTACCTCAAACACCCTGGACCTGGCGTGGAGTCGCCGCAAGTTGAAAAGTTTGCCATCTGTGCAAAACTGAATGTAGATGCCCCAGTCACAGTCTTGGAAGGCGTCAATCAGCATGGCAGAGAAGAGAATGGAGAACAGTGTGGGAGCCAGGACGCAGCCCTGCTTCACTCCATTTACCACAGGGAACGGATCCGACACATGTCAGTATTTTCCTGTACTCTCGCCTGCATGCCATCGTGGAATGACGCAATCAGCTGGATTAGGCTGTCTGGGCAGCTGAACTTTAGGAGGATCTTCCACAGACCACGGCGGTTCACCGTGTCGAAGGCCTTAGTCAGGTCTACAAAGACCATGTGGAGCTCCTTGTTCTGCTCACGGCACTTCTCTTGCATCTGGCGTACGGCAAACACCATGTCACATGTTCCCCTGCCTGAGCGGAAGCCGCACTGTGCTTCAGGGATGACTGTGTTGGAGACATGGTCAACCACTCTGTTCAGTATGATGCGGGCGAAGATCTTGCCGGCGATGCAGAGGAGAGAGATTCCACGGTGGTTATCGCAGGATGTTTTGTCTCCCTTCCGTTTGTAAATGTGGACAATTGAAGCATCCTTGAAATCCTGTGGGACCTCTCCTCTCTCCCAGATAGACTGGAAAAAGGACGGTTAGCTTGTCAGTCAGCACCTCGCCTCCATACTTGTAGATATCAGCCCGGATTCCATCCGCTCCCGGTGCTTTTCCTGACGTTGTCAGCTTCAGGGCCTTCCGGGTCTCGGCCTTGGTGGGAGGGGCAACTAGCGAGTCACTGACTGGTAGCTGTGGGAGGGCTGCAATTACCTCGTCAGATACGGATGAGTCCCTGTTGAGGAGGGTGCCCAGTGGGCAAGGATGTCTTTCTTGTCTGTCAGGTGAGTGGTCTGGTCCAAGGCTCGGACAGGGGTTGATCCTGTGATTCTCGGCCCATACACAGCTCGGAGACCATCATGGAAGGTCTTCATGTCGTGAGCATCAACAGCGGACTGAAACTCTTCGGACTTTCTCTCCCACCAGGTGTTCTTCATCTCACGCAGCCTCTTCTGTACGAGTTGCTTGGTTTGCGAGAACTGGTTCTTCTTCCTCTGGCAATCTTTATCAGAAATGTGATCCTGATGCCGTATATGCAGTGTGTTCAGGAGCTTGAAGATTCCAGAGTCGTTCTCGTCAAACCAGTCTTTGTGGCTCCTCTGTACAAAGCCGAGTGTGTCAGCTGCTGCTGTGTACACAGCATCTCTAAAGGTGCTCCATACCTCTTCTACATCAGTCGATGCAGGAATTTCTTGGAGAGCTGCTTGGATTTGCTGCTGTAGTACGTCCTTGGTGATAGGGAGGCGGTGGATGTTCATCTTCCTAGGGGGTCTCTGCCTGGCTGCTTGGAGCTTGCGTGCAAGTCTGATGTTCATCTTGCTGTGTACCAGGCGATGGTCCGACCAACAGACTGCTCCTCTCATGCAGTGTGTAATGGAAACATCATCTCTGTCCCTCTGCTGGACAATCACATAGTCCAGCATGTGCCATTGCTTGGAGCGGAGGTGCATCCATGTGTTCTTGTACTTGTCTGCTTGTTGGAAGAGGGTGTTGGTTACGGTCAGTCCATGCTGCGCGCAGAGCGAGAGCAAAAGCAGTCCGTTGGAGTTGCACTTGCCAGTACCTTGCTGTCCTAGGACTTTTGGCCATGAGAAGTCCACGCCGACGCGGGCATTGAAGTCCCCAATGATGATCAGCCTGTCCTTTCTGTCTACCGCTGAAATGGTGCGGCTGAGCTCCTCGTAGAAAGCTTCTTTGATGTCATCAGGGTTGGTCATTGTCGGGGCATAGCAGCTGATGACTGTGGAGAAACGATCCTTTGACAGCTTCAGACGGAGGGTCATCAGCCTATCGTTTATCCCACGTGGAAGGCTGTCAAGCTGTCGTGCAAGTTTGATTCGTATGGCAAAGCCCACGCCTGAGGTTCTTGGGGTGCCATCTGGCTTCCCAGTGCAGTAGAAGGTGTAGCCCCCTCCAACTTCCTCCAGATGGGTTTCACCGGCAAACCTGGTTTCGCTCAGGGCTGCTATTTTCACTTGGTAGCGATCAAGCATTCTAGCAATGAGCGCTGTGCGCCTTTCTGGTCTGTCGTCTCTCTCTAAAATGGTGCGAACATTCCAGGCACCCAGAGTCATGGCATGACTCCTGGTTATTTTCTTCTGTTGTTTTCGACCGCTAGTGTTGGATGTCCAAGTAGGTGCGGCTTTGTTTAGGGATCCTTTTACTTCCCCTTCCCCATGTGGAGAGAGCAGTGCTGTCCCTAAAAATGGCTGCTCTGACACTGTTGGAGGATACGGGCGCCGCATCTGCCCCAGTCTACGGCAGACGACCATTACCCCACAGCCGCCTGCGTGCAGAGTCGTGACTAGGAACTGCCAGCAGCATCCTCTGCATGTCCCCGTTACCACTTCTCCATCGCCACAGGGCTTGGGAAAGCTGGGTGATGAAGGGCTAGCTCGTCGTTCCGACATTAGCCTGGTTGCCTGATCAACACAGGTGACTTTTTTTTTGGTGA
The DNA here is from genome assembly GCF_041734735.1 of Babylonia areolata. Taxonomy (NCBI): domain Eukaryota; kingdom Metazoa; phylum Mollusca; class Gastropoda; order Neogastropoda; family Buccinidae; genus Babylonia; species Babylonia areolata. The sequence goes on from NC_134878.1 coordinate 51,250,089, forward strand.
GGAGGAGTTGTGCACTCCCTTCCCCACTCTCTCGCCTACCGACTCTCACACGCTCACAGTCCCACAGGTGCAGATACTGCCACGTGTAGGACGGCCTCGGCAGGTGCAGGTTTTTTCTTCAGAGTTCCGTCTCCTAGGAGGACTTCCAGCCAAGGATAAGAGCTCCCCATGCCCTTTGGTCATCCTCTTCCGCCCTCACAGCCGTTGGGAAAGGTTTCCTCCTCCGCCTGGTCCGTCGTTGGGAGACTTCACATGCAGCAGGTAGTACTGGGTTACATGGTACCAATAGCAAGGGCTATGCCCCGACCTGACACATAATATATACGTAAAAACAAATCAATGCATAAAGCAGAAAATAAAAAAGAAACGCAGGCAGACACGGTACACACAAAAATTGGATGCTCCTCAAGGGTTGTGAATTCAAAACTATCAATGATTATTGATGATTAATTATATTAAAAAACAAATTCAAAACTTGATTATCCCTTTACACACTGAGTAAAACTGCGCTGCTTTTGGAAATGTATCACTTTTATTTGGTCAGATTTTGTTGTATTCTTTTCTTTTTTGTAGTATTTAATTGATTGAAGCCAGTTTACATATTCCAAAAATTGTGCTTTTGTTCTATTAGATAAATGTGTAACTTTAGAATTTTCCATTGTTATTCACCAGATCTTTCACCAAAACAATATTGTCTTGTGAGGGAAAACATTCAGATTAATCTTAACATTTTCATTGTAAAACATTGGTTTCACTAATTGTTCGTGAACCATTCTGTGAATCGACCTTTCTATAAAATTCTGTACATGCTGAAAAGCATCTTTCCAGTTTACCCTTTTTCAAATGACTTGAGACTAAATTTGTGAGTACCATTTATCTCTGGGCTTAGAAATCACACAATTGCTATCGACTTCGAGTTCCCACTCGATTACCTTTCTAATCCACGCTACTTTGAATGCATTAATACATGCCTCTGTGTTAGGAATAATGATTTTTTTTCTTTTTCTGTGTTCTCAGCACATTTTATTTTTTATTTTGTCTGTTTGTATATGTTTTTACATGTGTGTTTTAGCTTTTTTGTTTGTTTTGTTCCATACAAATTCGTAATTACTTCATTAGAGTGTCCTGTGGGTTCTGAAGTAGAATCCAGAGGTAAATAAGTTTTCATAACATTTACGATTTCAGTACAGCATGTCTTCCTAAAGGGGTGATAGTTTTCTGTAGACATATTTTGAATAGGCTTTTAATTTCAAGGAACGTATCTTCTGAATCCCTTTCCATAACTTGTGTACAATCATTTGTTATCCAGAGTCCACGTTTTTCAAATTTTGAAGGATTCCATTCCATGTTTTTATGAAATGAACATTTTCCTTTGAGTTCTTTTTGCTTCCTGACCGTATATCTGTCTTTCTATATTTTATTTCAATCCTGGAATATCAGGAAATTCATTAAGCGTTTTAGAAAAAAATCATGTGATTTTCACTAGTAAGTGTCGTAATGTCAGCAAACTGATTAAATTCTACTTTCCAGATGCCGGATGTTCAACTGGTTTAGGGATGTTGTCCCGTAGTCAGTGTCTTTGGCCTCCCAGTCTGATGGTCTGGAAACTCCTTGTAAATGTTACACGGATTTTTCTCGGTCTTTTTTCTTCAGTGTTGTAATTTGTCCTATCCTTTAATACTTTTTTTTTCTTTCTTTGCAAGAAAAAGAAACTAATATTGAAACACACACACACACACACACACACACACACACACACACACACACACACACACACACACACACACACACAGAGATAAAAACAGGAATGATAATGTGGATAACAATAATGATAATATTGATAAATGATCAAACAAATGTAAATAAACACACACATATATACACGCACATATGCAGTCTCATAGATATGAAAGCATAACCAAAAAATTAATGTACACAGGGCCATCACTTGCACATAAAAGTACCGACACACGCACGCACACGCGCGCGCGCGAAAAGGATTCACACAATGTCGGAAAGAAGAGGCAGAAAGTACGGAACAAAATGACATGTTCTAACTAACCCACAGATAGAAATGAGAGTTCTACACTCCCTCAACCCATTCCCACACAAAGTCCACTCATCCTTGTCATGCCATGGATCCGGCGGCACAGTCTCATGGAGGCCACCTCAGGTCGGATTTCGACGGGATATGGTCCTTTCCATATTACAGAACGACTTCAGAAGAGTATCAAGGGAACAGTCATCAGCTGCAACATAAAATGTTAGCTAAAAATTGCATTTGAGGTTGTGGTTGAATGGAACTAAAAGGAGGGGGTATTGGTAACGACCTCAACAATAAAAAAAACAAACATGTACACAAGTTGTTGTTGTGCCTCAGGTCGGTTACGTATTTATTTACATTTTCAAAAGAAAAAAACTTGATGAAAATAACATTTTCACGCATTCATACAACAGTTACTTCCTCCCAGTCCAACCTTCAGCTGGAAGAAAAGTGACTAGCAAGGAAAAGACAACCAGCATAAGAGAAAATTCATTGAACTTGAATTTGTTTTTTTATTGAGGAGAAAAAAAAAAGGTGATGCAAAATAAAACAACACCAAAAAATAAACGAGAATCAACCACGAGGTTTTAGCAAGAATGATTAAAATACAAAGAAAATAACTTTTTGTAACATTTTTGTTCACGGAGGTTAGATTATATTTGTGTTGACCTATATATATGAATCACAAGGAGAAAAAAAATGTAGATCCTACCCAGTAAGAATTCACGCGTCTTTGTGTGTGAAAAAAAAACGTACACGAAGCGAAAGAAAAATATTAGCGAGAGGACTGGATCTCCATATACTTGCGCAAAATTATATTATTCTGTGACATAACGAAAAGAGATTAAACGTATCTTTCAAAACAAACACATAAGGGCGCGAGTACGGCCAGCCAACCACAAAAATGAAACAACTAATAGTATTAAAATGAAAAAATAACTGAGGTTACTTTTGTATTAAGCTTATATGATAACTGGTATAAAAATGACGAAACAGCTTCTGGGTTAGAAGCTAGTTTCTGAACAGTTCCTCAGCAGCTGGTAAGACAGTGAGTAGATATCGTGCGGCAGAGACCGGGTGACGAGTCCGGGTGCCACACTCTGGCCAGTGAAGAGACAGGACGAAAGAAAAAGAAAGAAAGAAAAAAACATGGCGCAAAAGACTTTGAGGGTCTTTGCCAGTTCCATTTGGGACTCGGAACTCTCCTCTTCACTCTGTTCTCAATGAAGAGAGACCTCAGGGAGGGGGATGCATTGGGGGGACCTGAATGAACAGATACCCCACCCACCCAACAGAGTATTGGAACTCAAGGCGACCAGACGCCGTAACTAAAGATCTGGAAGCGAATGAATTTCTCATGTTTGTGTTTGGTGAGATTTCAGCTCCAAGCTGAGCGAAGTGATAACTTCAAGAGCGTGTCTGCGCAAGGAATATTAAATGCACGTGGAAAAGCTAATTTAACAAGAGAACAGGGAGAATAGCATGGATTGGAGGGGAAGAGAAGGAAACGGGGGGAGGGGGGGGGGGACAAAGAGGTGAAATATGAATATGTGTGATCATGTTCGTCATGGCTGAGCGACAACAGTGTACGGGAGGCCATAATAATTATGCGCTACGTCCGTGACACCCACAATACCACAACACACACACACAAACTTATACGCGCGCGCGCGCGCACACACACACACACATTCCTACAAATAGCAGCTCCCATGAAGCACACGCACATAAATACACATACATGGACTCGCACGCGCACAAAGCTCTCCTCACACACACACACACACACACACACACACACACACACACACACACACACAGACGTATGCAAGAACTCTCCTCACACGTACGCGCGCGTACACACACACACACACACACACACACACACACACACATACTGCCACCGATTTGCCGCAAGAGGGACGGGGAAAGATCTCTGATGCTATGAACATGGCGTTTAGCGGGTAACTTAGTATCATGCACTCTGGAAAGCCCAGATAGACACTGTTCCGTTTTGAAGAAATTTGCGCAATGTTGGTTTGGAAATGATGCCAATATTGGTTTCATGCTCGACTTACGGCCGTTCCCTCTCTCTGTCTTTCTGTGATGTGATCAATGGTATGATGGCCTTGTGCCTGCTCTGAGGTACTCGTTTACTTTTCTTTGGCTCTAAGATTTTCCCAGATGTAGACCGCTCGTGTTGTTGCATTCTCTTCCCTTTTTTCCGTTTTGTTTTGCAGTGAATCCCCAACCGGATTGGTCTTTGGTGATGTCCTCTTCTTTGCTGTTTTGTTCTATGAGTAGCTTCACCTCTGCATCAGTTCTGTCCTCTGGTCATTCCTGACAATGTTTTCCTTGAGTGGGTGAAATGGCTGTTTTGAAGAGACGTTTGAAGTTTTCCGGGTTTTCCTGCCATTCTTATGTTTCTTTCAATCTTCTAGCTGGCACACAAGCTGGATTGTATCTTCTGCTTGTCCCATCCATGACCTTCCGCGTCCTAGACGACTGCCTATTGGTTCCTTTACTGCATCATGCAGTGGGTTTTGAGGGTTGTTTTCTAATGCTCTGAATTAGTCCTTTACCTGTTCTGACTTGTTTCGGGCCTGCAATGAAAAGGTGAAGCAGGTATCGCATGGTTGTTCCAAAGATCAGCCTTATGGTTTCATTTTGAACTCTAACTATAGAAAGCTGCCTTGAGAGAATGTTGTTCGCCCTAGTCCGTAGTCTGTCACACTGAGAACGAGTGATTGATATAGCTGGAAGATGTGGCTTTTTTCGATACCTTTGGCTGCCATTGGCTTTAACGCTGAAAGAACCTTTTTGCATTTTAGAACAGTGCTTCCAGTTTGTTTTCTGAAGGTCAGCATCCTGTCGAACCGTATTCCTAGGTAGCGTAGACCGTCGGTTTTCTTGATCTGAATTCCGTCGAACGAGACAGCTGGTGGTGATTTGCTCAGTTTTGTTGTTTAGAGTGCAAAGCAATGTTTTGGCTTTCGCTGGATTAATAGAAGTTCCTGTGTCCTTGCATCATTGGGCGATATTGTTCAGTTGTTTCTGGACGGCTGTAAGTTCTTTCTTGAGCATCTTTCGAAGTTTTGAAGACTGTTCGCAAGAGTAAGCACCCGAGCCACGTCATTGTTATTTAGGTCTGCAAGCCTTTTCTTGGGAAGGTCCGGCCGCTATGTAATGCCGTGTAGCTATGGCTGACGGATCGTATTTTTATCACTTTTCACTTCGCCCTAGCAAGCGCAACACTGCATTCATCGAGCTGAAAGATAAATCAGAAAATAAAACCACCTTTGCTCGTTCCTCTAAGTGTTTCTTTTTTTGTGTGCAAGGCAGTGTGAGTGAAACTGATCGCCCGAAGTGGAGTAACCTTCGCTCTTCAAAACGCAGCCCGGTGAACAAGTTTGCCGACGTCTGCTTCTGGTCTGAGAGGGTTGGTGACAAAAATTGGTTACGGACTTTGCTCCTTACAACCAATCGACTTAATAGACCTATCAAATAAAAGATCATGTTCTCTCCTTTTACGTGGGCTAAGTTTCCAGTTGATTTATTTTACTCGATTTCTGAAAAAAAAGAGGCTAAAAATTTATCTGTTTTTCTTGACGCTCTACTGCATTTTCAGGCAAATTAAATCTCCTAGTCAAACCAACCACTGAAAAGTTCATTCTTTCCTCTTTAAAATGCTTTATTAAATGACCAGAAAGCTTTTAAGGAGCAGCGTATGTTTAACGAAAAAATGGAGACCTCGTATTTTTTTATACCACTGATCAACTAGATCTGTTTTTAGATCTGAGGTTTCAATGCCCGGCTTCGTGGAAGTCTTGTCAAAGAGCTCAACGTAGTTGAGGTTTTGATTCAAATACGGGGAGAACTTTAAAAAAAAAAAAATTTGGAACCAACTTTACATTACTTATTTTCATAAGTATTTGAATGATAGGTTTCATAATTTTAGTTAATATCATCGTTTCTGTTGTGAAACAATTTTCTTTCCGACAATGAAAGACAGCCGAGAACTCCGTCAAAATAGCAGACGAATTTTTCAGTGAGAAGTTCAGTTGGTCTTGTTCAACTTTGTGATCGCACAACAGACTAACTCTATTTTCTTACTTCTGTTTTATTTCAGAGAGAGAGAGAGAGAAATCTCTCTCTCTCTCTCTCTCTCTCTCTGTGTGTGTGTGTGTGTGTGTGTGTGTGTGTGTGTGTGTGTAATAATATATGTATTACAGAGAGAGAGAGAGAGAGAGAGTATACATCACAGAGAGAGAGAGAGAGAACCTAATCAAAAGAACAATTCGAGGGGTACATTTGATGCTGTATTGTAAGACTGTTGTTTCCTTTCAACCTTTTTATACTTCAGCACTGATACGGAGCATGCATTTGTTGTACTGCATGGATGTATGTACTTAAGAACTGGTGCGATCAGCTGTGCTCATTAATAGTCGATAATGATGCATAAACAAGAAAACAATTACATAAAGTGATGCATACATATTGATTTTGAAACACACACACACACACACACACAGAGAGAGAGAGAGAGTCCTGAACAATCATTTGTTGAGAATCATTTTTAGCACATTTTGGAGCACATTATCCCGATCGTCTTAAATAAAGCTTTTTTTTCTTGTAATCTTATCAAAAGCTGCCATTTATCAAGATTTATTATCAACATTTGCTGTCTTTTAAGTTTACAGTCTTTCCTGAACCTGAAAATATCTTAAATGTTTATGTAGATGTAATAGTTTTTGAGTTTCAGTCATTTTAGTAACGCTACCATCAAAACTGCAGGATCGGACATGCAGAAAATAAGCATTTTCCTCAGACTTTATGACACTGCCATTCAGCCAATAACATTAACAGCCAACTAAAAAACCTCTGAAGTCTTCTACGTACTATATAGCTCATATATGAAGAGTTTTGACAATGATAATGCATTAGTGGCAATTCTACAAGGGTTCCAAAATGTCATTTGTGAGATTGGCTAAAATCGCGGAATTTTTTTAAAATTCAAAAACTCTATATCTCAAAAACTGTTTGGTATATTGCTTTGAAATTTGGTGTGGCATTTTACTTTATTGCACTCTTTCATGTGAGGCTGCTGCTACGAATATGAAAATCTGGCCGGGCCTACCTACTTTTCGTGTAGATGTTGCATAGGCCATGAGAGAACGGAGTTCCTTGTGGCAGTCCGATGGAAAGTTCAGAGGATGCAAACATCCAAATTCCGAGATGTAGGACCACGATTCTTTCCTGAAGTGCTGCTGTTATCCGTCTTGGTAGTGTAAAGCTTACTCCATACTTAAACATCAACTCATTGAGGTGTGAATTAGAATTTAATGTAAGAATCTTCCGGGTCATTTGCTACTGCTTTTTAAAGTAGTCGCATTTTCCCGTGTACACTCTACAGTACCCACCTTGATCTGGAGTGAGGATGTGCCTCTGTTCAAGATCCCTTGCAAGTTTCCTTGCTATTATGGGTTCCATGAGCTTTCCAACAATATTTTGCATCGTTAGGATCCAGTGGCCGCTTACCAGACGATGATCCTTCCCAGGTTTTGGTATGGGTTTAAAGAAGCTGTGTGTCTAATCCTCCGGCACATGTCCGTTGTGGAAACTGTTTTGATATAGATTGAAAAGTTTGCTTCTATCTTCTTCTGATAGCTCCTAGTTAATCAAGTAGCGAACTTTGTCTGGGCAAGGAGCAGTTTCATTCTTGCATTTTGCTATTGCTTCATTCAGATCATATATTGTGATGTCATCATCAGGTCCAGCCTGCACAAGCTTTTGGTTTAACTCGTCCATATATTTCTTATTATTATCTAAGTGGTTTTTTTATCACTCTGTTGTATGAACCGTTTGAGAAGAGTGGATCCTTTTTCTTCATTTGTCTTTAGTTTGGTTCCATCAATATCTAACCTGTCTGTGGTTGTTGTTGTGCTGGTTTTCCCTTCCATACGACGATAGAACTGGCAACAGAAAGTTGTGTCATAGCTGAGTGCCTCGCAAAACTGTTTGCAATTATCAGTTTTTGCTTCTTGATTTTTTAATTCAAATTGCTTTGTTTTGTTGGGGTTTTTTTGGGGGGGTTTTGTCTCAATTTCTTTGTCAGGAGAAGGCTTTTATACTTTCTTTTTACCAAAGTTTCACAGCAGCAGGATTTGCTATCCAGGCTCTCTGTGTGTCAGCATTCCACTATGGAGCTGAATAGTTTGCTTCCTGTTCAGCGCCATTCTTTTGTTTCCTCTGCCTCTGCTTCTTAATTTTTTTTTTATGGTGGTTGCCTCTTTGTTTTCACACTGAAATGGTATATTTGATGGTTTATGTAGACTGGATGGATTATGTCAGGTCAGGTCATTAGATCTGCTACTGGTAACCTGTAATCCAGTACAACCTGTTCAGGGTCGGGTTGCCGGCGACTAAACCGGCACTCCCACCGCTCCCTTCCGGGACTGGTGAGGCGGGTGGCTAGACACACTTATGGAATTATAAACGAGATCCATAAAAGGGCGTCGGCTCAGGAGAGCCACCGACGGCCATCTAGCTCCACCGTGCTGTGTGCATGCCACACGCAGTTGGCCCCCAGGGTGTGTCTACCCATGCATGCGAAGTCTGGATCCGGCAGAATCTGCGGAAGAAACCTATCGGTTCAAGGGAGAGAAAGGCGGTTACAGCAACGCACTGTGGAGTGCAGAGAGCAGTCATCCTTAATGACCTTTCATCCTTCATCCTTTCATTCCCCCAAGTCCTGTGGCGACAGGCGAGCGACGAAACGACAGGTGTGGGTACACTGGCAGTCGCAGCCGCAGACCTGCATGCAGGCGGCTCAGGCCATAGGGTCGTTCTTCTGTGAATGCGCAGCCACTTATCCTGCATCTGACGTAACTTCTGCTGAACAGTCCTGCGGATAGTATTGTACGCATCCTTTTTTGATGTGGACTTTGGGTTGCTCAGGTAGGCTTGATGCAGACGGCGTTTCTCATCCAGAAGCTGCTTGATTTCATCACAGTTTTCATCAAACCAGTCTTTGTGCTTTCTGGTCATGGGTCCCAGGGTCTCTGAAGCTACACTATAGATCAGCTCGCGCAGGGTCCTCCAGTCAGACTCCACATTCTGGTTGTCCAGAGAGGCGGATTCCAGACGATCTTCCAGCAGCTCCACAAAGGTCTGTTTGATGGTGATGTTTTTCAGCTTAGCGATGTTGAGCCGTTTGGAGCCTTCTGGCCTTGAGGACGTCTCTTGGGTTGGATTCGAATATTCAGCTTCAAGACTACAAGGCGATGGTCTGTCCAACACTCGGCGCCGCACATGGTCTTTGTCACACGTACATCTTGCCTATCCCTTTTTTCTGACGATAACGTAATCGATGAGATGCCAATGCTTTGAGCGAGGGTGCATCCATGACGTCCTGTTACGGGCAGGGAGGCAGAAAACTGTGTTGGTTATCAGCAGTTCGTGCTGTGCACAGGTCTGAAGCAAAAGCAATCCATTTAGGTTGCAGTGGCCCACGCCGTGCTTTCCAATCACTCCATCCCAGGAGATGTAGTCAGAACCAACTCTAGCATTGAAGTCCCCAAGAATGATGAGCTTGTCTGCTTTCGGGATAGCAGCAATGACAGAGTGAAGGTCCTCGTAGAACTTCGCCTTCACTTCATCCGGGTTGGTCATTGTTGGGGCGTAGGCACTGACAATGGTGAGGTGCTTCTGGCCAGATGCCAGTGGGAGTTTCACGGTCATAAGCCTATCGTTGAATCCCTTTGGGATTCCAGCTAGCTTGCTGACAAGTGCTGTTTTTACTGCAAAACCAACGCCAGCCTCACGTCGCTCTTCGCTTCCTCGTCCACTCCAGAAGAAGGTGTATCCAGATCCCCATTCATTGAGCTCGCCTTCGCCTGCAAGCCGAGTCTCACTCAAGGCAGCGATGTCGATGTTGTATTTGGCGAGTTCGGATGCAACTTGTGCCGTTCTCCTTTGGGGTCTGTCCGCGTTATCTCTGTCCAGGAGAGTCCTTATGTTCCAAGCACCAGTTGTGAGAGGAACGATCCTTGTTTTTTTCTTTTCTTTCTCTTTGTTTCGACCGCTGATGTAGGGTCCCCGCCAGCCGCGGTATGCTGGCCAGGGTGATATGGAACAGGCAATTTTTAGGGCACCTTTTCTAGCCCCTTCCTCATGCCAGGGAGGTGAGCAATGCATTCCTAAAGAGGGCTGCTCAGACGCTCAGACGGCTGTCGAACTCCATCGCTGCTCCTGTCGATGAAGAACGACCCTATGGCCTGAGCCGCCTGCGTGCAGGTCTGCGGCTGCGACTGCCTGTGTACCCACACCTGTCGTTTCGTCGCTCGCCTGTCGCCACAGGACTTTGGGGTGGTGAAAGGATGAAGGATGAAAGGTCATTAAGGATGACTGATGACTTGCGCGATGAGTTTGTTTAAAGTGAAGAGGAGTTGCGCAACGTCAACCTCACTCTCTCGTCCGGGTTCACCAATTTCCAGTGGCAAGACTAAGTCGAGACGACTGGAGGATGAGCACGGATGCAGTGGATGACCAAGATATCCTTTCGGTGTCTCATCTTGCTCTGTGCACTCCACAGTGCGTTGCTGTAACCACCTTCCTCTCCCTTGAACCGATAGGTTTCTTCCGCACATTCTGCCGGATCCAGACTTCGCATGCATGGGTAGACACACCCCGGGGGCCAACTGCGTGTGGCATGCACACAGCACGGTGGAGCTAGATGGCCGTCGGTGGCTCTCCTGAGCCGCCGCCCTTTTATGGATCTCGTTTATAATTCCATAAGTGTGTCTAGCCACCCGCCTCACCAGTCCCGGAAGGGAGCGGTGGGAGTGCCGGTTTAGTCGCCGGCAACCCGACCCTGAACAGGTTGTACTGGATTACAGGTTACCAGTAGCAGATCTAATGACCTGACCTTATATATATATATATATATATATATATATATATATATATATGTATGTATCTAAGGAGGATATATATATATATATATATATATATATATATATATATATATTTGGAAGACATTAACCTTGACGACGTTTTGACCGAAACGGAATCACTTTAATTCGTGAAGATTATTATCAGTGTACTTATCATTTTCGTAAACATTGTGCTCATCATTATCATTATCGTCATAATAATCATGATCTTGAATCAAGAAGACGGTTGCTGATTTTGGCAGGTGTTCACGCTAATCTTCGATGTGGAAGCTGTATTGAAGATCATAGGGTTTGGCCCTAAGAGCTATTTCAGCAGGAGATGGAACCGCTTTGACTTCATCATCTCTCTGATCAGCAGCATTAGCCTTTGCCTGCAACTGATCATGACGAGTGACAGCAACAAGTGGCTTCAGTTCTTGACCGCTTTCAGGCTGGTAAGGCTAAGGCGCAACCATCTTGTTCTTCTCGTTCTTGTTCCTGTTCCATCTCTTTCTCTGACGATAGATCTTGGTCTTGTTGATCATTTTCTTCATTTCTTTTTTGTCTCGTTCTCGTCGTTGTTTTCCTCTTCCGCAGAACAATTTCGTTTTTATGTTTACATCCTGCCGCTGCTGCTCCTTGTTTGTCGTTGTCCTCTTATTCCTTATTCTGGTCTTTGGTTGTTTTTTATGCCCCTCCTTTCCTCCCTCAGTCTGCCTGCCTTCATGGCTGGCTGCCTGTGCTCCTTCTGCCTCTCTCATTGTCCCCTTTTGACTGTGCTTTCTTTCTCAGTCTGCGTAACTGCCTGTCTGCCTGCATTATGATCTTTTGGAAGATACTATCAGGCTTTGAGTTAAGTATGAATCTGTTTGCTGTGGTGACCATTCAAAACATCGGCGGATTTTCACATTTTGCCCAGATTTTACTCATACTACACGAAGTATGTGTGTAAACGAGTGAATTTTTACTGTTTGCCAAGCTATGGAACATAAATTGTATTATTGATTATCGACTGGGGGTTACAATTCAAAACAGGAAAATGAGAGAGAAGGGAATGCCAGGGATTGATACGGATGGCGTTTTCAGCCCAGACTTGGCCATAAAAATAATTGCATTTCGTTAAACCAATGTACGAAAAACCTCAGGATTGTGAGAAAGTGTGGACTAACAAGGACTCTTCCCACTGGTTACTTGTGTTCTCTCTCTCTCTCTCTCTCTCTCTCTCTCTGTATTCTGGTGAATTTATGTGTCCATGTATTTGCACATGCGGGTGTGTGTGCCGGCAGCTACGAATACTGAAGCTAGCCCAGGTGTGGCCAGCCATGAACACACTTCTGACCATAATCGGCAGCGCCCTATCGGCGTTGGGCCAGCTGACCATCATCCTGGGCATCATCCTCTACATCTTCGCCATCATTGGCCTGCAGCTGTTCCATGACAAGTACAACAAGTTCCAGTTCCCCAACGGCATTCCTAGGTATACCTGCTAGCGCGTGGCGGGGGCTTGGGGTGGGAGGAGTTTTGAAATTGTAAGGTAATGTGTGTCTTTTTGTGTGTGTGGTTTTTTTTTGTTTTTTTGGGGGGGGGGTTTTTTCGTTGTTTTGTTGTTGTTGTTGTTGGTTGGGTTTTTTTGGTGTTTTTTTTGTTGTTGTTGTTTTTGTTGTTGTTTTGTTAACGTTGACAAAACGCTTCTGCTTTCAGAACACTATCGCTGTCACCAGACACACAGAGGCCTTTTTAAATGTGACATCTGGGGAGAGAGAGGGAGAGAGGGGCAGAGATATGTGGACGACACGAATTTCATCATAGACCTCATTGTTACATGCCCAAAAGAGGGTCTTGGATTAGCTAAAATAAACTTCTGAACAGTCGTGTTGGTGAAACAATTTACAACTCTACACCCACTATCTTGCCTCAAAGTCCGTTTTTTGGAATCGATCATCATGCGATAATTACTTTTGTTCTGAAGTGATAAAGAATTAAATTCGAGGAAATAACGGGAATAGACAGATACGGACGTATAAGTTGTTAGGCTATTACACAGTGATATGCCGATCCGATGTACCTGTACTGTCCAGCTTTGGTGTTCATTGGTAATATTCATTTACATTCGATATCCGGCACAACTTTTCAATTCTGCACTTTTTTTCTGACGGTGAGTAAATGTATGTTTTGGATCGACTTAAGCAGTAAACTCGTCGTCAAATACCAAATTAAATAGTCATTTGTTTTGTTTTATCATTTAAAAGCAAAACTTTTTTCCTGCCCTTTGATCGTCGTAGTGCCAGATTTCGTGTGAAATGATTTACAAGCTATTTTGAGTTTTTGTTGGCTCACCTGTGAGAAAACGTGGGGCGCCCCTCCCCCAACAAAATGGATGTCTCAGGGGTACTACCTCACTTTGTCGCAATGCGAGAAAGCATGGCATTGCAAGAAAGCTTGTCATGCGAGAAGACTTGGCATTGCGAGAAAGCTTGGCATTGAGATAAGGCATATTAGTTCCCCTGTTACACTTTCTGGGGGACGCCGCTCGCTTTCTCTCACAGGTGAGCCAACTTTTTTTTTATAACTTTTTTCTTTTTTAATTTCCAGTTTTTATTACACATATACAATTGACATAAGAACTTAAGTACAGAGATTTTGATTAAGCATTCGACCAGCGAGAGACTATTAAAGCTAATCAAATGTTAACTATCCAAAGGATAGAGAGATAGTAGAAAAAGCAATTAACGAACTATAATTGAACGATATCTGGAAGGATTTATACCAAGATGTTCACAGATACACACGAAGAAGAACTAATCGATTACAACAAGCTAGTTTGGATTTTCTTTTCTTTTCTCGTTTAAGATCAAGTAGTTTCTTTTGTTGAAGATGCAGATATTGATTATGGATATAGGACTGACCATTCAATGATTTTGTTAGGTAACCTAGTGAAGGGTCGTCGGGGTACCGCCGGTGATTTCCAAACCAGTTCTCTCCATCGGTTCCTGTCTCTTGCAGCTGTCTGGGAATCTGGGAAATTCAGATCGTTGTCCTGCCACATTTTCTTTTGCCTCCCTCTCTTCCTACTGCCTGATACGGCGCCCTGCAGAATAATCTTTGCGAGCCCGTCCGATCTTGTGACATGTCCGTGCCATTTGAGCTTCCTTCTCATGATGACGGTTAGGAGTTCATCGTGGGGTCCAATGGCTTGGATGAGCTTCTGTCGGACCTCAGTGTTGGTGACGTGCTCAGTGTAGGAGATACCAAGTAGCTTTCGGAAGCATATCATTTCCATGGCTTGGATCTTCTGGAGGTTGGCAGTGAAAGTCCACACTTGGCAAGCATAGAGAAGCATTTATTGAACCAATGAGCGCATAAGTTTCGCTTTCAATCTGAGTGTGATGTTTTTGTCTCTCCAAACGGGCTTCAGTCGAGTGAGCGCTGCTGAAGTCTGCGCAGACTTCATCTGTGACAATTGCACCCAGGAACTTGAACTTAGATACAGATTCCAAAGACTGCCTGTTGACTTTGAAATCAGTGCTGATGCGTTGATGTTATTCGTCTTGGTCTTGGTCTTTTCTACATTGATTTCCATTCTGTATGCCCTGGTGGTTATGTAAAATCATCGGCGAACCGAAGATTTGCAACAGTTCTGCCTCTAATGGTGACGGTGCCGTCATAGTCTTCCAATGCATCCGACATGATACGTGTCCAGGAATATATTGAATAGTGTAGGAGATAGCAGACAACCCTGTCTGACTCCAACTGTAGTCCTGAACCAGTTTCCGATGGAACTGTTGCGGAGGACTGCACTGGTTGCCTTGTCGTATAGTTGTTGGATAACTCTGATGATATTAAGGCTGATGTCTTTCCTCATAGTTGCCAACAAAGCCTCATGCCTCACTGTATCAAACGCTTTCCTGAAATCTACGAAGACATGGTATCCCGAAGAGATACTAGGAATATAATTAAACAAATGATGTTAAAGACTGCGAAAAAACTGATTATGCGGGGAAACTATCTGAAATAAATATGGATGAAAAGAAATATCACACCTGGATTGCATTTAATGTTTATACGCTGCATATAGTTTATTTTTTAATTTGTTTTTACTTCCTAGCCACATAGCCTGTGTTTTCGTGCGTTCGTGAAAAGCCCTGAACACTTGCCAAACTATTCTACTCGAATAGATTTTTCAAAGGATACAGCATCCCCAGTATTCACCAACTGTGCATTATCAGCAAATGGATGTATTTTATATTCTTTATTATTAATTTTATACCTTTTATTTATCTTCCATTATGATTATCATAACTGCTAATATTTCTACGCTTAAAATAAACAAATATGGAGAAAGTGGATCACTCTGTCTACGGCCCCTTTCTCTAAGAAACCAGTCTGTAATTTGATCATTGACGATAAGAGTCGATTATATGGAGCCAACAAAAACTTAACAGCATGTAACAGCTTGTAAAACAGTAAGATGAACTCATGCGTGATTCACGTTTATTTCAGTGTTTTCATGGTGCAATTTAATGTTGGAGAGCGAGAGAGAATTAAACGTAAATTACATGCTGAAGTTTCTCTCCCTCCCTCCATCTCTCTGTCTGTCTGTCTCAGTGTCTTTCTCTCAAAGTATAGGCTACCTACTTGATGAACGTGACTCCATCAGAAGACAGCAAGAGGATGGGGGGAGGAGGGGGGGGGGGCGGAGAGGAGCGGATGGAAGGGTTTCGGGAAGAGCGAGGGGATTTTAGGGGGGCAGATTTCGAAGCACCGAAGACTATCTTGATGGAGATGAAAAATTGCTTTGAATGTTGGGAGTCGCCGAAGCGTTGGACTTGAGCTTTCATTTCTCACCAATCGGATTTTAGTTCTTACGTAAATAGTGTGCACATCTGTGGTCAATGTGGCTTGAGTGACGGAGAAGACGACGTCTTGATAGAAATGTTCGGTGTGGGAGAACGCGTTCGATCTGCCGCTCATAATTTTATCGAAGAACAGGGCTTGTTCAGAGTGATTATTGTTTATATTACGGCAGAAAGTCTATTTTTTTCACGATCGACTCTACTGAGCGCAAACAAATGAATGCACATAAGTGAAGATCGTTGCATAACGTCACGAAAAGCCATCGAGAAGTAGGTATACTCCTGCTGGAAGTTTCATGGCCAAAGCATTATATAGTGTAATGTGTGCCACGTGAAGTTTAGCATGGACAGATGCTTCCAACAACATCAGGTTGAATAACTTTTCTTTTTCTTTTTTTTGTGAGCGGTGTATTCCTTCTCTTTTTTTTTCTTTAACCGTAGGAATCACTGTGACCATGAAGGCTTTGCCTCTCATGTTCCCATGTTCATAAAAAAAAGTCTGTGTTTTTTTGTATCCTGACATGTAATGATGTGTACCAGGGACCCATCAACGATGCAAACATTGCTAATTTTAATAAGTGAGGGGGAACTTACTCCAACACAAAAAGAAAGCATTATAATCTGCATTCCAAAAGGAGACAAAGCAATGGAAGATATAAGAAATTGGAGACCAATATCCCTCTTAAATACAGTATATAAGATAGGATCAACATGTAAAGCTAATAGAATAAAAACTGTATTACCTACTCTGATTAATGGTGATCAAACTGGTTTTATTCCTGGCAGAGGTATATAGGAGACAATATTAGATTGATTTATGATTTGATAGAGTATCTAAATGGTAAGAACCTTTCTGGTCTGCTCTTGAATATAGATTTTGAAAAGACGTTCGACTCTTTAGATTGGAACTTTATGTTTAAGGTACTGAAGGCTTTTGGTTTTGGGGAAAGCATAAACAAGTGGATTAGTACCTTTTACACTAATATTATGTCTGCTGTAATTACTAATAGACATGCATCCACATGGTTCTCTGTTAAAAGAGGATGTAGACAGCGTGACCCAATCTCTCCTTATCTTTTTATCCTGTCTGTAGAAATTCTTGCAATAATGATTAGAGAAAATGAATAAATGAATAATGAAAATAAATTGTAATAAATAGTACTGAACATAAAATGGAACAATAAACAGGATAGAATAAACAGAAAAAACAGTAGCGAAAAATATAAGCAACGGTGGTTTAAAATTTCCTGAATTGAAAACATATTTGCATTCTTTAAAAGTAACATGGCTTAGAAAAATAAAATAGACAAACCATAAATGGAAAAAAAATATGGCATTAAAGAAATTTCTTTATTGATAATATGGAAAATTATGGACCAAAGATATTAGGAAAGTATAAAGCAAAAAATAAATTTTGTACAGAAGTTTTTAATGTATATGATGGATTTTATTATAAAACTGAAATACAGAATCCTAGTCAGATGTTTGCTGAACCCATTCTCTTTAACGAAAGAATTAGAGTTGGTCATAGTATTCTCTCTTACAAAAACTGAATTGAAAAAGGTATTTAAAAAGTTGCTGACTTTACTGGAGAGAATGGACAATGCTAACCTTTCACAGACTTCAGACCAAAGTATGATTTAACAGTTGATTTTGTGACCTTTACTGGAATAAAAATGTCAGTTAAAAAAAAATTCATGCGAAAGTGTAACATACCTATAAATGTTAATACCATAGCAGAGAAACACTCTGCACTGCAAACACTACATTCTGTTAAAAAAAAAAGGAACACAGCTGTATTACAACATCATGTGTGACAGTGGACAAGAGCATAAATGTTGTAGGAGGTGGGAAGAAAAATTATTACAAGAAATCAAATGGAAAGACTGTTTCCTTAAGATGAAATAGATTAAAAGATATTAACTTAAAATGGCTTCAGATTAGAATCCTTGAAGAAATGGGGATAATGAATGACAATAACTGTAATTTTTGTAATATTAAAAAGACAGTATATTGATCAAATGCTTTGGAAATGCCGTGTTACGCAGTTGTTTTGGAAACGTATTCAGACTATGTTCAATGAAACTTGTGAACTAACGTCCAGTCTGAGATAACCGAAAACCTGGTTTTGATTGGATGCGATGGAAACATCAAAACTTATGTGGTATTTGATTTTATTATCCTGGTAGCTAAATCCTACATTTATAAGTGTACATGGGATAATAGTCAGCCTGATTTGATTATATTTAGAACATTACTTACCTACAGATACAAAATAGAAAAGCACATAGAAAGTATAAATTTTAGACTAAATGAATTATCTGCCAGCTGGTGTTATTACAAAAACCTGCTCATTGAAAACCCCTGACTCCATTTTCTTTTCTTTCTGGATACTTGTTTTTTTATTTGGCAAAAAGAATCAGTACCCAACAAATAATATGTACTTGCACTGTTGTTTCAAAATAACTTGACACAATTAGCTAACAGAAGGATTTTGTTTACAATTATTAGAACACCTTCACCATATGTCAGCTTGGTAGCAATGGGGCTGTTGTAGCTCTCTGACGTCTCATATGAACTATGTCATCTGACTGTTAAATGTGTGTAGCCAGTTGGGAATCGAGGTGTAATATTATAAGTGAAAATGTTTTGGTTTTTTTGTTTGTTTCTTTTTTTTTTCGTGTGTGTATGGTGGTTTTTGTTTTTGTTTGTTTTGCTGTTGTTGTTTTTTTTTTGTTGTTGTTTTTTTTGTGTTTGTTTTTTGGGTTTTTTTTGTTTGTTTTTCTTCTTTTGTGAAAATACCCTTGCTAACTATTACCATGCTTGTATAATATGTAACTTGTCACAGGAAAATTGTCATGGTTATGATGCTGAAGCGAAAATATAACCTTCAATGCAATGAAAAAATACATACATACATACATACAGAAAAATTAGCACTCAGACCACCCACTGAATGTTCAGTGGAGGAGGAGAAGATATCCCAGTCCCTGCTTGACTCAAATTTGGGACCCCCACTTCCTGATTAGGTGCTCTCCAACAGACCACCACACCACCAGTGGAAGACTTGGCTGGAAGAGGGTGGAAGACATGAGTTGGAAGGTGAAAAATTGAACCTGAAAGAAGGTGGAAGACTGAACTGAATGAAAGTAGAAGTGTCGAGTTAATTGTGCTAAAATCTGTAGAACAAGGAATCATTTTTCAGCCCATTAGTTGTTATCTCAGTTCCTGACCTCACACCAGTGCTTCCTTCATCTGCAAGATGGACTTGGGCATTGAAAAATGGTATCATTATTATAACAAATTACCTCAAATATTTGTATTGATGATTTAATATTTAATTCACATGTACATGAAATATTAGCATCTTTCTAGTAAATATGACTTTTTAAAACTTTTTTTTCGATGGCAGTAGCTTTTTTACTTTCAAATTTTTATTTTTTATTGGATGTAATTTTTCTGTCATAAATGGTAGCCCAGTTATATATGTGTGGTGTTCAGAATGTATATATATATATATACACCCTCCTTTCTAAACGGCCATTTCATTTTTATCTTTTTGCTGTCGTATTTTGTGAAATATTTCTGCCAACCCACTGTTCTCTGCACACGGTCCATTCACTTTTTCCCCACACAGTCTCCCTTCACAATCCTGGAGATGCTGACCATGAACTGAATGAAAATACGCATGAAAACAGTATGAATGGTACATATATTTACAGTTCAGTTATCGTGTTGAAATCCTGCTTTTGAAATGAAGACAGTAAGCACACCATCAGTGTTATGGAATTCTGGTTTACATATTTTGGTTATGTCCAGATAATTTATTTGCATACAGTTGTGTAGATCATTAGTTCATCAAGTAAACAGTGTTTGGTTTAATATGTTTCCTTGGAGTACTCCCTGTAGTCGTATTACTTCTGCAGCTGGTCCTTTGTCGGGTGTTATGTTGTTAATATGCCATATCACACGCACAGTTGCATGCTTGCACACATCCATGCACACAACAGTAAACCCAGGACCATGGAAACATTTGTTTTAATAACAGTTCTGACAAAATGATAGCATTAAATCTGGACAGCAGTTTGAAGAGAACAGGCCGACTGATGTGGCAGGTGCAGTAAGCAGGGATTGCACTCCTCTCTGTTCCCACAGATTCCCAGGATGTCCGTTGTGTGAGGCCTGTGTAAGTGGAGAAAAAAAGGTTTTTCATCCTGACAATCCTTACAGATCAACAGATATGGGTATAGACACACTTGCAGACACAAACACAATGAAAGAAACACTTTCATGCTTCATGAAATTGAGGTACTCTGCTGCTGTTTGTGAATGTATGCAAAGGTATTTTCCTGTGATATATATTATGCCACAATCTGGATTCGTTCAAAAAACCCTTGATACCAATTACCATGGTGATTACTTGTGGTTTGTAAATACTCATACACGTTATTCACATATGTAAAGATAAATTCATTTTGTTTGTCATTTATTTATTTACATTCTGCTATCTTTTCTTCTTTATTTATTTTATTCTAAACCTTTTGTGAGATTTAGTTCATGAAAATGTGCATACTTAGTGTTTTTGTAATATATTTTGCCATCATAAAATTTTTAAAAAAAAAGTAAATAAGATTAAAAGAAAAATGAATAACAGAATTTAATCTAAAAAAAAAAAATATGAAAAGATTTTTTCTTTCTTTTTTAAATTAAAAAAAGAAGTAAAGTAATACCAACAAAAAAACAACTTGTAAATGCTGAAACAAATTAGAGAACGAGAACATAGATATTGGGATATATGGACTTCTTTTTTTTCCCCCTTCTTTATTTATTGAGACACGCAGACAAAAACGCGCGTACACACACACACACACACACCCACACACACACACACACACACACACACACACACACACACACAGAGAGAGAGAGAGAGAGAGTTGCAAAGGTGTATTCGTTTTCCGGTGTGTGTGTGTATGTGAGTTTCAGGTGGAACTTTACGG
Organism: Babylonia areolata; assembly: GCF_041734735.1. NCBI lineage: Eukaryota > Metazoa > Mollusca > Gastropoda > Neogastropoda > Buccinidae > Babylonia > Babylonia areolata. The sequence continues at coordinate 51,270,919 of NC_134878.1, forward strand.
ACTTTTACCACTCTTTCATGATGATGTTCCGTGTGCTGTGTGGGGAATGGATCGAACCGTTGATGGACTGCATGAGGATGAAGGAGGTGCCCAACGGTCTCTGCACGCTGGTCTTCTTCCCTACCCTCATCTTCGGCAACTTTGTGGTGAGTTATGTGTGGGTCGGTGTGTATGCCAGTGTTTTCTGTTTTGTTGTTGTTGTTGTTGTTTGTGTGTGTGTGTGTGTGTGTGTGTGTGTGTGTGTGTGAGGGTGGGGTTGGGGCGAGACAGAAAGAGAGAGAGTACGCAGGTGTGCCAATTTTCAAACTGATTAATATTGAGGGGGATGCAACAGTCGGAATCTACAGTTTGAGAAGTGGAAAACAGGGGCTTACATCAGAAGGATTCAAGACAGGTGGGAAGAAATTCTGTGTATATGACTTATCTCGGTATTTAAATCTTGCAATGGGTCGGTTCACGTATTTATGCGGATAGTCCACAGTATTCGACTTTTATGCAATGTTTAAATCAGTATTAGTGGATGTCAATCGACATGTGTGCTTTGAACAACCTTCCAGAATGACAGTGAAGTTCCCTACTAATTAAGCGAAACTAAATGCACAATATATTCGACTGCAGAGACGAGACCATGGGCCGTATTCAAGACAAAAATCATTTTGCCTGAAGGCAAGTTACACTTGACTGGGCAGGGACCCGCGGTTCCAGTTAACCTTGAAGGCAAAGTTATCTTCGTATTCAAGACACACACAGTGCACTCAGGCAGCTAACCCGTGGTCTAGAGATGAAATAAGTAAACATCCCGGGGATTCCCTTCTGCGCATGCTCTTTTACTTCGCACAACGCCACAGTGTGACAATTACAAAAAAAAGGAAAAAAAAAGAAGAAAAAAAAGAATAGATAAAAAATAAAATAAAGAAAAGCTTCAGTGGCAAAGCATTGATTAGAGTCACCAATTTGTCAAATGTAGGGGCCACTTTCACATTCTGACACATTGTCCTCCCTGCTTTTCTGCTAATTGAAAAATAACATAAAATACTGGAGTTCGGATTCAAATATTTCTTTGGAATGATCGGATTTCGACGATCTGCAAACTTTGGACATTCCATAATTTATCGTCTGCAAGTGCACTCACTTCACAGCTACATGTGTAATTTATATGGAATGTAATGACCGTATTCAAAACACGGTCACTCCGCAACAAAACCAAGGCAAAAAAAAAAAAAAAAAAGGATTAGCCATATTTACCTTTGCTTTGTGGGCAGTCACCCTTGGCAGTAGTAACTGTAAATTGCCTTCGGGTTTGTAGATCCGTGGGTAGGCTCTTGTGTTTCTGAGACCGGACATTGCTAACCTTCGGGCAGTTTGCCTTGCCACAGGCGCACATTTACCCGCAGGCACGATGGTCTCTTGACTATGGCCCATGCGAGTAAACTGTGGTTTTGAATTTGATTGCCTGTGCAAGCCAGCCTAACTATTCGCCAGTACACTCTTCCAAAGAACAAAGAAATTTCTATAGTGGTCTGTCAAAGGTTTGTACAATATTGCGTGAAAATATAAACAGGAAAACTGATCTGAGTACCTAATGCCTGTAAACTGTCATATAAAATAATAATCATGTAATATAAATGTAAAAACTGAACAGCTTCGATTCCAAAAGAGAGGAACAGAGAGGGTGGTGCTAGATCGATTATGATGTTGCACTCACTTGCACTCACTCACTCTCTCTCTCTCCTTATACCAGTAGCATGGCCACATGGAGTGGTTTTTATAGAGAGTTTATTTTTAATTTACAATAACATGGGTAACCAGTACACACACTAAGCAGTTCCTACTGGCATAAGCAACGCCTACATAAAGCAGCACACGGTAAAAAGTTCACCCTACACCTAAAGCATCACACCTGGAACACAAACACAAAACCAAAACCCTGGTCAGAAAATCTTAAAATTTTAAGGCCAGTACTTCAATCACCTAGTGGCTAGCTTTCACACATTAACCCCTTTCTTTCCACCAGCCACAAGATCTGTTACACTGGATGTTCACTGACACAAAACATGGTTTCCCAACACGACTAAGTTATCACCTTCAGCACAGAGATTGCAGCATCACATGACCACACGTGTTTCCTCAGCTGGGCCGGGTGACGGCAGACGCACTGAACAGCCGAACAGGGAGTGGGGGTGAGGTAGGGTGGAAGGTAGAGGGTTGTGTGATGTCGGCGCGACCCCAAAGACTGGGCTTTGGACGGAGCGGAGAGAGGGTATTAAGTCCGTAAAACAGGAGAAAGCTGCACTTCATGGTAGAAACATTCTGTTTGGTTTTTCTTATTTCATATTCATTTGTGGTTCATTTAAGCAAGGGATCCACCTTATCGCTGCACCGGAAGTGGGCGTGGTGAGCGTCTAAAGTAGGTTAAACTGAGTTCAAAAGAAATGACACTTATTTTTCCTCGGTTATTTCGTTTTCTTTCCCAATTTCGCACGTGAAAATGTCCATAATGTGGCCTCCGAATGTTAACTATTATTATTATTATTTACTTGCTATGTTATGTAAATGTCTTCACGGGTGTTTCGTGACAAAAATAATAAAGATAAAATAAAAACAGAAAAAGGTCACAGTGTCAGAGATGTTAACTGGTCGTTATTTAATCTCACTGTTCAATGTTATGTTGTTCATACATTTTAAGGAACATGTACATAATTTTCATCTTTCTCTGCGCTACCTGTACCTTGACCAAAAAAACAAAAACAAACAAACCAAATATACAAAACAAAAACAAACAAACAAACAAACAACAACAACAACAACAGCAAAAAAAAAAAAAAAAAAAAAAAAAAAAAAAAAACCCACACACACACACACACAAAGAGAGGGAGGGGAAAAAAGATGCGTCTAGAACTTTGGGTGCCATTTATGATAGCAACTAAGCCTCCTTTTAAAATTCTTCTGCCATGAGTTGATATTTTGCAAATTATTTCAGTCTCTTAAGATATGACCTTTTATGATACTGATATACTTGCAATTAAAGAAAATCAATCGTAAATCTGCGAATGTAAGTATAATCAAGGTCAGCTCTGCCAATTTCCAGAGGCACCACACGCATGTCTACAACATTTTTGCTTGGATACGTTTTTGGTTCATATCAAGCATTCACCAAACACTGCAAACATGTGCGCTCAGTTTGCTTGTAAAGCCATTCTTTCAGCACTGACAGACAATATCGTACTTACTAGATTCAATGTGTAGAGGACCAACAATGATTGCAGAATAGTAAAAATCTTTCTCATTCTCATAAGCGTTAAGAGTGCTTCCAAGGAAGGGTGGTGGGTCTTGTCGCTGATGCTTGACTGCCTTCTGTCCTGCAGTCCTTTACAGCAGTCCGATGTGGGAGGATAAGGAGAAATTTTAATGTACCGTTGCGCACACTGGTGACTGTAGACATTTTGTTAAAGTATTATGATTCACGTTTGTTTTTTTCTTGCCCAGGGGATACACAGGTTGGTCCAATGATTCCATGCTGCCCTGGATGCTCCACTGCAGGCTGTACATCGTCCATTACATGTTTTGTCATTGCGATTGAGTGCACATTTTCTGATTGCATAGGCCAATGTTGCTAGTATGTCTGTCTACATACTCATGATGTGCAGCATGGAAATCTGACCAGGAAAGTGTACCAGTGGCGATCTCAAGTTCATCTTCAATGACACCTTTGCAGTGACTTGCTTATTTGATTTTTGCCTCTTGACTCCTTGTGGACCATAGGGATGCAACAGTACTCCTCCAGCGAACTTGGTTTTTGGCTGCTCTCTTTAGCCGGGCCTATGTCCATCCGGCTGTGCCTTCATCTCATCCTCCAAGCTTCTTTTCCAGGTCTGCTTTGGTCTGCCCGCTCGCCTCTTTCTGTCTTGTGTTGTCGCGTGGAGGTTTTCGAACGGTATTGCCTACCCAGCTTGATTTCCTCTTCCTGATCTCCTCACTAATGGGCACCTGGTTGGTTCTTCTCCAGAGGCAGGCATCTGATATGGTCTCTGGTCATCTGATGACTAAGATACGGTGCAGGCATCTATTGATGAAGGCCTGTGTTCGTCTTGGTTGTTCGCCATGTTTCAGAGCCATACCAGAGGACTGCCTTGACGTTGATGTTGAAGATCCTGTTTGGTGTGAGTGGAAAGAGATGTAGAGTTCCAAATTGGCCGCAGGGTATAGCAGTATCAGTAGCTCAAGGAGGCGTCACTGCGTTCGGACAAATCCATATACGCTACACCACATCTGCCAAGCAGATGCCTGACCAGCAGCGTAACCCAACACGCTTAGTCAGGCCTTGAGGAAAATTTTTTTTAAAGAATAAAATAAAATAAATAATTAAAAAAAAAAATTTTTTAAAAACCCACACACCCACAAACAATCAAACAAAAAAAGTAATAAGATAATAAAAGTAGAATAAAATAATATGAAATAAGTAAATAAATAAATAAATAAATAATAGATAAATACATTTTTTTTAAAAAGAGCTACTACTAATAATATTATTTATAAGGCGCAAACACTTGAAGTCAACTATAACGGTATAAGCGTACAAAAAATAAATAAATAAATAAATAAATGAATAAATAAAAATAAAAATAGATAAATGAATAAATAGATATGTAAATAAAATAAAATAAACTGATAAAAAAGACAACAATGATGATAAATAAGCAAACAAATGTAAAACATGCAGACACAGATTCACACATACGCACACATATGCATAACAGATATACACCAAACATGCAGTTTCACAGATATGAAAGCACAATCAAATACACATAAACGTACATGAGCCCCAACACACACACACACACACACACACACACACACACACACATTACCCTGCACCCCCTCTACTCCCACTCCTCCACACACTCATTTCTAGGCTACGTATTGCAGCTTCCACGGCACACACACACACACACACACACACACACACACACACGCCAAGAACGTGGCGTCTAGTGTGTTGCTCAGTCTATTGTATTTGGAAAGCCCACAGAGACGCTGTTCCGTTTTGAAGAAATTTGCGCAATGTTGGTTTGGAAATGATGCCGATTTTTGTTTGATTTGCAAACCATCGTGCTCTACCTTTCATGCTAGACGGCCGCTCCCTCTCTCTACCTTTATTTCTTTGAGGCGATCGATGGTGTGATGACCTTGTACCTGTTCTTTTTGATATTCTTTGACTTTTCTGAGGATTTCCGATTTTCCTAGATGTAGGCCGCTCGTTGTTGTTGCGTTAACAGCAAGTCTGTCAGCTCGCTCATTTCCCTTAACTCCTGCATGTCCCGGGCATTATGACCATGTAAGTTTTTGAATCTGAAAGTTGCGCATTGCCTTATGCCACTCTGGGCTTCCCATTCCATATTCAGTTTTCTGTATGAGGTTCATTGAGTCCGTTAGAATCATGGCATGTTGGTTTCCGGGCATATGGATAGACGATAGCCACTGGAGGGCATGTTTCACAGCTTCAACTTCCATCGTCAGGCTGGAGGTTGTGACTTTGTAGGCAGCATTCTCTTCCCTAATTGTTTTTCCATTTTATTTCGCAGTGAATCCCCAACTGGACTGGTCTTTGGTGACTGAGCCATCTGTGTGTATGATGATGTCCTCTTCTTTACTGTTTTCTTCTGTGAGTAGCTTCACTTCCGCATCAGTTTTGCCCACTGGCCATTCCCCACAATGTCTTCCTAGAGTGGGTGAATAGATTGTTGAGGTTTTCGGGGGTTTTCTCCCATTCTTTTGTTTCTTTCAGGTCTTGTAGTCGGCATACTAGCTGGATTGTGTTTTCTGCTTGCCCCATCCATGATCTTCCTCGTCCTAGACGGCTACCTTTTGGTTCTTTGACTGCGTCACTCAGTGGGTTTTGAGGGTTTTCTAATGCTCTGAAGTAGGTCTTAACCTGTTCTAACTTGTTTCTGGTCTGGTCAAGCAGGTATTAAATGGTTTCCGTAGGCGTGTCTTGTGCTGTTCCAAGGATCAGCCTCATAGCTTCATTTTGAACTCTTTCTAATTTTAGGAGGTTGCTTTGAGACGGTGTTGTTAGCCCAAGTCCGTAGTCGATCACACTGAGGACGAGTGATTGGTATAGCAGGAAGAGGTGGCGTTGTTCAATACCTTTGGTTGCCTTTGCTTTTAAGACTGAAAGACCCTTTTTGCATTTGAGAACAGTATTTTCCTGTATGGGTCCTCAGGGTGTTGAAGGCATGCCTCGTTTTGTTGATGCAGTTTTTGATGTCTTCATCCGCCCCTCCGTCCTTGCTCACTATGCTGATACCTTTGCAGTACTCCAACCATTCACTTTCAGTGTTGTGCGTCTTGTTTTCAAGTCTGACGGCTGGTTTTGCATTGACGTTACATGGTGGTATTTAGACATCTTTGGAGGTCAGAGCAGCTGGATGCACGTTTGCGTAGTTGACAGGGAGGGAAGGCATTGTTTCAATTCTGGCGGACACCGATTGCTGAGTAAGGGGTGTGAGGTACATAACTGCTTCTGTGTCTTCATGCTTATTCTGCATCAAATATCCCATGGAAGGTGTCTCACGTTGTTGTCAGTCTTGAGATGTGGTCAGTTTTGTCGACCGCTCCAACTATGTAAATATTTGTCATCATTCTTTGCGGAAGAACTACACCATCTGTTTCAAATTTTTGACATACACTGTTTGCAATATCTGTTGAAATAGACAACAGATGGTTGAATGAGATCCCAAGGCCAAGGCTATGAAGGATTTCAGCCAGCCCTTTCTTTCTTGTCTGACAATGAACTTTAAAGCTGAAGTAGATTGGGAGTGGTGTCTGTGTCCTGTTGCGCTGGATATGTGATATTGCTTTTAATGATTTTTTTTGCAGTTATATGCAGTTATCTGTGATATGCTTAGAACAGCTTGAATCTGGGGTGGAGTGGTTAATTCTTCAATGGAACCTGGCCCGTTGGTCATCATGCTGATGGGCGCCTTTAGGGTGAAATGTACACAGTTTTCTTGACTTTCTGTGGCTGAATTTGCCATTGAATGAACTATCTGGCAACAGCAGATCACTTCTTACCAGCTCAGCGGTTTTTGCAAGATGTGAGGCTTCTGTATCATAACTGCATGTTTCTTGATGGTGCCACCGAGGTCTTTGTCAAACATTAGGAGAGTTCTCTGCCTTGTAAAGTGGCAATGGGGTCTGGAAGAGCTGTGCGAAGTTTATGTTTGATACGTGTTGAATGTACATCAGTTTGCTCGATTCCTGATTGTGCCCGTCCATACGTGTATATTCTACACAACTAAGACATATTATCATCCATGTCTTCATTATTATCTCGTGAGTGCATTTAACAGATTGTCAACAAGTATATAGAGTTAAGTAAGCATGTGTATGGTACACATATATTGTTACCATGTCCCCTGAAGCAAGTTTAACTAAAAGACTTCTATCCTGAAGCTCTTCTGCACAGTTTCTCATCTTTGTAATCAAGTCCTAAGTCCAGGCTTCTTGCAGTATACCCTCATCACTGTTAAAAAAATGCATTCATTTATTCGCATGGGATGTGTTACCAAACAGGTTCTTTGTGTTCACAGGACTAGCACTGGATTTGGAATTCTTTTATTTTTTTTTTTTTTTTTTTTTTTTTGTGCTCTCAGTCTCCTTTTAGAGTTTGTCGCAGCTTTCCTCTGTTCTACACCTCTTCTGCCACTTAGCAAAATGTTGAAACGTTGCTTCATACCCATCTCCTTCATCAAACAAAGACAGATCAACAGGATTTGGGCAATGCCCTAATCTTTTAAAATCAGCAAGGGTTTCAGTAACATAGGCGTAACCAGCACATTCTCGCTTGGTTGGGCAGATCAAAGTTTCTTGTGATGCTGTTTGACGTAATGCACAAAGATTCCAGTTGATTTCCACCACGTCGTCAGTCATCGACTTGGACTGTGGCGGATCACAGCAGCCACATACTTGTCTGCATTGGCAAGACAGAACTGTCTCTGAGAACAAAGCAAGACAGTCGTGGCGAGCTCATTTTTTTAAGTTTCAATTTCATATTGTTCAGAGCCCTGTCGACCGTGAAGGCCTCTTCTGCTATATGCTGTAATCATACACACCAGTACGAAGAAATCAATTTAACCATACTTCCTTACAGAATATGCAACCCTCAGGGTTGTCAATAGCTACTAATAGTCCGTAAAATAATTACGGTTATTTTGTCTTGTACAAACCAAACAATCTCCTATTAATTTTCTTCTTCTTCTTCTTCTTCTTCCTCTCTCCCTCTGTCTGTCATTCTTTCTTACGTTATTTATTCATTTATCTATTTATTCATTTATCTGTTCACTCATTTTGTAAACTGTACAGTTCCAGTTACATAATACTTTCATCTAAAAATTAAACACAATAGCAATACCCTAGTGTTGATTACAACACTCCAATAGCAGATTTTAAAATGATAAAAATAACTTTTTAAAAATTTAAAAAGAAAGAAAGAAAAAGGCATAACACCTTCGTTTTAAAAATCTGACTTTTGCCGCTAAGTATAGCCGTACTTCAGGTTTTGGTCTGCCATGGGCGATGAGAACAACCAAACCAGCGCACTGCGCGCTAAGCGCCAGTCTCTGGGAAAATGGGAAAGTGGATCCCTCGTTTAATGGGTTCGTTAGGGCTTATTGTATATATATGTTAATTATTATGTCTTTATCACGAAGTGCCGGATTTTCATTTAAGGAACCCAACTGAGAAAAGAAATTGAGTTGGGTGGCGGGTGGAGGTGAGGTGAAGAGAGGGGGAGGGAAGGGGACAGGATGAGGGTGATGTAGGTGACATTGCCGCCACACTATAACATAAGCACTGATGATACAGTTACAAATATGTCTGAATGTCCAGGTTTATTTTCCATGCTTGTTATTTGAAAATGAGCCAATATATATGACCTAAAAGAAAGTGAAATCTTGCGAACAGACAAAACAGTATGTGCGCAATGCAGCAAGACACCACTCAGGCCTGGACTAGTGCAGTTACAACACACTGTTTTTGCGAACGATACATTCACGATGTGTGTTCATGCACGCACACAAATACATGCACACACTTGGTAAGTAGAAGGTCAGTAACAAATTTACATATATTGTTTATTCTTTTTTGTGGTCACACATGCATGAGACGTGCTTACCATCAGGTGTGACTCTCTCAGGTTCTGAACCTCTTCCTGGCCTTGTTGCTGAACTCCTTTGGGGAGAACACTATCAACTCAGCAGACACTAGAGAGGCCAAACGGCTGAGGGAAGCCAAGCAGCGCTTCAAGGCCAAGTTCAAATGGCTAATCCATATTTTCAATCCAGAGAGGGAGATCCGTCTCATCATCCATCGTCCCAGCCACAGGGACTCCATCATCCATCGTCCCGAGCTCAACGAAGCCATCTCTGCTCAACGTCTCAACGACAGCACTCTTGGGTCTAATCATGATGGTGCGTGTTCAGTCATAGGAAGACAATATCTCACATTTTACCAGATTATTCATCACAAGGATCCTTATTATTGGTCATTATCCACCGGCTCAGCAACTCTTCAATGGCTCATCCTAGTGGTAGGTGTTTAGTCATGAGAAGACAATTCTAACAGATTACCAGAATATTCATCATTGGATAGGTACCTTACTGTTAATTATTTTCTCACATCTGCATCTGGTTCAGTTTTAGGCCGTATTCGAGCATCTTGAACATCTATCACATCCAGTCCGCATTCTGATGACTTAAGCAACAGCATTGCTGTTTATACGGTGCTGTTTCCTATTTCAATAAACCCGAAAAATCAGCTGTTACAGTTTGTTAAAAAAAATTTTATTTTAAAGTCATCAGGAAGGTTCCATAATCATGGATCACAGGCAGCTTGTTGGGTGTGTCATTGGTTAGGTGGTTCATTGGCTAACTTTTATTGTTTTCTCGGTTGGATGCCTGGTTGGCAGTCATGTAGCCTACTGGAAAGTACTTTGTAAGCACCCAACCCCCTCTTTGCACAATTTCACCCCAAAGTTGTGTATGGTGGTTTATTGAGCCTAATCCCAAGTTAGTTCCACCACTGTCATTGTCACAAAAGTATTTTGAAGACTGGAATCACAAGTCAAATAGGACTTCTTTGCACATCATTGCATGCGATTCTGTCACATTTCCCAAGCAGCTTTTAGGAAAGACATGGATAGAGCTGAAATCTCCTCGTAGTATGTATGTGTGTGTAGGAAACATTTTGTACTATTTTATTGTGATGGTTCGTATCTGCAGTTTGTAGTATAGTCAATTTGTATATAGAATTTACTTCATCTGCTGTCAAATGCTATTATGCACTATTGTACATGTATTGTTTCGTATGAGGCGCGTAGAGCCTACTGAAATGGTGAGTTTTTGCCTGATAAGTAGGCACACTAATTATTATCAACACCATCATCATTGTAATCATTATTACTTTTTTTTTAAATGTATATGACTGGAATTGGTATCATTTGAAAACAGACGACGTTTTTGATTTTGTATACTAGATACTTTGTACATAAGCGTAGAATCAAACAGGATAAAGCCCAAAATAGATTGTTTCTTAAACGAATGAAAAGCCAAACTATCATATTGAAAATACGTGCTCACATTGATGTTCGGAAGCCAGTATCAAGTATGTATGAATATGTGGATATCAATTAGTACACGCTAAAATTAAGCATTATTTTCTGTTATAAAATACACATAGCACCGTGTCTCTGATCACTGCCATCGCCGAGTTTCAGTTGTTTTCGTTTGCGAAAGTTACAAATTTTAAAGTCGTCAAGCTTATTTCATAATTCTGCTACATACTGACCAAAATATCATCAATTAAGCTACTTAAGCGCTATGAACACACAAGATTTTATCTGTCTGGCTGGTCTAACTGCAGAGGAGTGGCCCAGTGCTAACGCGTCTGCCCAGGAAGCGAGAGAATCTGGACGTGCGAAAATTCCCTACTCACCTCTATTTTCTCCCCTCCACTTGACTTCGAGTAGTGGTCTGGACGCTAGTCATTCGGAGAGACGATAAAGCGTTTTCCTATGTGTATCATGCACTTAACGCATGTAAATCAACCCACAGCAACAAAATAGAATAGTATGTTGTGACAACGAGTGATACAATCTTTAACATTGACAATTTTAAAATTGGTAACAACGCACTTCATTTCAAAAACCGGACGGGCAAAAATATAGTTCCGGTTTGAGATGTTGCTGATGAGAATTGGGGCTTCCTCAGTTTCACATGTTTCTCATGAAAATACGACGATGATATAAATCGCATAAGGGTTCACACACTCGATAAGAAGTTACTTTATCACACTTAACATTCTTCTCAGCGACAAGACATGCAGTGAAAAACCGAAAGCATTACAAATGATGAAGATCATCATACGGTTTTTGTCTTTTTTCCTTTGTATTGTTTGACAGATATTAAGTAAGCAAAGTGTCAACAATTATATGCCGGTACTTGGTATAACGCGTATTGCTTGTTCTAACATCACACCATTATCAGTAACACATGGAACCGTTTTCACATTGACTTTGAAAAAGTGAATTAATAAGATTTGATACAATACAACATAATGACTGGTTTATCTAATCGTGATCATTGTATCTTGGTTTTTTTTGTTTTGTTTTGTTTTGTTTGTTTCTTTTTTGTATTGGCTCATTCGTGTGTCATTAAGCCAGTTGTTTATTGCACACAAGTAATCTTACTTATCTTCTGTCATTTACATTTACGCCCCTTCCCGTTATTTTTGATCTTCTGGAGAAAAGCCCTTTTTTCGAGTCCCCAAGTCACTTCAAAGACCTTTGGTCAAAGGGCCTTCAAGTGTTCGGTTCCTGTAGTCTGGAATTCTCTTTTTTTTTCCCTCCCTGATACTCACCAGTTCTGTCCCCTTTCAAAACAAAATACAAAACTGACCTGTTAAACAATGGCTTATCATGTGACGTAGCACCCCCTACCCCCCACCCCCACCACTCCACACAAACACATACCTTCCCTCATTTTCCCTTCTTTATTGATGTTTCCAGGCGGGGTGTGTGTGTGCTTGCGGGTGGGTGTCTACTGCGTGTATCCGTGTGTATTTGTGTGTGTATGTGTGTGTGTTGCGCGCGCGTGCGCGCGCGTGTGTATGTATGTGTGTGTTCTGTGTGCGTGTGTGGGAAGGTAGGAAGCGGGACATATTTTGCGTTTTTTTCAGTGGTGTGACGATTCACATTTACAATTCGTTGTATTGTCTCGGTGTACACAGATTTTTTCGTATTTGTTTTCATGTGCTGTTGTGTGCCATCATGCACAATTGTGTACTATGTATTGTTTTATATGAGGAGATTATATCTCATTATGTGGGGAGTCTGCGACATATAAATACTTTGGAAGTTGGAGCAAGAGTCTTTGCAGGTAAACACTCGTGGAGTTTGATATTGTTTTTGTGCTGTGTTACAGAGCTTTGCACTTATAACATTGAAACATATCAATCCACAGTATCATAAGCCATCTATTTCATTTGTAGATTACTCTCTACATATAGTGAGTACGGCCATGACGTGCTGACTTGTTTCTGGTGTTGTTATGCGTAATGGTGACTGTTGGTGTTATTGTGGTTGTTGTGGCTGCAGGAAGCTGCACCACTGAGAGTTCAAAACTGAACCCCAGCACAACCTCAGTTGAAAGGTCTCCCGCCGTCAGTGGCAACGCTTCCTCCATCTACGTCTCCATCAAGGAAACCAGGGTCAGTGGTCAGAAAACGTGTGGGTGGGTGGGTGGACGAATTGGAGAGCGGGGGAAAGGTCGGGGTGTATGTAATTGTGTAGGTGATTGTTTGGGTGCGGTGTGGTGACAGTTTTAATTAAGTACAGTACAGTCTAATACAGTACAGAAACCGTTTATTGTGGTATTAACCAGTTTTGTACTCTTATGATAGTGACAGGGGATGATTGTCATCTGTACAACAGACTCGCAAGGGCACAGTGGTGAGCAGTGACATCAAGGTGAAGCCTGTGACACCCCCTGAAGACGGGACGGATGATACAGACAAGGACGGGCCTTCTCCTTGTCTTCCCAAGTTCATTCTCAAAAGAATGTCAGTTCTGTTGCTGGCCAAACATCACAGCAGTCCATTGCTTCCTTCAGCCTGTCTGTCTGCATCTCTCTGTCTCTCTACTTTCCCTCCTACATCTGTCATATAAAGCATTTAAACTTAGTAGTTCTGTCTGCAGTTAATCACCGAATAGCCTACAGTATCAAACATTCCATCTATATTCATTTCAAACCAACCCTTTATTGAGGGGTCATGGTAGTTTTTGAATGAAATATCCATGTCTGTGTCTCTCTCCCCTCCTCCCCCTACCCCTCTGTCTCTCTCTCTCGCTGTCTGTCTCACATTATTATCTCACACAAATGAGTCTTCCAGTCATCGTCTTTACATTTCCCTTCCTGTGCATACAGATGGGAATCTGCAAAATTACAGATTAGACAACTGTCGTGTTTTCTTGGCCTCTTCTACGTTCGCAAAAATACCTGAAACACGCCTTAGTTTATCTTTTCATCCAGCAGCAAACACACAGACCACGAGTTTGTCTAAATGGAGCGGGGAGAAAGAAAGAAAAGCACTGCCCTGCACGAGATTTGAACCGCTAGTTTCTCAGGTGCTTTACTGGTCGGCTGTCGGTGTGCTGTTTGACACAAGTCAAGGCAACAGTGACTGATGAATCATTACGTTCCATAGGGAGACAACATCACGTTGCAGAGGATTCCCAAAGTTGTCGGTGAAAGTAGTCCTGAGAAAAGAGAGAAACACACACACACACACACACACACACACACACACACACACACACACACACACACACACACACACAAATGTTGCGGTAAGAAGGAAGGAATTATCATTTGAAATAAAAGTCAAGATAAACTGATGAATAAAAAAATGGATAAAGACAGAACAGATAGTTGAATGAACACGCAAACAGGTGAACAACCGAGTCCCCAAAGATACAAAACAGATGAACTGGTGAAAACACAAAGCCTAAGTTTGTGTTTATGTGCGGTGCATACGTATGATTATACATAGACATACCCGGGCGCACACGCATGCATTCATGCGCGCGCGCACATACACACAGCACACACGCGCGCGCGCGCGCACGCACGCACACACACACACACACACACACACACACACACACACAACACACACACACAGAGTACGTGTTATTACATGGCCTCACGTTGTCTCACACACACACACACACACACACACACACACACACACATACAAACACACGCACAAAACGCCGTGTAATTGCATGACCTCACAATGTGTGTAAATTCGTGGGAAAGAAAAAAAACAACAAAAACATAACAACAATGCTAAAATAAGTAAATAAATGAACACACACACACACACACACACACACACACACACACACACACACACACACATTTTATTTCTGTGTGTGTAAAGGTCTTCCTTGCGTGACCGCTTCAACAACAGTAAATGTGGAAAGAAATGGACCGCGCTCCGCAACGCAGTGTTGGAGCGAGTGCTGACAGATTTCTTTGAGTACATCGTCATGTTTGTTATCATTCTGAGCAGCGTAATGCTGGTGAGTATTTCTGCCTTTACACAGACTTACTTCATGCCCTCTGTTTTCATATCTTTTTCTTATGCCTGTTTGTTCATATGATAATGTACTGTGGATGTGGTAAAAGACAGAGAGCGATCGTATTTCGAAATAGATCTTAGATTTTATGATGCAGATTACATTTTCTTTTCTTTTAATCTATCTGCTTAATCTTGTATATTCTTGTGATTACGTTTATATGATTCTTGAGTGTGTGTTTGAACAGACATGTGTATCGCAGTGCATTGTATTGCATCGTATTGTTGTGTACTGTACATCAGACCTGTCTTCTCTCTTCTATGAGACATAGACCGACATCACACTTCTGCCTTCCATGTTCTGTGAATCACCAGGTACATTCTTCAGTCTTCTTCTATCTTTCATCAGCCACGCTACACACCTCTTCGCACATTTTTACACTTTGGAACCCAGGTTTCCATTTGGGGGGTGTGGGGGTGGGGGGGTGGAGGGACAAGACGGATCTCTACCTGTTTAATCTCTCTTTTCCTTCTCCAACCTTATTTCCCGTCCCTTGCTTTGCACCATGTTATAATGTGTTCATTGTATTGTGTTGTTTCGTGCAGGCCTTTGAAGATTTTAATTTCCAGCAAACTAAACATTCCCTTTTGAAAGACATCGTCAAGTACGCCAATTATGCGTTTGCCGTGCTTTTCACGCTGGAGATGATCATACGCTGGATGGCCTATGGTGTGACCCGATATTTCACCAGTGCCTGGAACATCATCGACTTCATCGTCGTCGTGGTCAGTTGCCTATGCATTGTTTGTCTATAAGATTGATTGTTTGAACAAAAAAACAAACAAACAAAACTTCCATGCATTATGTCGGTGTCACCTGCTAATGACTCGGAAGTTGAGGGTTCGAACCTCTCCTTTGGAGCCAGAGTATTTGTCTTTGCTTTAACAGCTCCCAGCCAGAGCCAGTATGCTGTGGATTCATTCAAATGTCTTCAAGAATTTTTCTCAAATTTCCAGATGCCTACTCAGACGACAGTGGGAGCAGACATGGGTTTTTTTTTCAAACCGATACCAAATGTTTAGCTCAACGTCTATATTCAAGCTGTTTCTTGATGGAGAATGTCATACCATGAAATGCCACGACAAAACGCGGTCAGAAAACCACCGGCGAGTGCGAGAGGGTCATGCAGTGGAGGCCGACTGAAGTAGAAAAAAAATTTCAATGAAGTCCAGCCACCAGCATTTAGGTCAGTTCATCAAGTCACAGACATCATAACCACAGTATACTCTACTAGTGGAAGATCAACCAGAAGATAAATCGGTTGCTACGACATGTTTTCCTACATTGTATATATTTTGATGATGATGATGATGACGTTGCTTCTACTGTGGAGGCGTCCTGAAGTTGATGCAACGTCACTGTGGTTAGTTCTTTCAATTTGCGCCCACACCACAATCAACTCTTGGTAGGAGCCGGCAACCGGCCGAAAAAGAATACCAGTATTCGTCTTTGGTGGGGTTCGAACCGGCGTTCTCCCGTTCATCAATCCGCGACACTGATCACTTTGCAGGTCCACATTTAAACTTACGCTTCCTCAAGTGAGTAGAATGGATGATATGCCATATACTACAAACGGAACTGCTTTTTGTAGGATACTGTGCAGTCCTTGCACATAGCGAATGATCTCTCCAGGCAGTCGTCAATCGATTTGCTAACGCAACTCAGAATGCCTTTGGCCTCACAGTTAGCCTGAAGAAAACAAAGGCCTTCCATCAGAAACCACCATACAGTACCTACAACCCTCCACACATCAACATTGACGGATCAATGCTCAACGCAGTTGAGCACTTTACATATTTTTAGAGTGCCGTCTCCTGTGATGCCACAGTATCAAAGGATATTGATAACCGCCTCGCTAAAGCTAGAAGCTTCTTTGGCTGTATAAAGAAGCGTGCTTTGGACAACCACTCGCTGCGCTTGTCAACGAAAATCTTTGTATACAGAGCTGTAGTTCTCACTACTCTCCAGTACGAATCAGAAGCCTGGAATTGTACCGAAAATAAGTGCAACTCCTAGAGCGCTTTCACCAACGATGCCTTCGTACCATCTTGGACATCAAGTGGCAAGAATGTATGATAAACATCAAAGTTCTTGAGCGAGCCCAAACCACCAGCATTGAAGCTATGCTACTGACCAGACAAATTTGATGGGTGGGGCATCACGTATGGAGGACACACGAATGCCCAAGGCCGTTTTCTACAGTGAGCTTTGCCAAGCCAGACGTGACAGAGGAGCCCCACTAAAACGCTACAAAGACCAACCGAAGCAACAACTCAATGCAGATGGCATTCCAGAAAAGGGCTGGGAAAACATCGCCAGAGATAAGACAGCTGGAGATCAACTACCAGCCGAGACACTGAGACCTTTGTTGCTGCATGAAGGCTAGCTGTAGAGGAAAAGCGCAGACGGAGGACAGCATCAGCTGCCAAGAGCCCTTCTACCAGTGGATTTTGTTGCCTTCTGTGTGCCAGGCTGTGTCTCTCAAGAATCAGCTTGAACAGCCACCATCGGTCGTGTCGACAAAAACCTTCATCTCACTTGTCCTCGGACGTGCCATCGGATGTCCACAAGTTCTCTCTCTGTGTCTCTGTCTCTTTCTCTTAAACATACACACACACACACACACACTCTCTCTCTCTCTCTCTCTCTCTCTCTTTCTCTCTCTATCTGCTTCTTCTTCTCTCCCTCTCTATCTTCTTCCCTCCATTCCTCTCTAGAGTTGGGTAGGATGGTTTAAACATTGCAATACTGTCGAAGACACATAAAAACCTTTCTCACCACTTGTTTTGATTGGTTTCGTCTCAAGCTACAACCATAACCAGAGGATAGGAAGGTAACTACACATAAAGTCAGTTCATTCAAGACAATTCAGTAACACAAAGGAAACAAGAGAGGCAAGGCCTTCAAGACTCACTTGTGATACACTTAAAAAAAATCCAACCTTTTTATGTATTGAGTATAATTTCAAAATGTAATGTTTAAGATGAGAAAGATCAGGTTAAAGCAAATTAACTCCCCTAGCATTAATTACAGATTAATTTCCCTTTTTTACTATCTGCACCAGAATGTTTGCAAAATAAATAAAACTTCCATGCTTAGCAAAAGAAGTTCCTGTTTGAACAAAAAATGATAATAATGACTGCTCTTGTTGTTGGGTCAGAATATCAGATCAAAGTGCCAAGTTTAGAAAATACAAAAAATATAAATATAACAGTAAATGCAGTTTGCATATAATTAGGCTTCATTTTTTTTTTTTTTGTGCGCATCCCAGAGATGCAGTATTGTTTTAAACAAGATGACTGGAAAGAACTGAATTTTTCCTATTTTTATGCCTAATTTGGTGTCAACTGACAAAGTATTTGCAGAGAAAATGTCAATGTTAAAGTTTACCACACACACACACACACACACACACACACACACAGAGACAACCGAACACCGGGTTAAAACATAGACTCACTTTGTTTACACAAGTGAGTCAAAAATCCCAAGGCAATATGTTGTAGCAAATGTGAATGGGGACACTGTGCGCGCGCATGCGCTTGTCGCTTGTGTGTGTGTTCGTGCGTGCGTGCGTGTGTGTGTGTGTGTGTGTGCGAGTTAAGAAAAATAAATGCTTTGGCGAGAACAGATGGCAGCGGGATGAAGTTTGATAAAGCGTTGAAAGTTACGATCGACACCAAGACATTTCAACTAAGGACCGAAACATGACTACTTTGTCAAGTGGGTCTGTGTCTTGACAGCAGTACGGTACCGGTAATGACGGCACTCTGTGCACTACTGGCTGTAATACATGTGTGAGCTTAATAGAGGATCCGGAATGAACAGGTTTAGATTAGTGCCATTGAGACAAAATTAGACCCCCACACCCCCAGCTTCTCCCTCGTTCCTCCCCCTACACCTCCCCCCTCCCTCTCCCCGCCCCACCCCACCCCATACACAGAAATCCAACAACCTCACACATTCACTCAAGAAAGAAACACGAACTCGTGTTATAAGATAGCAAACGGTCATGCAGGTGTCTGTGATGGGGGTGATCAGCGTCGAGGACGAAGGTGGAAAAACAAGCGGTTTCGCTGATTTCACTGCCTTCCGAGCTCTGAGGGCCTTCCGTCCGCTTCGTGTGATCAGTCGTATTGAGGGAATGAAGGTAAGGAAGGCAATATGTAGACACACTCTGAAACCATGAGTTCATAGACGGCTCTTCAGTGCTATGTTTGCGTGAACTGAAATAAACATGAAACTGATTTATTCTTTACTGCACGTCTCCTGTCCTTTGTAAACCAAGGCGTCCTACGTTTTAGGCCAACGTAGTTAATTAAACAGTCCAAAAATAGCCCTGACTCGGTTGTCAGTGTATGTGTGTGTGTGTGTGTGTGTGCGCGCGCACACGTGTGTGTGTGTATGTGTGGTAATGATTCTTTTATTGGCCGTCTGTGTGTTGATGTGTGTATTTATGCATGTGTGTGTCTATATTAGAATTGTCTGGAAATAACTGTCGACACCAAACTTGGCTTAAAAGTCAGTTCTTTCCAAATATGTAAGAAAATAACGAGAATGCATTCTTGGCAATAATAATAATAATACATATTTTTTTCCGTGGCGCGATATCCAGTACCAGTGCTGCTCAAAGCGCCTTACATCATCCAACGGAATGTAAACATGCCTGAGAAACAACAACATTTCAACCGCTCTCTGTCAACGAAAAACATTCAATGTGTTCATACAAATCAAAAGGCATATTTCAGAGATAAATCAGATCATAACAGCTGTCAGGCAGATAAGGCTTAGATTATAACAAAATGCTTTTCATAGAACACACACACATACACACACACTCATACACACAAACGTCTTTCCCTCACACACACACACACACACACACACACACACACACACACGTATATATATATATATATATATATATATATATGCATACGCTGGCACTGAATATCAACTGCACTAAAAACAGAACTGCATAAGCATTAAAATGTTTCTGACAGAGAATTCTGTTCGGATATACTGTCATACTTATACACTTACGCACGCGTACCGGAACACTATAACACCACACCCCACCCCTTCCCATGCCCCTGTGTTTGAGAGGAGACTATCTATGACCGAAGGAATGGATGTTTCTGTGCTATGGCTTTTCCGATAAGGTGACTGACAAGTTTCAAGCTGGCCGTTTTCATCAAGATGTTCCTGCAGCTGATGTAACAGAAATTAAGAATAAACAAGGAGGCTGACATGAGACGCAGCACATAACAGACCCATCATTGGGCGATTCTTCTCCAGACAAAAAGAAAAAAAGACAGAAAAAAAAGACAGAAAGTCTGCAAAATAGAAGAATGGTGTATTAGCTGGTGAAAACCTATCGGTGACAAACAACTAGACTGTTGAAAGAGGCGATCAGTATCCAACAGTCAGCTTGGTCTTCGAACGGCAAATAATGCAAAGCTTCAACAAGAGAGGCAAGGCCATTAAGACTCACTTGTGACAAGTTGACAAACTTGATTTTATTTCTTCATAAATATGCAAACAAATGTAACGTTTCTCAAGCTATGGGGCGGGGTGTATGTAGAAAGAAAGAGACTGAAAGAAAAAAGAGCGGATGTTGAAAGCAGTAGAAGACCGGAGAAAATGTGTCTAACAAAGAGAATTCTAGAAAATACGAACAACGATAGGTGAGAATTATTGTTAATATGTGTTTTGTAGTTAATATTATAAACCTGAAAATAGAAAAAGCGTGCAGAAGTAGGACTGAACCCCGTATACTCAACTCGCAAGCAAATGACTTCCACATGCCCAAAGCGAATATTCTTTTCAGGCAGTAATATAATATAGTAACGTAGTAATATCTAAACTGCTTATAGTTTCCGTTCGTATCTGTCGAACTTTTAACCTTGATATTAGTATTAGTGAATTGTGGATCCGATGTGGCTAAGGGAATGACTGTCATTCCAACTATACAGGTATAAGTCTTTCGGATTAAACCGTATATCCGGATGGTGAAGATTTTATCTCGTATAGTCTCTGTGTCTGCAACGTATGTGTGATAATCTCATCCTCTGAGACTTCGTTTCAGCACCTTCAGTGTTTGTGCATACTTACTTACCGACATATATTTGTATTTGTATTTCTTTATATCACAACAGATTTCTCTGCGTGAAATTCGGGCTGCTCTCACCAGGGAGAGCGCGTCGCTAAACTACAGCGCCACCCATTTCTTTTTTTTTGCATTTTTTCCTGCGTGCAGTTTTATTTGTTTTCCCTATCGACGTGGATTTTTCTACAGAATTTTGCCAGGAACAACCCTTTTGTTGCCGTGGGTTCTTTTACGTGCGCTAAGTGCATGGTGCACACGGGACCTCGGTTTATCGTCTCATCCGAATGACTAGCGTCCAGACCACCACTCAAGGTCTAGTGGAGGGGGAGAAAACATCGGCGGCTGAGCCGTGATTCGAACCGGCGCGCTCAGATTCTCTCACTTCCTAGGCGGACGCGTTACCTCTAGGTCATCACTCCATATACATCTCATCTCTACTTCTTCATCGTCGTTCTCTATCATCTCTTCAAGAATTGTTACTTCTTTTATTTCCCGCCATCGTGCTTTTCAGGCTTCGTTCGTAATCGTGATGCTTCAGTTTCCATTATGTGTGTGAACGAACTAGTACATTCGTAAATCGTGAGACAAATCGTCTTGTGACCATAGAAAGCCGTACTGAAATTAGTGTTCATACATTCATTTCTTCATTTGTCTGTCTGTTAATTGTCAAGTGTTTCTCACAGATGAGTGACTGAACCCGCTTTGTGTATCAAAGTGTTTTATAGATATGATTTTAAGAAATAGATGTGAATTTTTGTTTGTGTGTGTGTGTGGGGGGGGGGGGGGGGGGGGGGGGGGGGCGGTATGTGTGTATGTTGTTTGGGTATTAGAACTGGACTGGGGAGGGGATATGGAGACTCATGTGAACCACCTGTGTAAAGTTCTTCACTTTCAGCTTCGTAAGATTAGTAAAATCCGCCCCTTCCTGTCTGTTGATGCTGCCAACAAACTTGCTGTTGCCTTCATTTTATCCCGCCTAGATTAGTGCAATTCTCTCTTAGCTGGCCTTCCCAATGACAAACTCTACAAGCTCCAGAAAATACAGAATAGTGCAGCTCGATCGTCCTAAAAAAGTTGAGAGTGCTACTGCTCTCCTGCGGACACTTCACTGGTTGCCTGTTCAAGCCAGAATTGCATATAAAGTTGCCTGTGTATGCTTTCAGTGCCTGAATTGTGATACCACACCCTCATATCTTTCTGAGCTTGTTAACCCGTACTTGCCAAACAGAACATTGAGATCTCTTGATTCCTCCTAGCTAACTGTTCCCCGATATTTCCTTAACTCCTGAGGAAAGAGGTCATTTTCCGTCCTCGGCCCAACAACTTGGAATTCTCTGCCTATTGCTCTCAGACAAACAACTCATCTATCTACCTTAAAAGCAAATCTTAAAACTTATCTCTTCAAAAAATACTTGTCATAACACAGATAGTGCTGTTGTCCCAGGCCCATGGCAATGTGATGGTGTGTGATGGGTGAGTAGAAAGAATGGGGGTGGGTAGATGGACCGTGATGGAGTGGTTCGAAAGGGAGAATGACCCGATTTTTACCCCTTTTACCTTTTCTATCCAAAACTTTATTTTACAATTTTTACAGAATCTATGGCATGCAGATTAAAATTATGCTTCTTTTTACATGTATGTATTTTAAGCGAAAATTGCTGTTATCTCAGCGGTTTAATCATGTGTGTCTATGTGTGTGTGTTTGTGTGAGTGTTGGAGTGTAACATTTGTTGTATCGAGATTATGTTATTTTGTGAGTTTTATGCATTGTGTTTATATAATATTAATGATTCTGTTTTATGTTTCTACTACTTTTTATATGCTTTCTTGTTTCGTTTTAGGTACTGAATTGTAAAGCGCTTAGAGCTTGCTTGTGCTTGTATTATAGCGCTATATACAAATAAAATATTATTATTATTATAGTTCATTCTCTTCTAGAGAATACATGACAGTATCTTCACTCCATATACATAATGTTATACTTAACGGTTACTTGATTTGGTTGACAAGTGTCATATTCCAGAAAAAGTGTCGGTTTCGGATTCGATCCTAACATTTGCCAGTGCAATGAAATGTTGATTAGTGTTGACAAGCCTACCTGACAATGGTATAAATGTTTATATTCCAATACTTAAAGTTTGGTTCGACAAAACATAGTTTCTAATGGTGGAGCTAACGGGTTCTAAACTGATATTTTTGGACAGTTTTGACACTTACCAACTACAAATCAGTCACGACTTCGAACGTTCCGAGTTGTATGCCAGTCAGAACTCGAATGATTAACTCCGTGATTTCTACGAGTCTGTTTGATCTCGTGCACATCATTCTGCCAGTGTTGTTGCAGTCTGCACAGCTCTTGCCAGCATTTTGGTCTCGGGCCCTTTATTTCTGATGATGGTGCCAAGGTACTTACACAGCTTTACGGTGTCAAGCTGTTGTCCGCTTACATTGATCTTAGTCCAAATTAGGTCATATGGAGAGACAAAAACAAAGCTGAAGCTCATGCAAGCTCTGGTTCTCTCGATTTTCTACTGTGCACGTGGATTTTGGACTCTTACAGCGGAGCTTCAGAGGGATCCAAGCAGCGGAAATTAGATGCTTCAGTTGACTCTTTGGCATATCCTACAAAGACCACATAACAAATGAAGGAAGTCTGGAAAACCATCAAACATCGCCTTGCTCAGAATGAAGACCTACTGACCGCAGAAAACAAGGAAAATGAATTGGTGTGGCCACATGACAAGATCTGATGGGTTCTCCAAGACCATCCTTAAGGGAACAGTTCATGAGGAACTGAAACGAGGCAGACTGCAAAAGAAATGGGTAGATAATATCACTGAGTGGACAGAGGAGCTTTCTGAAAGTCAGGCCCTGCTGTCCCACAACCGCAAGGAATGGAGAATGTTGGTTTTGCGTTCAGCAGTTCAGCCACCTACGACCAAACCAGGTTTCGGGACCAGTCACAGTGATATTGACGGTGACCTCATTCTGAAATTCACGACTGTTCGGCTGCCGGTTGCCGCTCAGCACTCCTCGGATGTTTGTTGTTGTTTCGGAGGAGAACTTCTTTTTTAAATCGTATATGACTCATTAAAGCTTTTCCTTTCTTGTTATCACATAATTCTTGTGGTGGATAAAATATGTGTCAAGCGAAAGCCATAAAGACCTGGTCTCTATTGTTCATAATGCTTTTGCATGCAAGAGTTTTATTTGAGAATTTCATTTTACTAATGGTCTTAATCTTGATGAGATGGTGAATTTGCGGAATGGCACGCATTCATTGTCACCTTATTTTGGGCAGATCGTGGTTAATTCGCTGATGCGCGCCATTCCAGCCATCTTGAATGTCTTCGTGGTCAGTATGCTGTTCTGGCTCATCTTCTGCGTCATGGGCGTGCAGTTCTTCAGGGGCAAGTTCTATAAGTGCATATACAAGCACAGCCAGAATAGGGTCCAGAGCGTCAGAACCAGGCCAGTAATTAAACTTTGTGCTTGTTTTGTCACTTGTCTCTTCTGTGCAATCTGTTTGTCAAATCGAGATCGGTTCTTCAACTGGTCTTATTTGCTTTTTCGATTGTATCAAGTATGTTTGTGTCATTTGACATCGTGGGGTATGCCTCATACATGCTGTCGAATCTGCGAATGGGATTTTACTTGCTTGACCATTTTTATCCCGTTGCTTAGGCATCCATAATCCGTTTTCGTGGAATTACAAGTCTGAAACCTGACATGGATAACAGGATTTTTAACATGCCTATTTGATCTTCTACCTATGTACACGCATGAGGGTGATTTCGACGCTTGCATGTTTGTACGTGTGTTGACCAGGAACCCTTGACGTGACCAAGCAGGTGCCTTTACCGAGATCGAACCCAAGACCCCGCTCCCTTTCACGATCCATTTATGTTCGCCATTCAGTTTATCTGTCTGTGTTTGTGTAATACACATTCAGACGCGCACTCACAAGCACACGCATGCACATAAATTATATATCTACATACACACAAACATTAACATGTACATAACACACCACTCAATGTATTGTGGACAAGAATAGGTAAATTGTGATTTTATATTGATTCCAAATAATCTATTAAGTCATTCTCCTTGATTCCCATGGGTAGGGCTGCATTTCATTAGTGTATAAACAAAATGTATGATCATCTATTTACCATTGTTATTAACATTGTCATCATCATCATCGCGAATCCGATTTTGTCAGGAAGGAATGTGAAAAGAACCCAAATTGGTATTGGTACAACTCCAACATCAACTTTGACAACGCAGCAAGCGGCTTTCTGGCTCTCTTCCAAGTCGTGAGTGTTAGCTTGTGTGTGTCTGACCAGTCTGGTTTCATGGTCAGTTCTGTCAGCCAATCAGTTGTTCTTTGGAGTAGATGATGACTGGTTGATTTATTGATAACTAGCTGTTAGGTCAGTGGGATGGGTTGATCGGTGGGTCGGCTCTAAAACTTCCATGGCTTTAGTAGGTGTTTTTTTGTTTGTTTGTTTTTCCCGTTTCTGTTTCCAGTGACTGCAAATGAACCGTCCATCTGTCCCTCACCCCTTCTCTCTCTCAAAGACATACAACCATATATACAACCATACATACATACATGCATGCAAACATGCATACATACACTAGTGCATGTGCACATCTACACACACACACACACACACACACACACACACACACACACACCTCTGTCAAAAAGCGCGTGCGTACTTGTTGTGTGCGTGACTATGTGCGTGCACTGGTGTGGAACGAAAAGTGGTGCAGTATATATCCCAAAACGTTTGTCTTCAGGCCACGTTTGAAGGTTGGATGGAGATCATGCATGATGCCGTGGATGCTACAGAAGTGAGTTGTTGTTGTGTGTGTGTGTGTGTGTGTGTGTGTGTGTGTGTGTGTGTGTGTGTGTGTGTGTGTGTGTTTGTCTGTTTTTTTGTCTGTGTGTATGCGTATCTGCGTGCGCGTCTGGGGCGGGTGTACATACATATGTGTGGGTGCGTGCGTGCAGTGCATGCATGTGTATATTAGAGAAGGAGTGAGAGAGAGAAAGAGAGGCGCTGAGTTATAATTATGGTTTTTTTCGAGTGGATGATTATTCTGTAGGCAGGATTGCTGAATGGGATACCAAAGGTTAATCTTGGAAATGAAATGTGTAATATATATATATACTATACAGTTACACGGTTGTGTTTGCAAATCAGATTTGGATTTTTTTTTCTTACAGCAATTAAACCAACATCCAGAACGCAATATCGTTGTATTGCAGCAGCACCTTCTCTTCGCGATTCATTCACTTGAAATTAATAATGATAATAATAATGGTATTTATATAGCGCTAAATCTTGTGCAGAGACGAATCAAAGCGCTTTCGCACCAGTCATTCACACGCATGCATAACTCTAAAACTGGAGAAACTAAAGACAAGGAAGAGGCAGGGAAGGGAGGCTATTTTGGGAAGAGGTGGTTTCCAAGGCCAGACTTGAAAGAGTTGAGTGTGGAGACTTGACGAAGCGAAAGAGTAAGTTCATTCCAATTGCAAGGTCCAGAGACAGAGAAAGAACGGCGGCCAACAGTCGAGTGTTTGAATCTGGGTATGCGTAAACAGAGTGGATCCGAAGTCGATCGTAGTGAGCGAGATGGAGTGTAGAGGTGAAGACACCCACGAAGATAGGAAGGGGCAGTTTTGTGAATACATCTATAACATAGAGTGCTGATCTTGTATTTTATTCGGTGTGAGACAGGAAGCCAGTGGAGACGTTGCAAAAAAGGAGTGATGTGCTCAGATCTTTTCTTTCTGAGGACGAGTCGGGCAGCAGAGTTTTGTATGCACTGAAGGGACTGAATGGATGAACCAGGCAAACCAAACAAGTTACAGTAGCCAAGGCGAGAGAGAATGAGAGAAACAAGTCTAGATGTTGCGTCGGTGGACAGATATTTCCGGACGGAACTGATACGCCACAGTTGATAGTAGCAGTACTGACATGTCTGACTGATAAATTTTTGCATGGACAGTGTATTGTCAAGGACATCACCGAGGTTCCTGACTGACCTGGTAAGAGGGATGGATGTACTGCCAAGTTTGGTTGTGTCAGTTGTGATGGAAGACAGTTTTTGTTTAGTTCCTATGATCATTGCTTCAGTTTTGTCCACGTTCAATTGTAAATTATTTAGTCATCCAGTTTTGAATGTGCAGGAAGCAGTTGGATGTTTCTTGCAAGAGCGACAACAATTTTTCATGGGTATCACTCTTCTGGAGTTGAGTGTCATCCGCATAAGAATGATGACTGACATGGCGGTTGATAATTTCAGCGAGAGGAGCCGTGTACAGTGTGAAGAGCACTCGGCCTAAAACAGATCCCTGTGGGATTCCCTGTTCGATTTTAACGGGTTCAGATTGGAAATGATCAACAATGACAGACTGGAATCGATCAGTGAGATAAGATTTGAAACAGTGCCGTTGATACCAAATGTAAAATGAAGACGGGAAAGAAGGATTGAATGGTCTATCGTGTCAAAGGCGGCTGACAAGTCGAGAAGAGTGAGAAGGGAAATTTTTCCTGAGTCGGACGCTAGCAGTAGATTATTCAGAATGTGGAGGAGAGTGGTTTCGGTGCTGTGGTCAGCGCGATAGGCGGACTGAAATGGGTGGACGAGATTGTTGAAAAAAAGATGGTTGTTCAGCTGCTTCAGGACAGCTTTTTCAAGGAGTTTGGACATGAATGGAAGATTAGAAACTGGTTGATAGTTTTTCAAAATGTCTGCGTCAAGGTTGGGTTTCTTCAGAAGAGGCCGGACGATTGCAGTTTTGAAAGTGGGTGGAAACGTTGCAGTGAGAAGGGATGAGTTGACAATATTGGTGATTGTGGGAGAAGCTGTGAAACACACTGGGAAAAGACCGAGGCTGGTATAGGATCGAGTTCACAAGATTTTATTGTCATTTCTTTCAGGATTTCATGAACTTCTGTTTCAGTCAATGGATTAAAGGAATGGAGAGGAGTGCCGCTGAATTGAGGATCAGGATGCACAGGTTGGAAAGACAGCTGGTCTAAGATGGTACGAATATTTTGGACTTTGTTGAAAAAGAAAGAGGAGAAGACATTGGGGAGTTCAGATAAAGTGTAGGCAGGAGGAAGAGGAGTCTTTTTGCAGTTCCAAGAAGATTTGACATGATGGAGTAAAGAGATTTGGTGGATGTGGCATCGAGAACTTGAGAAGAAAAGAAGTTTGTCTTTGCTGATGAGATCATATGCTTGCCTTTATTTATTTGTTTTCGGAATATTTGATTGTGAAAAATTTGCAGTTTTGTTGATCACCATCGTCTTTCCAGTTGGCGACGTTTGCGTTTTGCAAGTCGAATGTCTTGTGTATACCATGGGGCGGAAGGTCTGTCAGGGAGCATGCGGGTAGTGGGGGTGCATGTTCATCCAACAGTTGAGAGAGGACAGTGTTGTAATGTGTAGATACGTCGGTACAGGAAGAAATTTTGGAAAGGCGTTCAGCAGCTTGAGAAGAAACTGTGTTAATGTTGATTGATTTCAGGTTGCGATAAGATTTTTTTGGTTCTGGTAGGTTTTGAAATAGTAAGCAAGAATATAACAGCAGAATGGTCGGAAGAAAGTTTGTCAGTTACAGTCACTGACGCAACCATGGCATCAGAGTCACGTGCGATGAGCCAGTCCAACGTATGACCAGATCTGTGTGTCGGTTCTGCAACGAACTGAGAGAGAGAATGAGTGGACAGAGATAGACATAGGCTTTTGACATCAGTGGAAGTTTGGTTGTCGAAAATTGAAATCTCCGAGGATGATAAGTTTACCAGAACGAAGGTTGTAGTAATCAAGTAGTGTTCGGAACTCATCGTGAAACAGAGAAGATGTTAGGTTATTTTACGACTAGGAGGAGGACGATAGAGACAACAGAAGATGAATGAGTGACCGGGAACACTGAGAGTGACCTCTAACATTTCGAAGGTATCATGTGGAAAGGCGTTGTTGTGGGTGAAGGAGAGGGAAGACTGCAAGATGTCTCCGTAGACAGTGGCGATGCCACCTCCACGAGACAGTCGAGGAAGTGACATAGTTTAGTATCCAGGGGGGGGGGGGGGGGGGCAGTTTTTAAGTTTGGGTTCGTGACCTTGTGACTTTAACCAGGTTTCGGTAAGAAATACGATATCAAAAGTTATTTTCAAAAATAAAATCAGAAATATTCAGTCTTTTGATCAGGGCAGACAGACTAAGCATTGAACAGACAGGCATGAAAGATTTCAGAGGTAAGGAGAGAGGAATCTAATGGTGAAGCAGGTGAGTCAGGCAGACAGACAGTGGAAGAAGAAGATGGTGACTGAGCAGTGGAGGACAATGGAAAGGAAGAAAAAGGTCCGGGAGTTGTGACAGGTGTGGCAGGAGTAGGAAGCGGAGCAGAGGCTATCACGGGAGATACATTACAGTTTGGAATATTGTCATTAGAGGGGACAATGTCACGGGAAGTAAAAATGTTAGCAGGAACACGTGTGTTGAGGTTGGAAGCAGCACAAACAGCGCCGCATAAAGTGGATGTGTCAACACACACAGGTAACACATCAGGGGTACTGTCAGTAGTGCTGACGTCACACACAGCGGGAACAATGTCAGAGGATATGCCAAACAGGTCAGCAGATGTAACGTTGTCAGTGACAGTGACAGCAACAGCACGGCTGACATCGGAGACAGGAGGACGGTCAGTGCAGGGGACAGAGACCCACAAACGGCGAAGTCGGCCCGCTCCGGTTCCTCTCTTCGTTTTCAGTTTGCCGATGCCCAAGCTGATGATGCGCCGTGTCCTGTCATCGTGTAGTCTGCAGTGTTTATGCCATGGCATTCTAAGCAAAGCTCTGATGTCATTGATGTTTACCATGGTGACAGTGGCAGTACGAGAGCAGAGGTCGGACGGTATGAGAGGGCTGGACACGTGAAAAACGTGCCAAAAGGCGGTGAGTATCGTAGGCAGGACGAAGATGGTCGCTGACACGACAACCAGGGTCAAGTGAACAGCATTCATATGTGCCAGTTTGTAAATGAATGCACAAATATGACGAATATAAAATATCAAATTAGTCTTAGAGCAAATGAAAATAAGACGCGCACATTGACATAAATAATATCCAGAACAGAGCACGATAAACAAATAAACACACCACAAAAATGTAGAGACCAACTGATAACTCGGGCTTTCAAGCAAATCGGTGTCACATGCCGTGCCACTTTTTGTCCAAGTAGACTTTTTTTCCAGAAATGTGGCAAGGTTCCATACATGGATTCGAAACGGTGCTTTCTTAATTGTCTCCTCCCATACATTGTATAAACACATGCGCGAGCCAAAAAAGACCAACGCATGAAAAAAAGAAAAGAAAAGAGGTGGGGAAAAGTACCCATTATTTTGAGAAGAAAGTGGATCACCACCATGCAACGCTGTATCCACCAGACAGCACACTTGTTTCTTCACTTGGCAGGTGGACGTACAGCCGCGCTTCGAAGCATCGCCGTACTCTTACCTGTACTTTGTGGCCTTCATTATCTGCGGCTCTTTCTTCTCCCTCAACCTGGTCATTGGGGTCATCATTGACAACTTCAACGTGCTGAAGAAAAAGGTCAGACATTGAGCATGACGACGCATCTTATGTGATGACCGGTCTTTGCAAGACAGAACACCAGATAATGTTGGGTGGATTTTTTGTTGTTGTTGTTGTTGCTCTGGTGAGTTAGTAAAGACAGTGAGTCTATGAAATTACTCAGTCTCGGTTACCTCTGTGTTAGTGTGTTTGTGTGTGTGTGTGTGTGTGTGTATGTGTGGTAAACTTTTTTGCTGGTATATTCTAGACAATAGCAAATGGTGTTGGTACTATACGTGGTGGGATGGTAGGTGTGAATGAGACCACTGAAATCATTTGATTAGTCCAGTGAGATGTCAGTTGTCATTGTTGTAAGCCCACGATTTCTCGCAATCCCACGATTTTTACTCCTCCCCACGTTTTCTCTCAATTGCGAGAAATCGCGGGGGGCGCCCCAACGATTTCTCACACATTGTGAGAAATCGTAATAAGTCCCCCTTGTTTTTATCCAAAATATTTCTTTTATCATTGGCGTTGGTTTCTTGTTTTTTCCCAATGTAAATCTCAGAGAAAAATGAAAGAGAGAAAAAGAAAAGTGAAAAAGGCGGGATAGCAAAAAAAGGTATTTTACAATGCTCTGTCCTCACGTAGGGAGGACCAAATAGTTTTGATGTTTGTTGCATCATGTAATGCAAACTTTTATGTCACATTTATTTAGAATATTCTTCACTTCATGCTTGTTCATTTGTTCATCTGTTTGTGTCAGCATCCTTTCGCATGCGAGACTGCACTGAAAATAGATTCTTAGTCTTATAGAAGATACTTAGAACATGAAAATGTTTTAAAAGCAGAGTGAAAGAAGACCAAATCAACCAGCCAAATAAACACACACAAGGAAACACACAATCACACACACACACACGCACGCACGCACGCGCACGCACGCACGCACGCACTCACTCACGCACTCACTCAATCACTCACTCACTCACTCACAGACATGCACAGACATTCACACTTCTTTTTTTTTAACCAGTACTGTGTCATCACGTTCACCGTCTATTTTTGATGTTTTCGCTAATGCCACTGTCATTATCATGATCGTCGTTGTCGTTCCCCCCATTTCTCGTTTCTTTTTCTCGCTCTCATTTTTTCTCTTAGATTTGCATTGGGAAAAGACAAATCAACTCCGATGACAAAGAAAATATCTTTGATAAAGATCAGGACTTCCCACGATTTCTCACACATTGTGAGAAATCGTGAGGGCGTCCTCCGCGATTTCTCGTAATTGAGAGAAAACGTAGGAGGGGAACGACCACGGTTTCTCGCATTTCCACGATTTCCCTCGAAGTGAGAGAAATCATGGGATTGCGAGAAAAATGTGGGCTTACAAGTGTCTTTAACTGACGGAATAGAATAACCTGTTAGAACTCGTGTCTTCCTTCCAGTATTTATATCAAATTCGGTATTTTGACTTGCCAAGTCCTCGAAATTGACTAGAGACCATGATACCATCTTTAATCTTCTTTTTGTCAGTAAGTGACCCGGGTGGTAGAGGTTTGCGGTTGTTGTTTTGGATTGAATTAGGATGTGGAGGATAAAAGGATTAAAGATTAAAGGGGTGAAAGATCCACACACAGGCCAGGATATGTAGAGGCCAGTCACAAATGGTTCTTCTATTGTTTTGTTACAATACTAAGACAGAAGAAGAAAAGAAGAAAGTGCATCAGTGTAGTGAGAAGCTTGCCTTGGGGGATGCACAAATGGGCCGGGCAGCCCGGCCGGTGAATACTTATTAACTATGCCCAATGAATGCCTCAAAGCTATTTATATTGACCAAGCGAGCTGCAAAGACAGCTTCGGGTCACACTCCAAAACAAGACTGTTGAGCTAAATATTTGGATGATTTGTGTTTCTGTGCACACGTTCAGGGAGAGATTATGCCAATTTTGTAACCACGAACTGTGTTGTTAGACAGGATGTTTATGTTGTTTTGGGTTGAATTTGGATGTGGAGGATAAAAGGATTAAAGAATTACAGGAGTGACAGATCCACACACAAGCCAGGTTCATCTAGAGGCCAGTCACAAAGGGTTTTCTATTGTTTTATTATAACTGTAAGGATAAAAAAAAGAAATGAAAAGGAAACAGTGCCTAAAAAAGACACAAACGAGCACATCGTCAGAGATGCAAGTGGAAAGCACATATACACGAATCACAATGGAAAGGTTACCACTCGGTTAGGAATTAGCAACAACATAACATAATGCATATCTGTGAAGACAAAACATTGACATCAAATAACATTCCAAGTACATTTAAACAGTAAAGTAAAAGTGACTAAGACTTGGTGAAAGTACACTGACACGTTGACACACAAACTAGTTATTTCCATCCCACGTTGGTCTTGTTTTAAAATTTTTTCAGAGGATTTTGATAGTGGTGGACTGCTTTTGTAACATGATGTGAGTTATGTGGGCGTGTCTGCAGTACGAGGGCAGCTACCTGGACGGCTTCCTGACTACCACCCAGCGCAACTATTACAACACCCTGAAGAAGATGAGCACCCGTAAACCAAAGAAGATCATCCCCCCACCCCGGGTAAGGGCGTCAATTTGTATGTGTAAGGGGGAGACTGGTAAATGTCATTGAATGATATCTAGTATGAAGTGATTACATAGTAACAATCTGGCAAATGTCAGTGCACCACAAGTTGTATGATGTAACTGAATAGTAATGAACAATTTTGCAAATGTCACTGTACCCTAAGTATTCTGACTTGGTTGAATAGTCGCTAAGAAACTGGCAAATATCAATGCACCGTAAGTAGTAAGATGGAATTAAAAATTGATGGACCATTTGGCAGATGTTAATGTAACCAAAGTTGTATGATGTGATTGAATTGCAAAGGACATACTAATAAATGTTAATGTACTCTAAGTTCTGTGATGTGACTGAATAGCTACGGACAGTTTGGAAAATGTTGTGTGTATGACTTTGCATGGTGCCATTGCAGACACGATTCCAGATGGTGTTCTACAACTTGGCTGTCAGTGACCGCTTTGAACTGGTGTTGATGAGCGTAGTCATGCTCAACATGATTGTTTTGGGGGTGGAGTACTCCCAATACAAGCTGACCTGCGTCTGGTATGAGGTAACGTCTTTGTCCAGTCCTTCCATGTCAGTCACTGGATGAGGTTAGATTTAGGATGTGTTGGCGAAGACAGCTCCTCCTGGAGGACTAAAATGTTCCCCACGTGTTTCTCCTTCATGTTTGGGCTTCTTTTTTTCTTTCCTACAGGATTGACTTCTTCAGTTTTTGTGCTTCATCACAAGATGTAGCATGCACTTAGCGCACGTGAAAATAACCCACAGCAACAAAAGGGTTCTTCTTGGCAAAATTCTGTAGACAAATCCACTTCAATAGGGGAAAAAAAACAACAAACAAAACAAACTAACACAAAACTGTATGCAGAAAAAAATGAAAGAAAAGGTGGTGCTCTCAGTGTAACGTCGTGCTCTCCCTGGGGAGAGCAGCCCGATTTTCACACAGAGAAATCTGTTGTGACAAAAAAGAATAATACAATACAAATACAATGACGAAAGATATTATCACTGTGTGTTTCAAGGACATTCAGTATGCACCAGTGTTTACTAAAATGGTTGTTATGGTAGAGCTCACACTGATCTAACCTTTGGAGAAACATTTTCATCTCGTCATTTCATATTGTGAATATGTTGTTTGTTTTATTACTGTCTCGTATCTGTTGAGTGGCCCATGGTACATCATGCCTTCAGGTGGAACGATTGAGGAAGAACACCTATAGAAAATTGCTGGACGACGGATTTTGCGTGTTCTCCATCATCATTAACTTTATCACCGGCGTCATCGTCTTCATTTTCTTAATTGAGATGTGTGAACCAATGATCATCATCATTGTCACTGTCATCACCATCGTCATCATCATCACCATCAGGATTGCTGTGGTAGTAGCAGTGACAGAGACAGTGATGCCTGTGCCAGGTAGTGTTGCGGGTGTTGGTCGTAAAGTTTTGAGCGTTGTCTTCGGTGTCTGGATAGGAGACCGTAGTGACCTGGGTGGTGTCTGGACAGCTGACTGTAGCGACCTGGGCTTCGTAGTGGCATCAGGGTCGGCACTTGCAGTTGCAGAGTCAGGGGTAGTGCGATGCGGCTCGTCCACCTCAGCTTCAGCGCTGGTGTTGACATCTTCTTCCTCCTCCTCCTCCTCTTCAAGGCGTGTGGGCATCATGCCTTGCACAGGTTTGAAGTGCGAAGAGTTGCGGGTGATGGAAGTGTTCTGACCACGGCGTGCTGTCACCATGCTGCCTTTCTTCTGGGTAATGATCTAGGGCGGGGGGGGGGGGGGGAATATGGAGGTGTCAGTTTGTTCTTCTATCTCTGGTACACTAGAACATAGTCACCAGGTTGAAGTGTTGAGGGACAGGTGTGTCTTTTGTCATCAGCATAGTCACACATCTGCTTGCTGATGCGGTCACGTACGCAGATGTTTGTGTGGATGCTGGTGGCGATGGTGGGACTGGAAGGTATGGTAGGCAGACCAATCTTCATCTTTCTGCCAGTGAGGGCTTTAAAGGGGGACATTTGGGTAGAGGCATAGGGAGTGCCTCTATACAGCCGAAGAAAAGGAAGGAGATGGACTTCCAGCTGTGTATGCCTTCAGTAATACATAGCGAATGTTCTTGTTCAGAGTGGCTATGAAGCGTTCTGCTTCTCCATTTGCCTCTGGCCATATGGGTGTGATCTTCCTGTGATGTATCCCAAAACTGGTCATGAAGTTGGCAAAGTCTTCACCATTGAATGGAGGGCCATTATCTGTTTTGACAGTGATGGGGATTCCTTGGCGAGAGAAAATTGCTTCAAGCTTGGGCAAGATTGCTTTTGCAGATGTTGAAGAGATGATTTCCACTTCTGGTAGCGACTGTACTCGTCTATGACCACGAGCAGGTAATCGCCGGACGAGAAAGGGCCAGCAAAGTCAATGACAAGGGAATTCCATGGTTCAGAGGATAGTGGGGTTGGTTGAAGTGGTTCTCGGGAGTTAGAACCACTGTATGATGCTTGGCATGTTATGTAAGATTTGACTGTGTCCTCTTCCAATTTGTCAAATCCTGGAAACCAGATCTTCTCACGGGTGCACTACTTGGTTTTGACAATGCCTTGGTGACCATGATGAGCAACAGCTACCGCTTTTTGACGAAGAGTAGCAGGGATGACAATGCGATGTTATCTGAGAATCAATCCATCATGGACAGAGAGTTCATCGCGAAATCTGACAAGTCCTGAAATTTCTGGATCGTCCCAGCGGCTTGTTTGTATCGCATGCATCAACTTCTGGAGTGCTTGATCTTCTTCAGTGACTAGTTTGACTTCTTGCAGTGTCATTGGTTTTGGTACAGCATTCTTTGTTATGTAGGCAATGTATGCTTCACTAGCATTCTCACATTGGTGTGTTTCATGAGGATGTCTGCAGGATTCTTTTCATCTCGTCCTGGGATGTAGACCAAATTCATGTCGTATGGCATCAGTTGTAGACGCCATCTCACCATTCTTGCTGTGATAGGCTTTTGGCTGTTCATGATCCGGATGAGTGGTTTGTGATCAGTGACTACTGTGAAGTATGAGCCAAACAGATACAGGTGAAAATGTTCTACTCCGTACACAACAGCTAGGACTGAATTCTCTGTCTGTCTGTGAGTATCTCTGTTCGGTTTCTGTGAGAGCTCGGCTTCCATAGCATATTGGACGGCCTTCCTGAACAAGGATTGCTCCTAAGCCTACTGGGCTGGCATCTCTGTTGTTTTGCAAGGGTCGAAGTATGACATGACCTTGGAACTTGCGAGTGTTTGTTTCAGTTTCTCAAAAGCTTGCTGTTCTTGATCTCTCCGTTGCCATGGCACGTCTTTCTTGGTCAATTTTCTGAGCGGTTCTGTAATTGTTGCATAGCCAGGAATGAATCTGGCCATATACTGTGTCATGCCACGGAATGACCGGACTTCTGCAATTGGTGTGGGTGGCGGTGTGTCAACAGTGGCTTGTATCTTCACCGAATCTGGGGAGACACCAGTTTCTCCAAACACGTGGCCGTAGAACTTGAGTTAGTTGACTGAGAAGACACATTATATTTTGTCTCAGTTCAGCTTGACTCCATGATCATTGTGTGTTTTTAGTGTCGCATCAGGTGCGGAAAACCACAACCAAATAATCAGCACACACCCGCCCCCATCTACCCCCCCCCCCCCGCCCCCCCACCCACCACACTCGGATTACTTAATTAAACAGGAGTAATAAACATATGTTCTCAAATAAAAGCATTTCACAAATTCGCTTTAAAAACATTACAATTAATCATTACATCGTAATTATTAACAAAAATATATTTAGAATATGAACGTTAACATTAGGCATATTCCATTGTACATTCATCCTGCATATTACACATTATTCATCCTACATATTGCACATTCATAATAACCAATTGTCACGTTTTTAAACTCAGTAAACACACACACACACACACACACACACACACACACACACACACACACAACTAGAACAAGGTACAACCTATCATGCACGGACTTCCACACGTCTCACATGAGTGCGCGCGCGCGCACACACACACACACACACACACACACACACACACATACCACACCACACACACACACACACACACACACACACACACACACACACACACACACACACACACACACACACACACACCACACTTCTCGAGAATTTAAAAGGTGGATTGAACGTGGAATAAAAGTCTTTAGAGCTCTGGATTTCAACTTGAAAGTTCTGTAGCGTCGTCTGATGGCAGTAGCTCATAGTACTTTGCTAAACTATGGGTGTCGTCAGTTGCCATCTGCCTGCTTTTCTTAACCACTAGCTTTTCATACACCTCTTGCATACTGGCTTGTTTCACTCCCACAATTTTACAGCATACACTCATGACATCGTTCAAAACACGCTTACTCCTCACTCCCAAACTTCCATACCAGCACAAAAATGAAACTGTGAGCACGTACTCGATACAACATCGATAGTAACCTTGAAGAATATTTGAATTTATACCAACATTTCTAAGTTTCTGTAAACAAAAAATTCTAGATTGGCATTTCTTATGAATGGAATCAACATTTCTGTCAAAAGTCAGCTTATTGTCTAATATCTATATTCATTGACCCTCTCCACTGTTTGACCATCTATAACAAGGTTAGCTACAGGCAAGGGGTCTTTCCGAAAATCTATTAACATTTCTTTTGTTTTCAATACATTGAGATCCAGATTGTTTTCCTCAAACCAAGAACAGAACTTTTAAATTTCGCTGAAATCAATAGCATCAGAATTGGACGGATCTTCAATAGCCAAATCATCATAATATTTTATGACAGGAGTTTCCTCCGTGCCTCTGCAGTCTCAATTTCTGTGGATTTGTGCTTGATTTTTGCGTGGAACCATCCACGAACAGGGAGAGGGGTCTTTGAATTGAACGCAAAAATCTTGGGTGCAGGATGTTGGAGTCTTGGGGCTTGTGAACCAAGTGAGGCATGGCTTGATTGACCAATAATGTTGACAGAGGCACCTGTGTCAGTCACACAGTCAATATTCGTGTCTTTCACACTTGCAGTAACCTTGGGTGGGACTTTGGATGTAGCCGATGTTGCAAGGACTTTGACACACAAAACAAACTCATCTGACGTGTGTGATGGAGCACCTGAGGCAGAAAATTTGACTTGCCTTTCCAGCTTGGGTCCAGAACGGCAGACACGAGCAAAATGTCCCTTTTTACTACATTTTGAGCATGTTTTCCCACTTGCAGGGCATGTTTTTTGGAGAGAATCTGTGATGCACAACAATAGTGACAAAAATGTTCCTTGTCATTTCCACTGCGATGACCTTGATGACTGATGACACTTCGATGACCTGAGGAACCACCTCGTCGGTGGGTGTGGTTGTAAGTGGCTGCGGGGGCAGACTGGCTGTCACGGCGACTGGTATGATGATTTGGGTGACTGAAACCATGATGTTGTCTCTGGGACCCACGATGATGTTGACGACCTCGTACAGCGTTTATGGCTTCGTGTTGAACGCTGTTTGTCATGGCAGCAGCACATGCATTTTCAATGGTTGCAGCTCTGCTTTCTGAGAGCTCAAAACTGCGAGCTTCTTCCAAAATCCTTGTGAGATTTAAATTGTCCTTTAGAGATTTGCGCCTGATTCTGGATGACGTGCAACCTTGTATGATTTGACCTAGAATCTCTTTGTCAACGTCATGAAAATCACAGTTTGCAGCTGCTGTCCGTAACCTTATGTGGTACATGTCCATGCTTTCTCCTTTTGCCTGAGTTGGCAAAATGTGAATGTTTCACAGGCTGAGTTCTGCTTTGGTGTGAAATAGCCAGAAAGGGATTTTTTGAGTGTTGCATATTCATTGGGAACAGGATTGGCACCTTCTGTCGCCGCACCAATACCTTCTGCTCATCTGTCATTGTCTCATATATCTCAAAGATTTCATCACCACCATAATGGAGCAACAAAGCTTTTTTTCTGCTGTCCGATGTGATATCTAATGCTGTGAACAAAATCTCTAGCTAAGAAGTCTACTTTGCCCACCTGGTGCCTGCTGTATTCGCTTCTCCATGCACGGCAAATTTCTCAAAAGGTGGTATGTCAGACATGGTTGACCAAGACTAACCGACGCTGATAACGTTTTTGTGTATCTCGTGGTAAAAAAAACGAAATACCAGCGGACTCACCTCGTTATCCTCGTCGCCAGTGTTGTGTTTGTATGTGAAACTGAAATATGCACATGAGTGTGTGAATGCTTTCACTCAGTCACCACAATAACAGATACTCATTTATTCATTCATTCATTATGCCCATCGCTCCTCGTGGAGCATAGGCCATCGACGACCCCTCGCCATCGCACTCTGTTCTGGACTGTTCTGGCCATTCCAGTCCAGTTCGTCCCTTGCTGCTTCATCTCTGCCTCGGTATCTCGCCTCCAGCTGTTGCGAGGCCGGCCTCTCTTCCTCTTTCCCTGCGGAATCCAGGTCAGGGCTTGGCGTGTGATGCTGGACGCTGGCTTCCTGAGGATGTGTCCGATCCAGCCCCACTTCCTCCGCAGTATCTGCTTGGCCACTGGTTCCTGTCCCGCTCGCTCCCACAGATCTTCGTTTCGGATCTTCTCCTGCCATCGGATCCTGTAGATGCGCCTCAGACAGGTGTTGAAGAATATCTGAATCTTCTGCTGCATCGTCTGTGTTGTCCGCCATGTCTCGCATCCGTAGAGCAGAACTGACTTCACATTGGAGTTGAAGATGCGGAGTTTGGTTTTCATACTGATTGCTCCAGATGCCCAGATGTTCTTGAGCATGATGAAAGCTGTTCTTGCCTTGCCGGTTCTGGCTGTGACGTCTCGGTCCGTGCCTCCCTGTCGGTCAACCACGCTTCCCAAGTAGATGAAAGATTCCACCTCCCTGATGGGCTCTCCACCGACTGTGACTTGTGTGTTGGCAGTGGTGTTGATCTTCATCAGCTCGGTCTTCTTCTTGTTGATCTTGAGCCCTGTCCTGGCTGACGTGGTCTCCAAATAACAGATACTCGATTGGACACAAAGTTGTGAGTTCAGCTTGTATTGTCGCCATATTGTGGAGCCTCTCCTATTCTTGTACAAAACATCAGTCTTTTTACCAAATCCCAGTATTGGAAGACTAAGTGAGAGCAATGCTTATTAGTGTTATCATGGACATGACAACCACTATTACTGCAGTTATCGCCATCATCATCATCGTCGTCGTCGTCATCATCATCGTCACCATCATCACCACCACCATCATCACTATCATCATCATCATCATCACCACCATCATTATCACCACCATCATCATTACCATCACCACCACCACCACCATCACCATCATCATCGTCATCATCATCATCATCTCCTTCTTCTTTTTCTTCTTCTTCTTCATCATCACCATCATCATATTTATCATCATCGCTGCAGTGCTAACGGTCCGGATGGTAGTGACGCCAGGTACTTTGGGTGCTGGACGTGGGGTTCTGCGTGTTATTCATCATCACCACTATCACTGCAGTTATCATCACCATCGTCGCCATCAACACCATCATCATTATCATCATGATTGCTGCTGTGGTAGTGGTCAGAGTAGTAGTGATATCTATGACAGGTGCTGTGGGTTCTAGACGTGGGGTTTTGCGTGTTCTTCATCTTCACCACTATCACTACAGTTATCATCATTATCATCATCATCATCATCACCATCATCATCATTATCGCCATCATCATCATCATTATCATGATTGCTGCTTTGGTAACGGTCAGAGTGGTGGCGACATCCATGGCAGGTGCTGTGGGTGCTGGATGTGGGGTTTTGCGTGCTCTTCATCATCACCATTATCACTACAGTTATCATCATCATCATCATCGTCATCATCATCATCATCACCTTCATCATTATCATCATGATTGCTGCTGTGGTAACAGTCAGAGTGGTGGCAGGTGCTGTGGGTACTGGACGTTGGGTTCTGCGTGTTCTTCATCATAGAGGCCATCATGAAGCTCGTGGGCCTGCGCAAGTACTATTTCACCCTGCCCTGGAACTGCTATGACTTCACTGTGGCCATCCTTACCACCTTCGGTCAGTGCTGCCCTACCCCCCTCCACTCCATACCCCCGACCCCCCTCCACCTCTCTCTCTCTCTCTCTTGACACATACTGTACCAGTTTATCTATCTATGAATGTGGACAAACATTTGAAATATGTTATGGCAAGGTTTAGATTAGGAATTTCAGACTTGTTTGTGCATCATTATCGTTACAGGAAACATAGTGATAGTGACCTAATTTGCCCTTTATGTAAAAGTGCGAAAGAGAATGAAATGCACTTTGTTGTCCTATGTTATGCGATCTGAGAAATCAGCTGATACCTTTAAAATATTATAGGCAACCATCTCTTTTGAGACTTCCAATGCTTGTGCCATTCACAAATGAACATGTTAATAAACAACTGGCAATTTACTTATATAAAGCCCCCCCCCCCCCAAAGTTGAGTGAGGTATCCCCTCCCCTCGTATCATTCTATATAATAGAGATATTAATTGTAGCTGAGGATTGCTTTTCGCATTTATCTGTTTTTATTTATCATGTCTTTAATCTGAAATGTTTCTTTTCGCTTCTCAATTTCATCTGAGCTCATTCCTTCCCTTCATTTTTGGATCATGTGTGTAAACAAAATCACGTCTGTGTAATCCTGATTTCTGCTGTGTGTGTGTGTGTGTGTGTGTGTGTGTGTGTGTGTGTGTTCCAGATGTGACGGTGCATTTGATACACCAATACCGGGGCCTCAAGTGGCCACTAAGAGTACACTCAGGTGACGTCCTTTCAGTTATCGTCAGTCAGTACTGGAGAAAGTCATTGTCAAGAATACTGTTACTATTACAGTGCTGAATCACCAAACACATCTCCATCCTCTCTTGTGTTCTGGACATTTCCCCATTTTGAAAAAAAAAGTGGCTGTACGTAAGCAAGAAAATATACAAACAGGCGCTGACCCTATAATTATGATGAGCCCACCGCAACCATTTTACACACACACACACACACACACACACACACACACACACACACACACACACACAGAGAGAGAGAGAGAGAGAGAGAGAGAGCATGTTCAAATGCACATTATGCAGACGTGCATTTGAGGCGCTAGTGTTCTGTCTCACTCACTCTTCTCTCTCTCTAGTGTTCTCTCTCTCTCTCTTGCGTAAATATGTCTCTGATACAAAAAATGCGCGCAAAATTGATAATCATCGGTCCAAACCCTAGTTGGTTTAATTTGCATGCGTATATTATGAGATATTAACCGATAGCTTAAAAGGGTAACTGATAGCTGAAAAGCGAAATTGTTTATGTTTTTTCGACGGGCGCCATAGCCGAATGGTTAAAGCGTTGGACTTTCGATCTGAGGGTCCCGGGTTCGAATCACGGTGACGGCGCCTGGTGGGTAAAGGGTGGAGATTTTTACAATCTCCCAGGTCAACATATGTGCAAACCTGCCAGTGCCTGAATCCCCTTCGTGTGTATACGCAAGCATAAGATCAAATACGCATGTTAAAGATCCTGTAATCCATGTCAGCGTTCGGTGGGTTA
This sequence comes from Babylonia areolata, assembly GCF_041734735.1. NCBI lineage: Eukaryota > Metazoa > Mollusca > Gastropoda > Neogastropoda > Buccinidae > Babylonia > Babylonia areolata. The sequence continues at coordinate 51,313,553 of NC_134878.1, forward strand.
TGGAAACAAGAACATACCCAGCATGCACACCCCCGAAAGCGGAGTATGGCTGCCTACATGGCGGGGTAAAAACGGTCATACACGTAAAAAGCCCACTCGCGTATATGCGAGTGAACGTGGGAGTTGAAGCCCACGAACGCAGAAGAAGAAGAGTTTATGTTTAGTTTATTGGCTCACGTGTGTAAATAAAGTATGTTTATGTCATAAATCTGTTTCGGTTACCCGTAGGTAGGGGTGTGTGTGGGGGGGGGATAAACGTGTAACCAAAACATTTTATCTGGAAACACTTTGTCCGTTGGCACCAAATTTGGTGACAGTTTTGTTTTTGTATTCCATTTGCACAAACGATGCTACTTCCTTCCCAGTAAGACCATGTTTACGACATGTGAGACAGTGTGTCTGTTTGGGTGTATTTGGTTAATAGTGGAAGGTTCAGTCGGTGTTGGTCATTATTGCACTAAAACTATACTTAATACTAGTTAGAGACAGATGATGCTAAATACAGATAATACTAAACTGAACTTACGTGTAATTCAACAGATAAAAGATTAATCACGACCAAAAGGCATCCTCATTCCAGCATCAGCACACAATCATCTTTCTGCATGTCTGTTCAGATGCTGAGTACGCTATCACGGATGGGGGTATTTTCGTAATGCCTCCCATTTTCTTGAGACTGATACGTATTTTCCGAATCAGCCGTGTTCTCCGAATCATCAAGGTATCTTAATTTGTAGTTCGGTCTGTTCTTTTTTCTCCAGTTCTGCCTCTGCCTGCCAGCTTGCTATTTTTTTCTGTCTGTATGTGTTCAAGTCTCCCCCCCCCCCTCTCTCTCTCTCTGTATGTGTGTGTTTGGATGCGTGTGTATATATATATGTGTATGTGTCCGGATATGAGTGAATGCGTCTACGTGTGTAAGTGTCCGTGTAGCATTTGTGTGTGAGCGTGAGCTTGCGTGTCAGAATAATGATGTGAACCAGGGTGTACATACTCGTGTACCTGTTGCCTGCACTGGTGACCTGTTTCTACATGGACGCGCCCAATGGTGCTTCCCTCCCAGGTGGCCAAAGGGTTACGGAAAGTGATCTTCTCCCTGGTCATCTCGCTGCCCGCCATCATCAACATCATGGCACTCCTGATGTTGTGTCTCTACATCTACGCCATATTCGGCATGTTCCTCTTCTCCAACATCAAGATCAACGGGGCGCTGACGCCCATGATGAACTTCCGCTCCTTCAAGGGCGCCGCCCTGCTGCTGCTCAGCCTGTCCACGGCGGCCGGCTGGAACGACGTCCTGGAACCACTGCTCCTCGCGCCACCCTTGTGAGTCACCTCCTCCTCTGGCCATGCTCACATCGTCCTCGTATGTGTGTTTGGTTGGGGTGAGGGGTGGTGGTAAAGGCAAGCGCATGCACACATTGTCGGAGAGGCACGAGCGTTTTCAGACAGGAGCATACACGAGGGCGCACGCGCGCGTACACACACACACACACACACACACACACACACACACACACACACACGTATACATAAACACAAACGCGCGCTCAAGCGTATGCACGCGCGCACGAATGCACATACGTTTGCGCCCGTACTCACAAAATCAGATGTCAGGTTTACTGTGGAGAAACTCTTTGTAAAATGTAGACAAAGCCGGTACAAAAAATTGTACATTGGACTTTTTTTTTTTCATTTTTACAGATTTTTCGCTCTCTCTTTCTTTCATCCCTTCTGCACTTGAGCCTCCTTTGTTAGCCTATGCGTAAGCTTGTATTGTAACATGAATACGTATAAACACAATGCAAAGCAATGCTAAATGCACATTTAAGAGAGCGAGCTTACTTAGATTGAAGTTAGAAGGAAGAATATTGAACCTTTTTTTTTTCCTTTTTGAATGACGCTTCCGCTGCGGAAAGATCAAATGTCTGCGTTGTGCATAAAACCATGTGAATGCAGAAGCTGCTAAGAACTGATTATTGTTTATGTTTTTCTTTTTAGTCGTTAAATGGGATATAGATAACATGCACATGTAGGCCTGTGCCTCCCTGTAGAGTGGCGGTATTGTTGTTTTTTTGTTGTTGTTGTTGTTTTTGTTTGTTTGTTTGTTTTTGTTTTGTGTGTGTGCGTGTGTGTGTGTTGTGTTGTTGTTGTACTTGTTGTTTTTTCAGAAGGAAAACGTGATACACGGAAACAAGTACAAAACAGTGTATAAGCTATAGCGTTGTTGTTGCTGTTGTACTTTTCTGTACGTTGTGGCAGCTGCAACAAAACCCACTTCCGGTTTGATGACGGCCACGTGAAGGAGATGAAGGGCGGGGACTGTGGCAACCAAACCATGGCGGTGCCCTACATGGTGTCCTACATCATCCTCACCTCCCTCTTCATCATCAACTTGTACATCGCCGTCATCCTGGAGAACTACAACCAGGTCTGGCGGGGGGGGCACGTCGTGGCCACGTCCTCTTTTCCTTTGTCTAGATTTTCTTCTTTTTTCTTTTCTTTTCTATCTTTCTTTTCTTTTCTTTTCTTCTTTTCTTTTTTTGTCACGAATGTGTTTACACACAACTTGAGGCCATGTAATAACACGGTGTTTCGTGTGTGTGTGTGTGTGTGCGCGCGCGCGCGCGCGCGCACGCGCGTGTGTCTTTGGCTATTTTGTTACGATTTATCGAAGTCGGAACGTGGTGTTGAAAATAGGAAGTGTTTAAAACTTTGACAGATCATGATCATAATATGATCTTTATTATGCATATTATGATCATAAAACAATCGGTGTAGGTTGCGTAGGACAGCATTGCACCATTTCCACCACACAGTTTATGGGTCGACAAACACTCGTTTCTGGAGGTGAGCAAAAATATCATGTGGATCGATATATGCAAGTACTGGAAACGCCGCCCTCTCTCTCCCCCACCTCTTGCATTTTATGAAGCTTTGTGTCTCGTTTCCAAATATTTTCATCCATTCAGTTGTTTCACAATGTACGAACACATAGTGCTTAATGATGCAGATACGATACGTCATATCAGAATAAAGCGTAAAAGAAAACAAAAGAAGGGAAAAAATGACATTCATTGATTGCATCCTGTATATGTACATATGTGTTTTTTTCACTGTCCAACATGTACAATTTGTCTGTACCTCAGAGAATATTATAAACTTTAAAGGACACCATGAATTAAAGCACTACGCTTTATTATAACAAGGAGGGAGTCATAATACTAAGGACGCTTTCCTGCCAACACAGTTTTTGTGAGTGTTTGGGTTCGAGTCTCGGTCTCCCGTATCTTGCGAGTTTGGAAACCCAAACTGAGAGTCTGATCATTCGGACGAGACGAGAAGTCTTAATAAAAATAAACCGAGGTCCCTTGTGCAGCACACACTTGGTGCTATGACAGCCAGAGTGTTGTCCTCTAACAAAATTATGCAGATCAAAATCCTGTAGAAGAAATCCACTCCGATAGGTAAGGTACACAAATACATGTGCGTGCACTCAGGTTCTGACTAAGCACGTTGAGTTATGCTGCCGGTCAAGCATCTGCTTAGCAGATGTGGTGTAGCGTATATGGATTTGTCCGAGTGCAGTAAGCCTCTTTGGAAAAATGACGCTGAATCATGGAAATCACCACCGTCGTTAAGTATCGTTGACCTTTTCCTTTTTCTTTTTCTTTTTTTCCCTTTTTTCCATTTTGGTTAATTGTTTCACAAGAACAACGAAGAGAAAAAGAGCAAGAGTAGCAAAAAGGACAAAACAAAAAACAACAACAAAAAACAACAACAACAGACAGAAAAGAAAAAAAAGAAAGAAAGAAATGAACGAACAAACAACACACAAAATAACACACAAAAAGAAACCGAGAGCACTTCCAAAAATGAACAGCTGGGAAATTAACTATATCTGGATGTTTGTACTGCACTCTTCTTATCGGAAATAAGGTACATTCGAGATGCAAGCTGGCAGCATCAGAAGACAAGGGACAAAAAAGGAGAGCAGAGTTAAGGTGAAACAGTATCCACAAAGTCAGCAAGTCTTGTCTTCACCTGAATCAACAAGTGCAAAACCTGTTGCTTTGGCTGAAAGACGTGGCAGCAGTGTAACAGGACACAGTAGTGAAGCTTGACAGCGATGTAACATGAGAGAGCAGTGTAACATGACATAGCAGCGTAACATGATAGCGATGTAACGTGACAGACCAGTGTATCATATAGTGATGTAACATGACATCGATGTAACAACAGCGTGACATGAAAGAGCATTGTAACATGACAGCAATGTAGCATGACAGGACGATGTAGTATGACAGACGAATGTAATATGACAAAGCAGGTAACATGACATAGCAATGCAACGTGACTGTCATGCAACATGACAGAGCGATGTAACACAACAGAGCCCTTTAACGTGACAGATTGGTGTAACATGACAGGGTGGTGTAACAAGTCAGTGGTGTAGCATGACAGAGCGAATGCAGTATGAAAGCGGTGAAACATGACAGAGCGGTGTAACATGACGGATCAGTGTAATATGACAAAGCGGTGTGGATACAACAGCAGTGTGAATAGGACAGGTGATGTAACTGGACGGATCAGTGTAACATGACAGAATGGTGTAACATGTCACAGCGGTGTTACATGGCAGAGCGGTGTGGATACAACAGCGGTGTAAATGTAACAGGTGATGTAAAAGGACGGATCAGTTCAACGTGACAGAGCGGTGAAACATGACGGAGCAGTGTACCATGACAGAGTAGTATTGTAACATGACAGAGCGGTGTGGATACAATAGCGGTGTAGGTAGAACAGGTGATGCAACAGGGCGGATCAGTTTAACGTGACAGAGTGGTGTAACACGATGGAGCAATGTAACATGATAGAGTGGTGTGATACAACAGTGGTGTAAACATGACAGGTGATACAACAGGACGGACCAGTGTATCGTGACAGTGGAGTAACAGGACGGATCAGTGTAACGTGACAGAGGGGTGTAACATGACAGAGAGGTGAAACATGACAGAGGGGTGTAACATGACAGAGCGGTGTAACATGACAGAGAGGTGTAACATGACAGAGAGGTGTAACATGACAGAGCGGTGTAACATGACAGAGAGGTGTAACATGACAGCGCGGTGTGGATACAACAGCGGTGTAGCTATGAGTCAGGTGATGTAACAGGGCGGATCAGTGTAACATGACAGAGCGGTGAAACATGACAGAGCGGTGAAACATGACAGAGGGGTGTAACATGACAGAGCGGTGTAACATGACAGAGCGGTGAAACATGACAGAGCGGTGTAACATGACAGAGCGGTGAAACATGACGGATCAGTGTAACATGACAGAGCGGTGAAACATGACAGAGCAGTGTTACATGACAAGAGTGGTGTAACATGACAGAGCGGTGAAACATGACAGAGCAGTGTTACATGACAAGAGTGGTGTAACATGACAGAGCGGTGTGGATCCAACAGCGGTGTAGATATGAGTCAGGTGATGTAACAGGACGGATCAGTGTAACATGACAGAGGGGTGTAACATGACAGAGCGGTGAAAGATGACGGAGCAGTGTTACATGACAAGAGTGGTGTAACATGACAGAGCGGTGTGGATACAACAGCGGTGTAAAATATGACAGGTGATGTAACATGACAGAGCGGTGTTGCATGTCAGAACAGTGTAACATGACAGAGCGGAGTCACCTGACAGAGGTGGGCGTGCTGTGCAGGCTCACCAACAAGACGAGGTCGGAGTGACGGAGGACGACTTTGACATGTTCTACAGCGTGTGGCAGCGCTACGATCCCAACGCCTCCCAGTACATCCCCTACACACAGGTAAGAAGCTACCACCACATCACCCTGTGCACTCCTCTCTGTCTCTGACTATTGTCTTTCTCATTGTCTGTCACTGTCTCTGTTCCTCTCTCTCTCTCTCTCTCTCTCTCTCTCTCTCTCTCTCTCTCTTTCAGATAAAAGTGATGTTTTGTGAAAAAGATTTTTAAGGGACTTCTTGACATTTTTCATGCCCTTCCCAAAAGTGCATTGTCATTATTTTGTATGTGTGGAATGAACTGTTGTTTTCCTTGTTTTTAAACCATGTTTAATGTCGATAGACAAAAAAAATTTTTCCAGCGAAAATGAATTTCTTAAAGTTTAACACACACACACACACACACACACACACACAACCGAAACACAGTGTTACACTGCAGGCTCACATTGTGTGTACACTCGCGAGTCATTGCAGGTCTGTTCTGTTCTGTTCAACCTCTCTCTGTCTGTCTCTCTCTCCCTCTGTCTCTGTCTTTCTCTCTAATGTTTCAGTAAATAATCACCGTCACACATATAATATAACTTTGCCTCGGCCAAGAATTGATCTTTATAAAACAAGTCTCACATACTCTGGCGCTTCCTTCCTTTCTTCCTTCCCTCTCTCTTTCATGCATGTGCACACTGTGTTTTTTTGTGTGTGGAGAGTTATGTATTTTCTGTGCCATTTGATTTGTTTGTTTGTTTGTTTGTTTTTATTTATTATGATTATTGTTGTTATTGTTGTTGCCAGGCGATGTGTATGTATCATTTCCTCCTTTTTTTTATCTCGTGTATTTCCTAGATGAATTTGTACTTTTTCCGAACGAGAGTAGGATGGAAACAGGCCAGTAAGTGCGTGTTAATGTTCCTTTACCCTCAGTAACAAAGTTTCAATCTCTCTCTCTCTCTCTCTCTCTCTCTCTCTCTCTCTCTCTCTCTCTCTCTCTCTCCCTCCCCCTTCCCCGCCCACCCCCCGTCTTTCCCTCTTGTATTGCGAGTCTGCTGTATTTTCCCCTTTCTGAGGGCAGGATGAAAACAAGCCTTATTCCTTTATCCCTCAATAAAATAGCTTGTTCTCTCTCTCTCTCTCTCTCTCTCTCTCTCTCTCTCTCTCTCTCTCTCTCTCGTTCCTCCTCTTCTTCTTTTTCTTTTTAGTCTCTTTTTCTGTGTATGTATGTGTATGTGTGTGTGTCGTTATGTGATTCTGCGCGTACGTGCATGTATTCCTGTACCTGATTGTTTCAGCTGTCGAACTTTGTGGCTGACCTGGACCCACCCCTGGGAATCCCGAAGCCGAACGAAATCGCCCTGGTGTCCATCAACCTGCCCATCCTGCAAGGCGACAGGATCCACTGCCTGGACATCCTCCTCGGCCTCGTCAGGGTCTGTGTTCCACACCACACCACTCGTGACGAGGCCAAGACTTGTGGGCTGGGGTTTTGGGGGACAGGGCGGGCATTGGAGAGGTTCCGGGGGGCAGGGGGGGGGGGGGGTCAGAGGCGAGAGGGGAGCGGGTTGGGGGAGGGAGGCGGATGGGGCAGGGGGGGGGGGGCAGAGGGACTTTCGGTTTCAACGAGGTGTCAAAATGTACGGACTGATCCACTTACGCTACACCACATCCAAGTTGTTGGGGTTTTTTTATGATGTAAACAAACAGGTGCCTGGCCTTTAGTTTCGTGGAAAAACATGAGCAGGAACAGTCTGAGGGAAAGAAGGGAATAATTTAGTTATCTGTGCTGAACAACCCATGAGCTACGCGCGCGCGTGTGTGTGTGCGTGTATGTGTGTGTGTTTGTGTACGCATACTGGTTTGTTTATTGGAAATGAAGTTTTTGAACTCGACAACAAGTGTATCAGTGCATGTGTGTCTGTATTTGTATTTGTTTCTGTGCTTGTGTGTGTGTGTGAAAACTTGCCTATATATGTTTCTTTGAATATGATTCATTTCTTATCATGATGTTTTTAGCCGACAGAAAACTGTCTTGGCATGTTCCTAAAACACGTTTAGATACACAATTCCCGACGTGTAAACCATTTCACGGCCGGAAGATGGCAAAATGTTTACATGTAAAAGAGCGCTTTACCAGCGGTATCAACAAATCGACGACATGCACCTCGAGACAATTTTAGCCGGGATTCAGATCCAAGGCTCTGAAGCCATCGAACCTCCCTATGTGTGTGTTTGTACATCACGTACATATCAACGAAGAGATTTTCTTGCGATAATGCGGTCAGTCACTCCTCTCAGCTCCAACATCAGATTAGTTTGAATCCAAGATCCGCTCCATGCGTGAAAAAAAAGCATATGAAAAGGAAGGCTCAGTTATGTTTAACGATTGCTTAAATTTCTAACCCTGTAGAGAGAGTACACTCAGCTAAATTGCAAAATGTGTTGGAGCCAAACAGTTTAGTTGTTGACGTGGTAAAATCCAAGATGCGGAAATCGACAATCGCTGAATCGGACTGACAGTGACCGGTATGTGTGTGTGTGTGTGTGTGTGTGTGTGTGTGTGTGTGTGTGTGCGCGCACACACATGTGTGGGTGTTTTTTTGTGCGCGTGTGTGTATGAGTGTGTTTATGTGTTTGTGAGAGTGTCTTTCTGTGTGTGTGTGTGTCTCTATGTATGTCTGTATCCGTATGCCTGTATCTGTGTGTGTGTGGTGTGTGTGTGTGTGTGTGTGTGTGTGTGTGTGTGTGTGTGTGTGTGTATTTATGTGTTTTGTGAGAGTGTGTTCCTCTCTGTGTGTCTATATGTGTGTCTGTATCCGCATGTCTGTATGTGTACATGTGTGTGTATGTGTGTGTGTGTGTGTGTGTGTGTGTGTGTGTGTGTGTTCACAGAACGTGCTGCCGGAGATAGACGAGAGTGACGAGCTGCAGTCCATGAAGCAGCAGATCAACACCCGGTTCATGGCCCGCTTCCCATTGCGCACCAAGATGACACAGATCTCCTGCACCATCTACCGCAAGAAGCAGGACGTGGCGGCGCGCACCCTGCAGAGGGCCTGGCAGGTCTTCAAGACACAACAGGTACACCTAACTACCACCCCCCCCCCCCCCCCCCCCGCCCCCCCATCCCCCACTTTGATAGAACCAAGTACACTTGCAGGCAGAAACAAAAAAGCGACAACCCAAAAACTAAAATAACAACAACAACAACAACAAAAAACAAAACAAAAAAAAACGGTAGTGATCTCACTATAGTGAGTTGCTGTTTCTGGGGACAGCAGCCCAAATTTCACACAAAAATCTGTTGTGACAAAAAGAGTAATGCAATACAATACTAAAAGCAATGGTGTCTCCTCTCCATTTCTCGGTAACTGACTGTGTCTGTCTGTCTTTCTGTCTGTCTGTCTGTCTCTCAGTGTCTTCCTCGAAAACTCTCATTCTCTGTCATTTCTCGCTGTTTCTATATGCCTCATTGTCTGTCTCCGCCCCTCTCAGTGTCTCTGACTCTGTGTCTCCCTCTATGTCTCACGGTGTCTCTGTCTCTTTCGGTCTCTCTATCACAGTCTCTCTGTCTCTCTCGGTCTCTCAGTCTCTGTCTCTGTCTGTCTGTTTCTGTCTGTCTGTATGTGTGTGTATGTGTGTGTGTGTGTCTCTGTCTCTGTCTCCATACCAGTTACCTTCATAAACGCGACAAAATTTCTCCCACCAAAATGTGTCTGTAGAACTGAAACTTCACCACAACCAAAAAGTAGTGCAATACAATGCTGTTTCAGTTTCTCGAGGAGGGGTCACTGCGTTCAGAAAAATCCATATACGCCATGCCACATTTGTTAGGCAGATGCCTGACCAGCAGCAGCGCTTAGTTAGGCCTTGAGTGCACATTAATTTTGTGTACCTATCAGAGTGGATGTCTACTGCAGAATTTGCCTGAGGGTAACACTTATGTTGCCACGGATTCTTTTTTCAGTGCGCCAAGTGCGTGCTGCACATGGGACCTCGGTTTATCGTCTCATCCGAGTGACTAGACGGTCAGTTTGATTTTCCAGTCAAACTTGGGATAAAAGACGAGTCCGGGCGGGATTCGTTCTCAGACCATCACGGACATTGTATTGGCAGATGAGCCTCTTTACCATTCTGTCACCGTTCTCCTACAATACGATACAATACAACTGACACACAAAAACACCAAATAATACAATACAATACAGCATAATAGAACACAATACAATGCAGTACACTACGACACAATACAATGCCATGTAATACAATACAATTGTGTGGTTCTTCCGTCGGAATCGACGAGGACCATCTAGTCATCCTGGGGGTGGGTGGGTTGGGCTCTGTGGGTGCGTAGATGACTGGTCAGGCCAATCCGCGCCCGGAAGGTTCTGACGCAGTGTGGACAGGGGATGGTAGCGGCTGTCGGGGACTTGCTGGCACTGCTTTTCCTGGCATGTCTGCGTTGCTCTGCTGCAGCGATTCTGTTGGCCTCACATGATTTGGCGCCTTTGTGGACAGCTGAACGCCACTTTGGTCTGTCCATTGCATTCAGCTCCCATGTGTCGTGGCTGATGTTGAAGGCCTTCAGAGAAGCTTTCAGAGTGTCTTTGAAGCGCTTCTTTTGGCCTTTTGGAGCGCTTACCATGTTGGAGTTCGCCGTACAGCAGTTTCTTGGGGAGCCGGTGGTCTGACATTCGAACTACATGGCCTGCCCAGCGCAGCTGGGCCTGCATCAAGATGGTTTAGATGCTGGGCAAGTTTGCACGAGTGAGCACCTCTGTGTCAGGGATCTTCTCGTGCCACTTTATGCCGAGAAGTTTTCTGAGGCTGGTGGTGTGGAAGTGGTTCAGCTTTTTGGCGTGGCGTATGTAGACCGTCCATGATTCACATCCATAGAGCAGTGTGGTGAGAACTATGGCCTTGTATACTTTGAGCTTCGTCTCCAGGGTGATGCTTCTCCTGTTCCAAACGTTCTTATGGAGTCTGCCGAAGGCAGCGCTGGCTTTGGCGAGTCTGGGATTCACCTCGTCGTCGATGACAACTGTGCGAGAGAGTGTACTGCCCAGGTATGTGAACTTGTCCACCGCGTTCAGTCGTTGCCCGTTGATGAAGATGTTTGGTTCAACGTAGGGCTTTCCTGGAGCTGGCTGGTGCATCACCTCAGTCTTCTTTGTGCTGATTGTGAGGCCAAAGTTGTCACAGGCAGCAGAGAACTTGTCGACACTGTGTTGCATGTCAGCTTCGGAGGCAGCGTTGAGAGCGCAGTCATCAGCAAACAGGAAGTCGTTGACGGTGTCTGTCCTCACCTTGGTTTTTGCTTGAAGCCTTCTGAGGTTAAAGAGTGAGCCATCTGTGTGGTATCTGATGCCAATGCCTACGTCAGCGTCTCTGAAGGCATCTGTCAGCATGGCTGAAAACATGAGACTGAACAGGGTGGGGGCAAGAACACACCCTTGCTTGACTCCGTTGGAGACAGGGAATGGTTCTGAAGTCTCTCCGTTGTCTTGGACTCGGGCCAGCATCCCATCGTGTAGTTGCCGTATGATGGTGATGAACTTTCTGGGACATCCGTACTTCGCCATGATTCTCCAAAGGCCATCTCTGCTAACAGTATCAAAGGCCTTGGTCAGATCGACATAGGTGGAGTAAAGGTCGGCGTTCTGTTCCTGACACTTCTCCTGGAGCTGCCTGGCACCAAACACCATGTCGATAGTCCCGCGTTCTTTCCGGAAGCCACTCTGGCTCTCTGGTAGGAGACCTTGCTCAAGGTGCGCTAAGAGACGGTTGAGTAGCACTCTGGCCAGAGTCTTGCCTGCGACGGACAGCAGGGATATTCCACGATGGTTGTCACAGGCCTGACGATTTCCTTTGCGCTTGTACAGGTGTATGATGGAAGCGTCTTTGAAGTCCTGTGGAACTGCCTCATGCTGCCAGATGAGCTGGAACAGCTGATGAAGCTTCTCAGTCAGTGCCATACCACCTTCTTTGTAGACCTCAGCTGGAATGGAGTCTGAGCCAGGGGCTTTGCCATTGGATAGCAGACGGATAGCTTTCTGGGTCTCCTCCAAAGTTGGAATGGCATCCAACGACTCACTGACTGGCACCTGGGGGAGTCGGTCGATGGCTTCATCATTGATGGTGGAGGGGCGGTTCAGTACGCTGTCAAAGTGTTCAGCCCATCTCTCAAGGATCCCGTCCTTGTCAGTGATCAGGGTAGAACCATCAGCACTGATGAGTGGAGCAGATCCGGAGGTGGTGGGACCGTAGACTTCTTTCAGGCCGTTATAGAAGTTCTTCATGTCGTTCCTGTCTGCAAAGCCCTGGATCTCATCAGCTTTGTTGCTCAACCAGGAATCCTGCATCTGCCGCAACTTCAGCTGGATGGTGCTGCGTGCGCTCTTCAGTATGTCTTTCTTTGACTGTGACTTGGGATCTTCAATGTGGGCTCTGTAGGCTTGGCGTTTGTCTTCTAGCAGCTACTTGATCTCAGTGCAGTTCTCATCAAACCAGTCTTTGTGCTTCCTGACAGAAGGCCCCAGGTACTCCATGGCAGTGTTGTACACCGTCTCATGCAGTGCGCCCCATGCTGCCTCCACATTCTGGTTGTCCGGCACGGTGGACTTAAGGCGTTCCTCGAGGGTGTCAGCAAAGCTCTGCTTGATGTTGCCTAGCTCCAGCTTGTTGACATTCAGGCGTTTGAATGCTTTCATGCCCTGAGGCCGTCTCTTGGGCTGGATGCGGAGATTGAGCTTGGAGACGATAAGGGGGTGGTCTGTCCAGCACTCGGCGCCGCACATGGCCCTCGTGACTCGTACGTCCTGCCTGTCCCTCTCCCTGACGATGACAAAGTCGATCAGTGGTGTTGAATAGGCAATGTTTAGGGCACCTTTTCTAGCCCCTTCCGTATGCCATGGAGGTGAGCAGTGCTGTCCTGAAGAGGGCTGCTCAGTCGCTCAGGGGGCTGCCGATCTCCACCGCTGCTCCAGTCGGTGAAAAACGACCCTATGGCCTGAGCCGTCTGTGTGCAGGTCCGCGGCTACGACTGCCAGTGTACCCACACCTGTCGCTTCGTCGCTCGCCTGTCGCCACAGGGCTTGGGGAAAATGATGGTATGGGATGAAGGATGACTGATGATTTGCGCGATGACTTTGTTTATAGTGAGGAGTTGCGCACCGTCGACCTCACTTTCTTGTCCGAGACCGTCTGTATGCAGTGGCAAGACGAGGTCAAGACGACTGGAGATGGAAACGGATGCAGTGGATGACCAGGATGTCCTATGTGCCTCATCCTGCCCTCAGCACTCCACAGTGCTCTGCTGCAACCGCCTTTCTCTCCGTTGAACCATGAAGGTTTCTTCCGCAGAGTCCGCCGGATCCAGTCTTCACATGCTTGGGTAGACAAGCCCTAACTCACCGAGGGTTTGAGACCCGTCGGCTACCCTCACCTAGTTTAGCCAGCCTGTCAAAGCCGTTGCCCGGGGGTTGGGCGCTGCCGCATGCTAGCAGCTTCTATGACCCATAGGTGAGAGCTGGGTGCCGGTGGGGACCAACAGAGGACGAACCACTCCCGGAAGAGCGTGACAAGCCCCCCCTCTAGAGGTACTACCCCTCCCGTGCACCCCCTAACCCCAATACAATTATAGTATGATTCAATACAGTTCAACACAACACAACACAAAAAAAACACAAAATACAGCTACAACAACAACACAAAACAGTGCAAAACAGAATGCAAATGCAAACTGCTCACTCCACACCATGCACCCCTCCCCTTACTCCCTCTTCCTCCCCTATCCCCACCCATCCCCCCGCCAACCCCCACCACCCGCGCCTTTTTTTTTGTGTGTGTGTTTTTTTTTTTTTGTTTGTTCTCGTTGCTGTGGCCGTGCCGCCAGGCGATCCAATCCATCATGAAGATCACGGTGAAGGCCAGTCACCGCAGGGGCAGCCTGGTGGGCCGCAACCCGAGCTCGGTGGAAGAGCTGACCAACAACATGTCGCTGGCCTACGCCAGATACTTTCAGAAGCTGCTCAAAGGGAGCGGCAACAAGGAGCCGCGGGGAACCCAGTTCTCTCTCAGGCTGCCCAAAACTCATGCTGGGGCCTCCGATCTACCCTCTTGAAATAGGCGCGCGTGTGTGTGTGTTTGTGTGCGCGCGCGCGCGTGTGTGTGTGTGTGTGTGTGTTTGTGTGCGTGTGTGTGTGTGTGCATGTTTGCGTGTCTCTGAGTCTGTCTGTGTGTTCCTCTGCACGCGCGCGCACAGGCATGTACTTGAATATGTGCATGCTCTTATCCACCTACACATGTTAACACACTTGTGTGGTTGTGTGATGTATACAGAAACGTCTACGCGTTATACACGCCAATCAGTTTATGCATGGAAATAATGGATTGTGTTCAGTTTTGGGATAACGTGTGAAAACGAACTCCTATTCCAGTTGTCAGTGTGTGTGTGTGTCTGTGTGCGTGTGGTAAACTTTTAACAGATTCATTTTGTCTGGAAATGCACAATCTGTCAATATCAAATCTTGCTTCAAAATTAGACCCCCAGAAAATCAGTTCTTTCCACACACAGCAACTATAATGTCAGTGTCTTTCCAGGAAAGGCACAAGAAATTGTGACGGAGCAACAAAAGGTTCCGCAGTCATTTTACTGTTACATTTCTTTTTCACTAAACTTTAGCACTTTTTTTTTTTTTTTTTTTTTTGTCTGAAAAGAAAACCTTGATGAGAGTATTAAAACACCAAACGGTTTTGATTATTCCCTCCGATAGTGATTTCTCTATTTCTTGCATTATGTACTGGTTAAAATCGTCAAGAATGGAAGACCAAACATGATCTTTCAAGGCATAGAAATGTTGTTGAATTTAGCTGATAAAAGAAGAATAAATTGGATTTCAAATGTTCGTCATACACTGGGGACTTAAGGTATGGAAGAACCAATGCGTGGGCGCATACGATCATTTTATTATATTACAACAAAGATTAGTTCACTCTTGGTGGCGGAACTAGAATTCCAGTGAAATCAATAGCGACATGTTTGTTTAATATAGGGGACATAACCGTACTTGACTATGGATTTAATCAGATAGGCTCTCACAAAATAATTTCGTTTCGGTACATCAGACTTCGCTGCACATCGCCTTTGAGATAAGTAATATACTGAAAATAAAAGTAAATGTCCAGTGTGTAATACCGTAAATGGGGATAAAGTGCATTTCGTGGTTGGGTGTCATGCTTTCGAGGACTTAAGATACCAGTTTATTCCTAGTACATTTGGTCGTCTTGCTTTTGAAGATACCAGTTCATACAATCCAATTATAGATAGCCTACTGGTTTTAGATGAAGTCTTCTCTTGGCTTCCAGAAACGAACACACAATTTGGAACATCGCTATCTACATATACAGAACATTTGAGATCATGAAAGTTTTTAATATACTGAATGATTGTATCGTTTTGTTATTTCCCGTTACTCTGTGTGTGTGTGTATGTGTGTGTGTGTGTGTGTAACAGAGAGAAAGAGAGGGGAGTTCTCAAGATAGTTGGCTCACAGTTTACTCGTGTTTGTAATTGCGATTTCGTTTTATTGTTGCAAATTTGTACTGAATAAAAGTTCACAACCCCTTCAGATGGGGCTTTGGCCTTGTAATGGATAACATTCATATATACCCTATTTAATAAAACCGCTCGCTCTCTCTGTCTCTGTCTCTCTCTGTAAAGTGTTCTCACTATGAGTGAGTGTACATTCATAAAAGAATGTATTCCCATATGTTATCCTTGTAAGAACTAAGAATATAAAACGGTGCTATTTTGCGAGGGTAGTTTATACGGTTGGAAAGCATTAAATATCAGATACACGCGTCAGTAAACCTTTGCGCACCACCAACTCTGCAGCTCCTGTTCTGAGTTGATTAACATTTCGGTGACAGCATTGCTGAGGTTCCAGTGGGTGGAATATGAAACTGACATCTTTACAATGCAATAACCGAACAGCTGCATCTGAGCCAAGAAATCAGCCTGTATCTTCAGTGGCGTTTCAAGCACCTTTTGTGCGCTGATATTTATGTTGAGTCATCATTCCTTTACGTGAGTTGACAGGGAAATCAAAATAAACTCATCTTCTGCCCAATATCAATCATCGTAAGACAAACAGAACTATGCGTCTGCAGAGGAGACGTCGACGTTATCATCGGGATCATCCCACATATAGGGATGGTCAGAACAGAAATAAATTGTTTGATACGTATGATGAGTCTTGTGTTGTATGTGATATTGTGTGTGTGTGTGTGTGTGTGTGTGTGTGTGTAAATTAGAGTTTGCGTGTGTGGCTGGATGTTTGTGCAGGGTTATGCATGCAAGTTCTCGTTTTAGTGTTTGAATGAATGCATGTTTTACACGCTGACAGCACAATTGAGCATGTGTTTCATGGAATGCTATTTTAGAAATCGAATCAATTTCATTTCTGTTTTATATCTATTGATCGTGATTTTTGTGATATAACATAGCAGCTGTACATAGCGATAGCTATCTTTTTGTCTATCTGAAAAAGTTTGAAGACTGATTCATTAAACACGCATTGTGTAATGGAACAACGTTACGTTGATGTTGCACAATGTGTGTAGTGAACCGTTTAACAAAACTAAAATTAAGAACGTGTAAAAATCCTACAGTAATCCTACCTACAGATCGTCACAGTGTATGTTTTTTGTTTGTTGTTGTTTTTCTTTGGGAGGTGATGGGGGGCGGGGGGGGCGGAGGTCCTTTTACACTTGAACACACGTGCGCGTGCGCGCACACACACACACACACACACACACACACACACACACGAACTGTTCAATGTTGTGTATAACATGGGGGAAACCAGATTCACAACAACAACAACAAAAAACAAACAAAAGTATACATGGAAATCAACAAATCAGTTCATGTTCATGGACTACACTTTATTTTATATATCAGGGAAAATATACCAGATTAAACTGAACACCAAGAGACGCACGGAGCGACAGGACCTATTACAGTTTGATTCAGTTCAGTTACTCAAGGAGGTGTCACTGAGTTCAGACAAGTCCATATACGCTACAACACATCTGCTAAGTAGATGCCTGACCAGCAGTGTAACCCAACGTGCTTAGTCAGGCCTTGAGGGCAAATAAAAAGAAATTAAGTATAAAAAAAAATACAAAAGTAAATAAATAATTAGATTATTGAACTGTTAAATCAAAATAGTAAATAAAAACTAAAATAAGAAATTAAAACGAAAGAAACATATATAAATGACAAAAAAATAATAATATGAATAACAAAATAGTTAAATTAATCGATAAATAAATATAAAAATATGTGTAAATAAAGGTGCGCGCGCGCGCGCGCACACACACACACACACACACACACACACACATGCACAACAGATATGCAACATATATGCAGTCTCCCAGATATAACAGCAGGAACAAATGTTCACAGGCCCAACACTACACATAAAAACACACGAGCCTCGACACACGCACACATGCACCCCCCCCCCCACCCCCCAACCACCACCCCCCCCCCCCCCCCACACACACACACACACACACACAGACATCTGCATTCCCCATCTCCCACATTAACACACACACACACACACACACACACACACACACACACTCACTCACTGCCTCTGATTTGACACAAGAGGGGTGGGAAAAGATCTCTGATGCCTTGAACATGGCGTCTTGCACATTGCTCAGTCTAATGCATTTGGGAATGCCCAGAGAAACTGTTCGTTTTGAAGATATCTGAGCAATGTTGGTTTGGAAATGATACCTTTCATGCTAGACTTATGACCACTCCCTCTCTCTACCTCTCTTTCTGTAAGGTGGTGTGATGTACTTGTACCTGGTTTTCCTGGTACTCTTTTTTTTTAGGATTTCTTATTTTCCCAGATGTAGACTGCTCATTGTTGCGCTACCAGAAAGCCTGTCAGCTGGCTCATTTCCCTTACCACCTGCATGTCTGTAGCAGTATAGCCATGTCAGCTTTTGAATCTGAAACCTCATGTCACTCTTTGCTCCCCATTCCACTTTCCCAGGCGTATGGATTGACGATAGCCACTAGAGAGCATGTGTCACTGCCTCAACTTCTATTGTCAAGCTGGAATTTGTGACTTTGTACGCAGCATTCTCTTCTCTGATTGTTTTTTTTCCGTTTTACTGTACAGTCAGTGCATTATCAGGAATGCCCAACTTATAAGAAAAAAAAAATCAACTGCATTAAACACAAAACACTGTCCAACCATAAAATAAATAAATAAATAAATAACAATGTTCTAAAAACCTGCACAGCAATACAGTTCAAGACACCAGATCAAACAGCTGCCCTCCACTCTAGTGCAAAAGAAACAATTCAACATCAAATGTCAGCTGCACACAAAAAAGAAAATGTATAATAAATGCAAACAGCCAACACGACAGTCCACAAAAGCACAATGCCCAGAATCGGCTCTGAATGACAGAACAATCTTATTATCTATTTTAATTCAGTATAGTCAGAGTTAACATTACATGTTGAAAAAACAGCACCACCAAAAGAGGGGGGGGGGGGACAATAAGAAACCATCAGACAAACAAACAAGGACAAAGCAGAAGGATCACCAATAAAGTCTATGATAATAGCACCACCACCACAACAGCCATCAACAAAGTTACTTCAAGGATTAAAAAAAAAAAAAGACAAGTAATGTACATACTTATAATACTGCTTCATATTACATGGTGAGGAAGAGAAATTACCAAACTAGATGCAGAACAGGTGAACACTTTGAAATAGAATATGGCTACCCAAATGGCTGGGTAAAAAAAAGGTCATGAACATTAAAGGCCACCCTGAGGTAACAAGAGAGCTGTGATCTATGCAAGCTAACAAAAACAAAACAAAAAAATAACACTAAAATCAAAATAAAAGTAACAGAAGACCTGAGTAACAAAGACACCTTCATAAAAATGCATGATGATCATGATATAAAAAGGAAAAGGAAGTTATCGGCCGTAGCTACTTTTCTCCATACTGGCAGGTAGTAGTTTGCACAGAACAGGAATCGGACTCCCTGCCAGAGTCTGCACTAGTGGGTCACAGTAAAGTAGGTGTTGTTTAAATGTGGATTTCCATCATTCTACAGCAAATGACATAATTGCTTATGATGGAACAGTGGCCAGTATCAGTATATCTGTGTTTATACCAAGTGAGCAGCATGTTGTGTGTATGTGCGAGTGTTCTTGCGCCTGTGTGTGTATGTGTGTGTGTGTGTCTATGCATGCACGGGTACGCATCTTTGTGTGTGTTTTATGTGTCTGTGTGTGTAGGGAGGAAGAGCTATTTTGGCATTCCTCATCTAGTCTTTAAGGTTTCACAAAGGAGGCCATGATTCTCATCTATCATATAAAAAAGGAACATAAAAATGTTTATTTTTAGTGATAAATATTCTGGATATTGTTTTGTGTGTGCATGAAACCAAATAATTACATGGAAAACTAAAATATAATGCATAGCTTTGAATCACTCAATTGGAAACATTGCACATTCACAGAAGAAACGGTAAGTCAAGATATGAATAAGAAATAAGAAAAAAAGATAAGGTAATTCCAATGCTTAAAAAAATGAGAAACAGTTTTTTTTAATTGAAACACACATATATATATATTACACTGTCAATCAAGAAATGTGAAAAAAAATACAAATGACATCATTTAAAAAAATCAACACCATTTTACTCTCTCTCTCTCTGTCTCACACACATGCATTATTTACATCATTTTATTTCACACACACACACACACACACACACACACACACACACACACACACACACATATATATATATATATATGTATGTATATGTATATACATATATATATATATATATATATATATATAGTTCAGTGCTTTAGCAAAGAAAAAAATATGAACAGTTGATGAAGGAGGCACAACAGTGGCCCCCAAAAAAATGTGATTCAAAGAAAAATAATCAAGTTCTAGTGCCTGTGCATTCAAGTCAACGGTATGTGATGCAAAGAACTCGGAACACAAAATCACCTCAGAATGAACATTTTCAAGTATCATGATATTATAACAGATATGTGTGACGTCATTTAACTTTGTTTTTCACCCTCATCAAACATTTTAATTTGATGGCACCATAAATACTGACTAGTCAATACATCCATGTGTAAACACTCCTGGGACAGCAACCAAACATCTGTTTTGAAGAATACAAGCACCCTGCACTGGAAAATGTTCATGCACAGCATACATACATCATATAATACACACGTCAGTATGGAAGACAGTTTCCAAACAAACAATTCTGGGGTAAGTAGTGTGCCTGCCACCAAGGAAATAGATTCATAATATATATACCAGCAGCAACTACACTCTGAAGAAAATCAGACATGCAAGCCAAAGATCCCCTAAACCATGTCGGCAATCAGTGGGTTATTAGAACACAAACATTCCCAGCATGCTCCACTGAAAACTAAAAGGGGTGGGGGGATGGAGTAAAAAATGCCATCAAAGAAATACAAGACGCCATGACCTGGAGGCAGACATGAAGTGGACAGGCTGCACATGGGGGACAGGTGGAGGGACTGCCACAGGATCAGGATGGCTGGAAAATGCTTGT
Source organism: Babylonia areolata (assembly GCF_041734735.1). Classification (NCBI taxonomy): domain Eukaryota; kingdom Metazoa; phylum Mollusca; class Gastropoda; order Neogastropoda; family Buccinidae; genus Babylonia; species Babylonia areolata. The sequence continues at coordinate 51,333,975 of NC_134878.1, forward strand.
TGGTGATGTCGCAGATGGAGCAACAGGCATAGGTGAGGTGAGATTAGAGTTCTTCAGTGTGACATACCCCAAGGGTGACATCGATGTTCCAGTGAACTGCAAGTCTTCTGGACTTTGATCATCCTCTGCAGTTTCGTCACTATCAGTGTCAACAGTTGTCTTGTCCAAAGTGAACATGCAGTCACCATCAGATTCCCACAGTTTGAGTTTGTGGAAGTTGGGGTGTATGCTGTCAAAAGATGGTGATGAACAGTATCCAGAATCTAGCCTCACCCAATCGGGGTTTTGTTCATCCTCATTCTGTCCAACATCCAAACCGTTCGTTTCCTGTGGGCCGTGACGACCTGGTGTGGTCATCACATGGGCCGGGGTCCGTGAGGGGGACTGACTGACACCAGTGCTGCAAATGGCACTGTCCTGTGCTGCAGGCAGGGCAGCACTGTCTGCATGTTGCAACTCCATGCTGTTTCTGTCCTTTGGAAGATTCTGTGGGACAGGGTTGTTGGTTTGAGCCGTGGTGCTGGTGAGAACAGAACAGTGAGGAAAACTACTGTCCTGGAGGCTGTCTGAAGGCTGAGAAGAATGAGACACATAGCCTGTCATTCCAGACTTAGAATCTGAAGGCAGAGAAGAATAGCCTGTTGTTCCAGACTTAGAATCTGAAGGCAGAGAAGAATAGCCTGTTGTTCCAGACTTAGAATCTGAAGGCAGACAAGAATGAGACACATAGCCTGTTGTTCCAGATTTAGAATATGAAGGCAGAGAAGAATGAGACACACAGCCTGTTGTTCCAGACTTAAAATCTGAAGGCAGAGAAGAATAGCCTGTTGTTCCAGACTTAGAATCTGAAGGCAGAGAAGAATAGCCTGTTGTTCCAGACTTAGAATCTGAAGGCAGAGAAGAATAGCCTGTTGTTCCAGACTTAGAATCTGAAGGCAGAGAAGAATAACCTGTTGTTCCAGACTTAGAATCTGAAGGCAGAGAAGAATAGCCTGTTGTTCCAGACTTAGAATCTGAAGGCAGACAAGAATGAGACACATAGCCTGTTCCAGACTTAGAATCTGAAGGCAGAGAAGAATAGCCTGTTGTTCCAGACTTAGAATCTGAAGGCAGACAAGAATAACCTGTTGTTCCAGACTTAGAATCTGAAGGCTGAGAAGAATAACCTGTTGTTCCAGACTTAGAATCTGAAGGCTGAGAAGAATAACCTGTTGTTCCAGACTTAGAATCTGAAGGCAGAGAAGAATGAAACACATAGCCTGTTGTTCCAGACTTAGAAGAATGGTCTGTCATTCCAGACTTAGAATCTGAAGGCAGAGAATTATCCTGTCGTTCTAGACTTAGATGAGACACATAACTTGTGGTTCCAGTGGGAGGGCTTGTACACAGACTGTGGGGAATAGAAAAATCGCTAGGCACAGGTTCAGCCCTGGGTCCATGGCTGTGTGGAGTCAGTGAGGACTGGGGGGGATCCCCTTCAGCTCTGTGTGGTTCAAGCCCCTGCTGTGGCCCCTGACCCTTGGTTTCCATGCACCCGGTCAGGGGAAGGTACGCTGAACACAGGGGCTGAGAAACAGCTGGTGACACTGTTGCCTGGCTGAGGCCGCCCCTTGCAGGACCCCCTTCATCTGCTGGACTTACGGAGTCTTCTGGGCGTTCAGGTCCCAAGTCATCCACGGCACCACCTCCCTGGTCCACCGCGGTCAGTGGAGTTTCTTCAACATCTGTGTCTGTGACACATGTAGCACTGTCCAACGCTGTCAGTGGAGTTTCTTCAACATCTGTGTCTGTGACACATGTAGCACTGTCCAACGCTGTCAGTGGAGTTTCTTCAACATCTGTGTCTGTGACACATGTAGCACTGTCCACCACTGAAGCAGAGAAAGCTTCAGCATGTGACTCCGACTTCAGGGAAGGCTGTAGACCAGGGCAGGCCAATGCATGGGCATCCACAGGTCTTTCATCAACATCTTCACATGGATTATCATCCATTTCGTCTGTGAAGTCAAGGTCATCTTCCTCTTCTCTCCAGTCCATCTGGCAATCTTCAGCTGTAAAGCTTGGTTGAGAAAGTCCAGGAGAAGGTGGCAGAAGAACATAGGATGCTGAACCTGTTGCTGTGCTTGGTTCCAGCTGTGAACTGTGTGGTGGAGTAAGTAAGCCTCGGTGGAGAAGGCTCTCACTGCTGTCTGGCTTCACTGCATGACCATCTTCACCAGCACTTTGTTCCTTACTTTTGTTGCCTTCCTCTGGAACACTGCTGACCACAGCTGCCTCAGCCTCACTCTGTGCTGTACACCCTGCCTGTGCACACTGGCCACCATCAACCTCCGTCTTCACGTCTGCACCAGACCAGGGGTGGTTCCTCACCAAAGCAACACTACCTGAATGGTGGGCAAAACGGAGAGTGTCTCCTGCTGTCATCTGTGAGTCACTGCCAACACTGGGGTTGTTTAAACCTGCCGCACTGGAACTGTCTCTGCCCAGTTGCTGTACAGGAGTGAGGGAGTCTGACAAGTGAAGCCCCACACTGGCAGGCCCAGGACAACAGGGTGTGGAGGCGTCCCACTGATGACCCACAGCTGTGTATCTCTCGATGTAGTTCCTCTCCACCATCGACACCTGCAGAACACCACCCTCCCCCTCCTCGTCTTCCTCGTTCACAGACTCACCATCACTCCCACACCCATCTTCTCCCACCCCCCCATCCACCACGCTAACCACACTCTCCTGTGGGGCCCCCAGCATGGCCACAGACATGTCCACCGTGGGTCTGCTGTGAGCGCTCTCCACCTGTGGGGTGTCTGCGGACCTGGTGTCTGTGACGGAGGAAGTGACCACCAGTGGGAGGCAGTCCACAGCCATGGTGATGCAGCACTGCCTGGTGGTCAGGTCCCCTGTGGCCTTCAGCAGGTCAGCAGAGACATGACTGGTGGGCACCGCACTGCTTTCTCCACCAGTCTGCACCTGTCACATTTCAACATCACTTTTTGGCCTGTGTAGTCCGTTGCTTTTTGTTGTTTTTTTGGGGGGTTGTTTCAAAAGAACTACACACATTTAGACAATTCAAATTCTCACTCTTTCAAGCTGAGTTTCTTGACGAACTTTTATTACTTTTTATTGGCTCAACCAGTTGTGCAAATTACACAGACTCCTTCCCAAAAGGGTCAAGGGTGGACAAAAAACAAACAAAACAAACAAAAAACAGAGAGTAACGTGAAGAACAGATCACACAAAGGATGTTGAAGGAACACAATGTGCAATGAGGCGGCACAGAGGGTCGAGGAGTGGACAACAGCACTGAAGAATAGAGGATAGAGGAATGGCCAACAATATGAAGAATTAAGAACTGGACAACAGTATAGGGGATAGAGGACTCGACAACAGTATCACAAAATACAGGATAGAGGAATGGACAACAGTAAAGAGGAATGGACAATAGTATAGAGGAATGGACAACAGTATAGAGGAATGCATGGACAATAGTGTAGAGGATAGAGGACTCGACAACAGTATTGCAGAATACAGGATAGAGGAATGGACAACAGTATAGAGAAACAGAGGACTTGACAACAGTATTGCGGAATATAGGATAGAGGAATGGACAACAGTATAGAGGAACAGAGGACTCGACAACAGTATTGCGGAATATAGGATAGAGGAATGGACAACAGTATAGAGGAATGGACAATGGTCTAGAGGATAGAGGACTCAACAACAGTATAGAGGATAGAGATCTGGACAACAGTATCAAGGATAGAGGAATGGACAACAGTATAAAGGAACAGAGGAGAGAAACTGACAACAGTATAGAGGATAGAGATCTGGACAACAGTATCGAGGATAGAGGAATGGACAACAGTATAAAGGAACAGAGGAGAGAAATTGACAACAGTATAGAGGATAGAGATCTGGACAACAGTATCGAGGATAGAGGAATGGACAACAGTATAAAGGAATAGAGGAGAGAAATTGACAACAGTATAGAGGATAGAGATTTGGACAACAGTATCGAGGATAGAGGAATGGACAACAGTATAAAGGAATAGAGGAGAACAATTGACAACAGTATAGAGGATAGAGATCTGGACAACAGTATCGAGGATAGAGGAATATACAAAAGTATAAAGGAATAGAGGAGAGAAATTGACAACAGTATAGAGGATAGAGATCTGGACAACAGTATCGAGGATAGAGGAATGGACAACAGTATAAAGGAATAGAGGAGAGAAATTGACAACAGTATAGAGGATAGAGATCTGGACAACAGTATCGAGGATAGAGGAATGGACAACAGTATAAAGGAATAGAGGAGAGAAATTGACAACAGTATAGAGGATAGAGATCTGGACAACAGTATCAAGGATAGAGGAATGGACAACAGTATAAAGGAATAGAGGAGAGAAACTGACAACAGTATAGAGGATAGAGGAATGGACAACAGTATAAAGGAATAGAGGAGAGAAATTGACAACAGTATAGAGGATAGAGGAATGGACAACAGTATAAAGGAATAGAGGAGAGAAATTGACAACAGTATAGAGGATAGAGGAATGGACAACAGTATAAACGAATAGAGGAGAGAAATTGACAACAGTATAGAGGATAGAGGAATGGACAACAGTATAAACGAATAGAGGAGAGAAATGGACAACAGTATAGAGGATAGAGGAATGGACAACAGTATAAAGGAATAGAGGAGAGAAATTGACAACAGTATAGAGGATAGAGGAATGGACAAACAGTATAAAGGAATAGAGGAGAGAAATTGACAACAGTATAGAGGATAGAGGAATGGACAACAGTATAAAGGAATAGAGGAGAGAAATGGACAACAGTATAGAGGATAGAGGAATGGACAACAGTATAAAGGAATAGAGGAGAGAAATTGACAACAGTATAGAGGATAGAGGAATGGACAACAGTATAAAGGAACAGAGGAGAGAAATTGACAACAGTATAGAGGATAGAGGAATGGACAACAGTATAAACGAATAGAGGAGAGAAATGGACAACAGTATAGAGGATAGAGGAATGGACAACAGTATAAAGGAATAGAGGAGAGAAATGGACAACAGTATAGAGGATAGAGGAATGGACAACAGTATAAAGGAATAGAGGAGAGAAATGGACAACAGTATAGAGGATAGAGGAATGGACAACAGTATAAAGGAATAGAGGAGAGAAATTGACAACAGTATAGAGGATAGAGGAATGGACAACAGTATAAAGGAATAGAGGAGAGAAATTGACAACAGTATAGAGGATAGAGGAATGGACAACAGTATAAACGAATAGAGGAGAGAAATTGACAACAGTATAGAGGATAGAGGAATGGACAACAGTATAAACGAATAGAGGAGAGAAATGGACAACAGTATAGAGGATAGAGGAATGGACAACAGTATAAAGGAATAGAGGAGAGAAATTGACAACAGTATAGAGGATAGAGGAATGGACAAACAGTATAAAGGAATAGAGGAGAGAAATTGACAACAGTATAGAGGATAGAGGAATGGACAACAGTATAAAGGAATAGAGGAGAGAAATGGACAACAGTATAGAGGATAGAGGAATGGACAACAGTATAAAGGAATAGAGGAGAGAAATTGACAACAGTATAGAGGATAGAGGAATGGACAACAGTATAAAGGAACAGAGGAGAGAAATTGACAACAGTATAGAGGATAGAGGAATGGACAACAGTATAAACGAATAGAGGAGAGAAATGGACAACAGTATAGAGGATAGAGGAATGGACAACAGTATAAAGGAATAGAGGAGAAAAATTGACAACAGTATAGAGGATAGAGGAATGGACAAACAGTATAAAGGAATAGAGGAGAGAAATTGACAACAGTATAGAGGATAGAGGAATGGACAACAGTATAAAGGAATAGAGGAGAGAAATTGACAGCAGTATAGAGGATAGAGGAATGGACAACAGTATAAAGGAACAGAGGAGAGAAATTGACAACAGTATAGAGGATAGAGGAATGGACAACAGTATAAACGAATAGAGGAGAGAAATGGACAACAGTATAGAGGATAGAGGAATGGACAACAGTATAAAGGAATAGAGGAGAAAAATTGACAACAGTATAGAGGATAGAGGAATGGACAAACAGTATAAAGGAATAGAGGAGAGAAATTGACAACAGTATAGAGGATAGAGGAATGGACAACAGTATAAAGGAATAGAGGAGAGAAATGGACAACAGTATAGAGGATAGAGGAATGGACAACAGTATAAAGGAATAGAGGAGAAAAATTGACAACAGTATAGAGGATAGAGGAATGGACAAACAGTATAAAGGAATAGAGGAGAGAAATTGACAACAGTATAGAGGATAGAGGAATGGACAACAGTATAAAGGAATAGAGGAGAGAAATGGACAACAGTATAGAGGATAGAGGAATGGACAACAGCATAAAGGAATAGAGGAGAGAAATTGACAACAGTATAGAGGATAGAGGAATGGACAACAGTATTGAGGATAGAGGAATCGACAACAGTACTGAGGATAGAGGAATCGACAACAGTAATGAGGATAGAGGAATGGACAACAGTAATGAGGATAGAGGAATGGACAACAGTACTGAGGATAGAGGAATCGACAACAGTAATGAGGATAGAGGAATGGACAACAGTATGGAGGAATAGTGGATACAGGACTGGACAACAGTACAACCAAGTGAACAGAAACAGACCCCAAAAAAATGTCCAACACAGCTGGAAGACGTAGCTGCAAACATTCAATACCAGTGGAGTGGTGGCCTAGGAAGTGAGAGCATCTGTGTGTACTGGTTCCAATCCACACTCGCCAGTATTTTTTTTTCTCTCCATCCACAACACCTTGAATGGTGGTCTAGACATTAGTCATTTGGATGAGATGACAAACTGAGGTCCTGAGTGCAGCATGCACTTGTCACATGTAAAAGAACCCACGGCAACAAAAAGGTCGTTCCTGGCAAAATTCTGTGGAAAAATCCACTGGCAAACTTATCATCCTTGGAGATTTCAACTTTCATTTCGACAACCAAACCTCCACTGATGTCAAATGCCTATCTCAATCTCTGTCCAATCATTCTCTCTCTCAGCTCGTTACAGAACCGACACACAGATCTGGCCATACGTTGGACTGGCTCATCACACATGACTCTGATGCCATGATTGCGTCAGTGACTGTAACTGACGAACTTTCTTCTGACCATTCTGCTATTGTATTCTCGCTTAATATTTCAAAACCTACCAGAACCAAAAAATCTGTTACTCATCGCAACCTTAAATCCATCAACATCAACACTTTTTATTCTCAAGCTGCTGAACGTCTTTCCAAACTTTCTTCCTGTACCAACGTCTCCACACATTACAACACTGTTCTCTCTGAAATGCTGGATGAACATGTACCCCCACTACCCACATGCTGCCTGATAGGCCTTCCGCCCCATGGTACACACAAGACATTCGACTTGCAAAACACAAACATCACCAGTTGGAACGGTGATGGCGATCAACAAAACTGAAAGTCCACAATCAGCTCTTCCGGAAACAAATAAATGAAGTCAAACATATGCTCTCATAAGCGAAGACAAACTTCTTTTCTTCTCAAGTTCTCGATGCCATATCCACCAAATCTCTTTATTCTATCATGTCAAATCTTCTTGGTACTGCAAAAAAGACTCCTCTTCCTTCTGCCTACAATTTATCTGAACTCCCTAATGTCTTCTCCTCTTTCTTTTTCAACAAAGTCCAAAATACTCGTACGAGCTTGGACCAGATGCCTTTCCAACCTGTTCATCCTGATCCTCAATTCAATGGCACTCCTCTTCATTCCTTCAATCCATTGACTGAAACAGAAGTTCATGAAATCCTGAAAGAAATGACAGTAAAATCCTGTGAACTCGATCCTATACCAGCCTCGGTCTTTTCCCAGTGTGTCTCACAGCTTCTCCCCACAATCACCAATATTGTCAACTCATCCCTTCTTACTGGATTGTTTCCATCCACTTTCAAAACTGCAATCGTCCGGCCTCTTCTGAAAAAAACCCAACCTTTGATGCAAACATTTTGAAAAATTATCACCCAGTTTCTAACCTTCCTTTCCTGTCCAAACTCCTTGAAAAATCTGTCCTGAAGCAGCTCAACAACCACCTTTGTTTCAACAATCTCCTTCACCGTTTTCAGTCTGCATATCGTGCTGACCACAGCACCGAAACCATTCTTCTTCATATCCTGAACAATCTACTGCTAGCGTCCGACTCAGGAAAAATTTCCCTTCTCACTCTTCTCAACTTGTCAGCCGCCTTTGACACGATAGACCATTCAATCCTTCTTTCCCGTCTTCATTTTACTTTTGTCGTCAATGGCGCTGTTCTCAACTGGTTCAAATCTTATCTCACTGA